>NC_132938.1:7717916-8028958 GCF_034638445.1 Ciconia boyciana | reverse complement strand
TCTGTGGCTATGAATTTAGTTCTTATTCTTTTGTTATGCCAACACAGAAAGAAATTACTGAAACAACTGTTGAAATGAGAGTGCTGCCTTTTAGTTACAGTATTAACATATTTATTTTGTGACACTGATCAGTTATATATGTATATACAACCTTACCTAAAGCTTCACAGTCTTGATGAGCTAGTCTGAGACCTCTTACTCCAAACCAACCTAAATATCACGGACGACTGTTTGTGTTGCGACTGGTACTTTATAGTACCAACAGCAAATTCTAGCAGGCCAAGTTAGAATTTAGTAAAAGATCCTCTGGAGACTGGGAAACTTGTCAAAGGCTTGCTTTTCAGGCTTTCTCCCCTACAGTCTCCATTTCTGTTAATTTATCTTTGCATTTTTTTGTTTTTTTTTTACATGAAACGCTCCCCCTTTTCTGTATGCCATTTGATACCTAGGCAGCAGTCTCCCTCCCTACCTAAAAAGAGAAAATAGTTACTCGGGTTACACTTGGGTTTTGTGGAAAATATTTTTTGCTGTCTTAGCAAAGTGCAGTGGGAGTCCCCTACAAAAGCAGCGGTGCTACAGCAGTGCAAAATACTGCTGTGTAAGAGATACGTCCCCCCTTCAAGTTAATATTCTTCGTTCCTCCTTAGTAAGATGACATGGCCGTTCCCTTGCAATTTATAATTGCAATCACATACGCCTGACTTACATGAGGGTCTCCCATAATGCTTTAATTTCTTCTGGCCTTTCTGATATCACTATATAATATTTGCGTGGAATTTAGTAGTACATTGGGAGCCACAAAGGTAACTATAGCCACCTGCTTTTGCAGGTAAAGTAGACTGATTTAGTTACTTTCTCAGTGAGACGGAAACAGTGTTGGGAATGTAAGCCAGTGCTTTAAATGACCCATTTTGTGTTGTCTTTGCCAGTAGACCTTGTATTGGTATCAGCAGTAAAACTGTTGTGAAGAAATGATAGCTGAAGAATGTGTTAACTTCTGACTGTGTCGAACTGAGTTAAAATTGTAGTGAAGCATTCCTCTGCTGTGTTTCCTGTTTCGGAAAATATTTGGGCAGAAGACTGAAGGTGGTTGATGGAGTTATGGGCCCCCCGTACCGAGGGAGGGAGGGTGACCACCTTGCCAGACTGCGGTCGGCAGCGTGGCAGGAGAAGGGTGCGCTCTTGATGTCCGTGCAGGCATGGGTGTGGATCTGCGCTGTCTTGTTGCTGGTCCCGAGGATAATAATAAAAAAAAACAGTGTGAGGTTTTCAGCTCAGAAACTTTAAAAGAGCAACTTGGTGCTGTCAGCTGGGCCAAGGTGTTTGAGCACTTGAATTTGGAGGTGTAGAATATCTGGAGGTCAAAGTTATAAACACTACTCGTATCTTATGTCCTCAACCAAAGCGGAGGTATTCTGGCCTGGCAGAGATGAAAAGCAACGTCTAGAAGGGTATTGGGAATGAGCAGCCTCCAAGGAATGTAAAAATAGACTGAGCAGGGAAATCAAGAGCAAGAAAAGAAAAAGTGGCATCTTAGAGGGGTAGTGTTTAAGAGAGAGTAAGCAAAAGTCAAGCCTACTTAATCTTGCAAAAGAAAATTTAAATAATAGCTAGAGGTTAATAAGAGAAAATCAGGAAAATAGAAGTGGGAATGCCTTAATTCTGGATGAAGTTGAGATTAAATGCAACTGCTTATCCTCAAATTACCCCTTTCCTTTCCCAAAAGTATAATGATGGAGAAGATGGCTAATGGCAACGAGGACAGAGAAACAGCAATTACTAATTGGAAAATATTTTGTGTACAACCAAAATTTTAAGACAAGGGAAGCTTAATAAAAGGACGGCCAACCTGTTAGTTGCACCTCAGTTACATCCTTTGGAAAGCGTTTTGAGGAAATAAATAGTTTGTGATGTATGGCATAAAGTATAGTCTGAGTTTACTAAAAATAAGTAACATACTTCTACTCAGTCTGGGCTTCAGTGAAGTGCTTAATAAGCATCACTTCAGGAAATTGTTAGTGAAACTGGAGACAATGAGAATTACTTAAAAAATGGGGAGTGTGATAGAGGACTTGATGTAAAGAAAAGTAAGGCAGTAAGAGGATTGTTAGTCATGTGTGAATTGGTCTTGGTGTGTGTTTTATTTAATATTTTCACTAGTGATCTTGCAGGAAGATTGATTAAATGAAATATGCTGAGAATGAAGTAGGACAGAATTACCAGTATATAGTAAATGATCAGAATATCTGGGAGGAAGACGGTGAGGATGGATAACATACAAATGGTATCAAATTTCATACCATGAACTGCAAGGATATGCACTGAGAGACTACGTGTGTGTGTGTATATATATATATATATATATTTAATTATGAGCTTCCCAGTTCATATTATTCCATTGTTTGAAGTGACAAAGAAAGAGAAAATACTGGTTGTGGTAGGGGACTGCAGGTTAACTGCAAGCCCCTAATGAAAGATAGCCATGAGAGAGGTCAAGTATGATGCACTGGATAAGAAACTTCCACTAAAGAGAGGGAAATCGTAATGTCATTGAATCGGGCTTTTGTCGCATCTCAGACCCTGTGCGTTACTCTTGTCATCGCATTCACAAATGAAGAATTCATACCGGGACAGGGCAGGGGAGATCTGTTAACGTGATGGCGGAAACCATGGACATGAGTGTCCTGAGAAGATCAGACAGAGCGGCTGGCAGTATAGCAAAATGTGGGCTGAGAGCATGTGTATGTTTGCTGTCTGCAAGAATATCAGACAATTAAAGAGGTAGGGAGTGTGAGGAGTTACTTCAACTGAATGCCAACATTAGCATAAGAAATAAATTGATGTAGACTGACAATTGCTACTTTTAGGCTTGATGCTGGGAGGCTTCTAACCATGAGTGATCGATCTGACAGACACAGTGGGTCTGGCCACCGAGCTGGCTTTAAAGTGGAGCGTGGTCTGTTTTTTAAAAGGGCTTATATGAACTAAGTGTGAATAGTAGTTGAAACCAGAGCCAGTGACCCAAAAGGTCCCTTTCAGGCTTATGTGCCTCTATTCCCAATAGTATCTGAATTACATTATAACTTAGACTGAGTTAATATAAACCTTTATGCATTTATTTATCCCATTTCTGGAATTTGCTGAACTGACTGGAACAAATGGAGAATAAAAACCAAACAACGTTTCAGAGTTCAGCCGCTCATTACTAACTCTAAGTATGGTAATGTGACATTATAAGGTAGTCATACATTTTGCAAAGGAATTGTGCTTTCATGCTTCTTTGAGCAAAGTTTCAGGTTGTCTTTGCCTTTAGGATATGGGATTTTTTTTTTCTTTTTTTTTTTAATCCCTAAACAAAATGGCAGAAAGCACCACTCTGTATTAGGATACGTCTGTGCAGCTGTGCAAAAAGAGATAATGGCGTATTCAGCTTTTGGCTAAGATTCAATACTTTTCATCTGTCATCAGAGGTTGAAGCAGTAATGCAAAGCGATACTGGAAAAGTGTTATTCTGCTACAGTGACAGCACCATTAAAATCAATAGAGTAGGGGGGTTTTATAATCCCTATTACAGTAAAAGAATTAGCATGCCCGTTAGTTGTATGAAAGCGGGAAATTATCTGGTCGTGCGCTTGTTTGCGGTGTGTTTGGTTTCAGAAGGCTTTGCCTTTCTTTTAAGGAACAATATATCCTGCCTAGGGCTCTGAGGTCTTAAAACCATCAATATTAAGGTAAAAATCCATCCACGTTTTGGGGAGGATGGATGTTACGATATTGTAAATCTGTTCAACATACTGGTTATAAAGACTACATTGACCACTGTGCTCTACAGTATGCTGTAGAGGACTTTAACCTGAAGTTAAAATCCATGGTGCTATGTGTCTGTGAGCAGAATGATTGCTGGATAGAGCAGGTACAGGGTTGCTAACTAACTCTTCGCCAATTGTAAGGTATCCCAGTGTGGCTTTGAGCTTTTTTTTAACAAGCTCTATTTTTCACAGCTTTATTATTGAAATGTGGAAACTGGTTTCAAGCTGAAAATCTGATTTTTAACCATGTTTTTTTCTCCCTATTCCTAAAAGAAACGCATTTTTTTATCTCTTACCTGAGCTAGATGTACGTTTTATTTTTATTGGCCTATAATCTATTTTACCTGCTGCGTACCTATGTATAGAAATAATTTATAGTTATTTCCTATCATAGCTTAGTTTATCAAAGAAAGTAGTTTTATTTAAACCAGACTTAGTAAAATCAGAGTGTTAGATACCTAATTATTTTCAAAGGCTGGGTTTAATTAGCTTTCTTGAGATTACAGAGGAAATCTGTGGCATAAAAGAGAATTGCTAACTTATCTTTTCCACAAGGTTATAAAAATAAGTTGTTACAGTTCTTCAAACACAAGTCTGTATTGAACTAAGACAATACTACATTTATTACCAAAGTAATTCAGGCTGTTGAACTGTGGTTTCCAAAGGTGAAAGGCTGATACATTAACCCACTGATCTGCAAGCGTATGACAGTTTGTGAAAAATGTTGTATATCATTCTCCTCCAAACAGTGTGGCAGAGCGCATGATAAAATGGAGTGGAAACAAATGCTAATGTTAGCTGAGCCTTTTTAGCAGAAAGTATATTTTTTATGTCAGGGGGCACACAAAGAATCAGTTGTGGTTTTTTGGTGGTCATGTGAGATTTTCTGAAGAAATCCTGGAGGTCTAAACCATCAGTTATCCTAGTTAGTCTGGCTTTTATTTCAGAAAAAATTGTCAGTTTAAAGCAACAGACGTCTGAAGAATGGTTCATTGATCACAAAGTTTTTGAGTGGCCATTCTGTTTGCCTTCCAGCATTGCCCCACACCCATTTATTTAATTTTTAAAATAAAAGGTCTCTGTAAAATGAACTTTCTCTTCCTAGGGTGTGGTGCCCTTGTGCCCTGGCACTGAAAGCTGCTCGGTATAACTGAGTCTTCGTGTTGATGTAGTTGTCTGCGGGACACTGGCGTTATTTTCACTAGCCATAACCATAACTGTATTTTGACTATCCTTTTATCTCCCATCCAATACCTCAGTCCAAATGCATCCATCCTTCAATTGGTTCTTATGGGAGATGGATATAACATCAGAGCTTATAATATATGAACTTCTGAAACTGTGTGCAATCCTCTTTTCATATGTAAATATTGTAAGTAACTTCAGAGAGATGGTTAGTTGTTCATCAAAGTATATTTTTTCATAAATTCTCATTTTGTATGATTTTCCTTATTTTCTCTGTGATGCTTTCCTGTTTATTAGATTTAGATGATAACTCTGCTGGTGATGGATATATGAGATATTTTGCAATTCATTATGTAGGGCACATAGCCGTTTAAAAGTCATGTCTGTGATAACCCTGGAAAAATGATGGAATTGAGTAGAAAATTAGTTCTGGTGGAGAGAGAGCTGTCCTCTTTTTTCAGATCTTGTAATGGTTGTAAAACCTCAGCGTTTCTTCCTTCTTCCCAGTAAAGGAAGTTCTTCCACCCTTATTTCGGGGGATTATGCTTCAAAACTTTTTTTTTTTAAGCTGGTGGCACTGAGGTGGCTACTGAGCTATTCTTCTTCTGTCCCTGAGCAAGTGTGTTCCTCCGTTAATACCTGATGACCACTGCTCTTCTGAGAGCTGCTGGACCTCTTGGTGGACAAACTCAAGATTCCCATGAAATCAGAGTCTTTTACGTATTGTGTAGTCTTTTCTCCACTTGTATCTTCACAGACATGTTTTGAAGCTAGGTCACAAATTAGAGTTCTTAATGACCACATTTCATTAGTAAAATAAGATAGGGTTTTTTTTCCTGGAACAATCTAAATGTATAGATGAATTTGCTGTATAGAGATATTAAAATTTGGCATCTCTAATTTATGAGGGAAAGGAAGTGATACATGTATCTCTTCAAGCTCTGAAACAGAGGAGCAAACAGCAAAGGAAGATCTCTCTTTACGTTGGTACTCACAAAAGGATCTTCTAGGTAATAATATTTCATAATTGCACCAGGGGAGGTTTAGATTGGATATTAGGAAAAATTTCTTCACTGAAAGGGTTGTCAGGCATTGGAACAGGCTGCCCAGGGAAGTGGTTGAGTTGCCATCCCTGGAGGTATTTAAAAGACATGTAGATGTGGTGCTTAGGGACATGGTGTAGTGGTGGACTTGGCAGTGCTAGGTTAACGGTTGGACTCGATGATCTTAAAGGTCTTTTCCAACCTAAATGATTCTATGATTTTCTGTTTCTATAATATATAAAAAAGAGGTGATGCTTGCTTTGTTCTTTGAGGGATGAGCTTATAATGAAATATGTGACTTGTTTTGGGCTGGGACTTTTAAAAGCTTAGTGGTATATCACTCACATTTCTGGAATCTCAAAAGAGAAAGCAATTTAGATCTTAATCTTGGTTCAATTCTCTAAGTAGAGAATACCCAGAAAGGCAGGTTTGCGCAGGAGATGAACCTTTTCCTTGCTTTGACTCTTCCTCTAACATCCTCTTGAGGCCACAGACAGGATTCCTAGAGTTGACCAAAATGAGATATTATCCTCTTTTCCCAATTCTTTTCATTCTGCCCCTCTGTATCCCCTCTCAGTGCTCTCTCACAGGAAGAAACTAACTAACTTTTTAGCTTCGGGAATGGGCAAGAAGTGCTTTTGAAGGGTGTTATATCCTTTATTGGCTGCCCAGGGAAAATAACAGTTGGTACCCAGTTTCTTCAAGATGAACTCAAGATCAGATGGTATTATAAGACACGGATTTTTTTGAAGCCCAGGACTTGCAGGTAATTCTTGATATTCTGAATACCTGCTTCCATATAGCTGTCTGCTCTGCCTGTAGGGAACAGTTTGTAGCTCCTGAAGGACAGTTCCTCTAAATACAGGTATCTGATACTTATCTGTCAACAACACAGTACCAAATAGAGTTGGCAGCCCTGATCATGGGAGATCCTGCAGCGGTTGGAAAAAAAAAATCCAAATTTGGTTGGTGTAAGTGCATATTTACTAAGGGACAGAAGGTTTTGAGCTGGTTAGTTATTACCATCGCTAAAAGCATTGATGTCAAGTCGTGGAAAGGACTGTAGTTAAAATGTAACTGCTTCATGGGTGCCCATTTAGAATAGAACAGAATAGAATTTATAATTAAATAATTGAATAATTAAACAGTGTATGCAAATGAAAATTTTAGGAGTGATAAAACCTCCGATTTCATGGTACGAGGAGGACAGACAATGCGAGTCAGAAATAAATATATTTTTTCCTTACTTGCAGAAAATTTGCTTTTCAACCATCAGGTGCTTGGACAACTTCCAGAGTCAGGATGGGGACTAGACTGACCAATTTTTGGCTGATAAATCTGATTCCATTTTTCCTGAGTCTTCAAAATTTTAATAATTTGCTATCTGCAGGCTTCAGAGTATTTCTCAGGGATTGGAATACTGCCTAACTTATGCCGAGTCTGAAAAAATTATTCTTAAAGCATTTCAATTTAAAAAATGATAATTCATCTGAATATGAGCTGGGAAAGTAGACCATAGCATATTGCAGGCAACGAGAGCTCGTAGCTGTGCTGCTGAGGGATCGATCCTCTTTAGTCAAGAAGAAGAAATAGGAAATCTCTCCTTAAGGGTTCAACATAAGTAGAGTAGATAATGATTTAAGAAATTCGAGACTGGGGCATTTGATTTGGTATACCTAAATGTATAGCTTTCACCCATATGGATGTGATTAATCCAGTCATTTTAATCATGCAGTTTATAAGTATTTGCGTGTCTGAGGATGTGTAAATCTCTAGGTTAGAGATTTACAGGTAAGATGGGAATGAGTTGGTGTTTCTAAGGCAAGAGATTTTTTTTCCCAGGCAACATCATTAAAAATAGCTAATTTGCCTAGACTGAGGAAGCCCAACATTTGGGTGTGCTTTTTTTTTTTCTTGATTGTGTGAGTAGCAGATGATAGCTGTGCTGGGTTACACAGGTCATGCTGCTCTCTGTCTCTGCTATCTCATATGAAGTTCTCCTTCATCTTATTTAATTGGCAGTCATTTTTGTGTTTGGGGAGGGGAGAGATAAGAGGTGGAAGACTGGAAGTAGAAGTGGCTGAGTTTGACTTAAAGAAAAGTCAGGCTTTTTTCCTTTTAGGAAAGTATAGTTTTCTAATAAAAATAGAAAAAATCTAAAAATTTTTTTTTTCCAATACAGCCTTTACTTAAAACCAAATGTTAGGGGTTTTTTTCTAGTTAATTAACTAAATATGCTATAGATGACATTTTCACTGCTTTAATTACTTTTAGAAATTTTGTATTTGTCAGACATTTAAATAATGTTGTCTTGGTACGTTAAATAATGCTTTAGATGCTTGACTTTAGATGGCTGTGTATAGAAGTATGTAGTTGTAAGTCTTCTCCCAACTTTAATATAAGTGGTTTATAACTATTATCCCTAAAAAAAAATTGTGTCTTTGAAGGGTTAGTTTATTTCTTTAATTTAAGAATGTAGCTACTTATTTATCTTGATTTTATAGTTATATGTAATAGGAAATTGCAGTTTTAAAACATAGTTTTGTCATGAAAATATTAAACAATGATAAATGAGTACCTCATTTCTACTTTCCAAGGCTAACGAACAATATACAGCAAATATTTGTATGGCAAACATGAATATATTGCCATATTGGTGTTAGAAATTCTCACACTGATGTCAGTATACAGCTAAAAATCTCATAAATGCATTAGGTTTGCGATATGCAGTACTGTTTTATCTGCCCAGTTTGATAAGGAGAACCCTTAGGGATGTAATCGGTGCTACGCCAGCACGTGTTTTGGTGGTGTCTGTTGTTCTGGGTCAGTCACATGGATTTATATCCTCCAGATCTATTTCCAAGGCCAAATTTTAAGAGCGGTTTTGGTACAAGAGGTAATCGAGTCCATTGGGAGTACTTAGGTGCAGTATAAATACCGAAATGATGAAGTCTGCAGAGTTTTGTGGTCTGAAGATTTGTGCAGTCAGCTAAATGAAATGCCTGGTAATCAGGTGTGTGAGGCTCAGCATCCGTACCAGGTATATACCCGCTGAGGTCAGACCCTGGCAAAACCAGGGTCCAAAATCGCATGGGAGTTATCTGGCCACCTATAGGTGCCTGCAACATATATATCTGATACAGCTGCCCCGAACGCCCCTGTAAATGGCACCATGGCCACTGCTTATCTCATGCGATCTGGAAGTCTCTGATCAAACCAATTGCTCCCCAAAAACGCCCATTTCTCTCCGCACGGCGAGCCCATCTGCCGATGAGCATCAACCCAAAGGCTTACAATTGCAGCAGCCAGGGCTGACAGTTACACCCAGTGCCCATACAATAGATATGGATATGGAGTACACATACGTGTGTGTATAAAGAAAAAGGGCATTTATGTGCATACAGAGAGATCCATTTATTTTACTATTCTAATACTTTATTGAATTTAAATTAAAACAGATCTTCTACAATTTGAACTTTTAACGGACTAGTTATTGTCATTCTGCTGTAATTGCTCTTTAATGTCATTTGAATAACAATCGGAAAGGGGAAAACAAAATTTATGTGCAATTAAACAGCTGCAGCTGCACCAAACACAAGTGTGTGAAAGTTTCCAAATAGGAACTTTAATTTGGCAGTGATTTTGGCAAAATAATTGTCCTTTTAGTGCAGCTCAACATCTGTGTGTAGTTTAAAAGTTTTGTTACCTCTTAGATAATTAGCTGCCTAGCTTTCATTGTGTTTTAATGTGGTAAAAGACCCCAGAATAAAATATTCCAGCTTTAAAAATAGCAAACTGTGTTGTACTCTTGTTAAATTTATGTGGATTTCCACAGTTAGCCATCGCTAACGGGTAAGAAAATATCTAAGCTGTCTTCCTTATAAAAAACCGTTTCAAGTCATAGTGTACCAGAAAATACTTGGGAGAAGAGCAATATACACACATCCTTCCCACACTGGGCTAGAAAAAAAAATGTGTTGTTATTTGAATTGTCATTGAATCCCAGTGTAATGTGCAAGCGTACATTTTTACTTGGAAAAAATGCTGTGTGATTCTCCAGAGATGGATACTTTTTGCTTAAAGAAAGCGAGCTGCAGTGATTTTGGGGTGTATGGCTTTGTGAGTCCCATGGGTACAACAGCCCCTCTTAAAAGCATTAATTTCTAAAATACAAACTTTGACTTTTAATCTGTCACTTTTATAGAGACTCTTTACTAGTCTCAGTAAATACATGGCTGAGCAGAGCTGTTGTTCCATCAAATCCTTCCATACTAGAAGCAGGGGGGCAATTTAATGAATCTAATGGGAGACCAGCATAAACCAGATGAAACGAATGAGTTACACAGCAAGTGGTGAACATCTAGACCTTGCTGCCTTGGGAAATTGTGGAGGTAGATTGTATCTGCCAGATAAACTGAAAAATGGACAGAACAAACTCTTGGACATCTGATCCACGGGCACTAAGAGCAGTAGGTGGGGACGTATCCTCTAATAACCCCAAATGCTGCAGCTGTGGATGGTAGAAAGTCAGGGCAGTGGACTGCAGCAAGCTGTATTTTGAGCATGCATCTGATTTCCAGTACCCTTGGTAATCTAGTCCTTTCTGTACATTAACAAACAAATGTATTTCAGTGTTGTGAATATGCAGGTTTTAAAATACCTGACACCACTGATGTGACCTTTCAAATATGTGGGATATTTATAACCTGAGATGCCAGTCCTAGAGTTCTCCACTTAACCTTAATCAAAACATCTCAGTACTTCAATCTCTAAACCGTTTTCTTTTAAACATCTTTGACATTAATAGCTTGCTCTAAGAACACCTGTGACATTAACACTGGGTTTTTAGGCTTTTTACATCCAGCATTAATCCTTCTCGGAGGTGGACAACCTTTCTCTGACGTCCTTTTGGCTCTGTGGGAGCTGGGTGAAGAGGCAAAGCCCTACATGAAGGACGGGCTCAGGTCTGGAGGTAAAAATGAATAAAAACCTCTGTCAGGGTTAAAAATCACCTTTCAAGCATACTTAGGTCTAACTGTTGTGAAGAGTTAAATCTCTTGGAATACTTTGTAAATCAAATAAGCAACTATGCAATCTACACAGACATCTCTAGTCAGACCTCCTTTTTCTTTGGATATTTACTGTGGTCTAGCCAGAAAATGTTGGAAGGGAATTGTCTTCATCTGTTTTTATATTCATATTACTGCCAGGTGAAGAGATTGTTGTCTTGTGCTGTGGTTATTTTCCTGTTTTAAGCCCAAGAGTGGAAAATTATTAAAGTTGGCCTTTCAGGCTATATGATTTTTATCTGCGTACAGTCCTGCTCCAGAAAATTGTTTTAAGCTCAATTAATTTCACCATTATTTAACCTCTTGTTCACATGTGTGATAATGAAAAAAAAAATAGCAGACTCTAGTGAGAGGCTTGTAAAAGGTGAATAATTCAACTTTTAAAAGTCAGTTGTAACTTGATTTCTTGGCCTTGTGTGTGCTCCATCTGTGCAATTAAAGCACCTCCCAGTCTGTCCTCCCGATTCCCAGATAACGTTTAAACTTTTTATTTCTGGCTTAACTATACATATTTCCAGAACTAATCACTTCTTACTAGCGCAAGATAATTTCTCCTTACTTAAATATCACACTTGCTTAAAAAGTGCTCTGCTTGAAGAATCTGGGTGACTTTTTGGGTTGTAAATGAAGTTAATTGGTGCTGCTGCGTTTTCTCCTCGTGCTTTTGAAGTATCATTGGGGTAACAGGAGAGCTCAGCTTTCTCCCCCTTCTTTTACCTCGAAGAGTAGAGTGTAGATTATGACTGAAGATCTGTGATGGGGCTTTTGATGTAGGGGAAGATGCATCTTGGTGGTGACATGGAGCTCTGGACTATTCTGGCACAATTTGGGCAGGTAAAAGTGAAATCTGTTGGGTCTTGGTAAACCCCCAGCCATCGGCTCTTGCCGTGGAGGCCCCTGAGCACCAAGTTATTGCACATTTGGGAAAGTATTACTATATGGATACTCCGATCTTCATATTTTTCTGAGGCATTCATGTTTGGCCGTGGCCAAAGACAGCATGCTGAGCTGTCTGAATCTGTGGTCTGACCTAGGACAATAAATCTTGTGGTTGTAATCAGAGTAGGTATCAGACAGCTGTAGGAAAGGAGGATTCTCAGGATCTGAGAAAGAAAAGCGACAAAGTATTCAAAAGCAGGTCAAGAAGCACAACTGGAAAATATTTTGAAGTATACGGTTATGCTGTTGGGTTTTTAACAAATAATTTATCTTCCCCTTAGATGCTTTCATAGCTTTACTTTAATTTCTGTACTTAATTGCTTGCTCCTTAATGAGCTTAATTTTAATATATTTAGTTACAAGTATGTTGCTGCACTTTCTGTTTAGACTTACAGAACCACAGTTTCTCAAAATTATGTAGTAAGTGCGTTTTCAACATATTTTACTATTTCTCAAAAGGTTGAAATGTATGATTATGTATGCATGTGACAGAGTCATTTCATGACTCCGTCACACAAGGAAGATAGTTTTATGATGGATTTATTGTGTGGTTTGAGTAATTTTGGACAAGAGTCCCATAGTTTTTTATTTGATGTATTTTTAATTTAAAAAATGTCTTGGATTCAATAGGAGAAGTTATTATATATTAATACATTTTTAAAGTATTACACTACTCTTAAATCATATTCTTCCTCACACACATATTATATAGACTTTGTAATATCAAAAATGAAAAACAGCTTATAGGCTTGAGGAGTAAAGATTGCCAGCATTTATCTGGATGTGACAGAGAGAAAAATTAATTGAAGGCAATGAAAAAAGTGACAGTATATGGTAATATTTTTATCATACCCAAAGTCAGTAGATGTTCTTCATTTGCAGCTGGAAGTGTAACGTATTCTGGTTTTCTTTTCAGCTATATGAAAGACTGATTTACTTAGGTCTTCCTAATGCCGCTCTTCAGAGACATTATCGTTTCCCATCAGCTCAAGTGTGCTTTCATAAATTGCAAAAGGCGAAACAGGAGGTTTAGGCTTCTAACTAACATGCAGCTCCACTTTTCTTTCTTGTTATGCTGCTAAGTAGACAGTAGCCCTGACATGCTTTGAGTCTGATTTTCATGGAGTTTGTACATAAAAGACGCCTCCTAAATCTTTAATGTGCATCTTTATATGCTGCCATCCATTTTTATTTGCTTTGGTCAGGCTGCAGAAAAAAATTGTATTTAATAAAATAGAGGCCATTTTTTCCTCCTATTTTTCTTTTTCGTTGATGTAGGTTATATTTTAGCAACTTAATTTTGTGCTTCTTCCCCTCTCCAAATGTGCGCAAGTCTAGGAAGCTAACTGATAGAGACCCATAGCGTGCAGCGCTTTTGGTTTACCAAGTTGGAAGAAGGAGACTGAATTTCTAGCATGGTTTTCAGCTATGCAGTTGTGTTTCTGATGTATGCTTGTACCGAGATCACTTGGAAGCCAACTCAGCTGGCTTCTTGTGCCAATGCCCTTCCAATTACTCCCCTTCTCAAGCTGGTACTGGGAACATCAGTGCCGTAACCAGCACCGTTTTCTCCCTTGAGCCCTGTTTGTCTTTTGCAGTGAAATGCCTTGCAGAGGTCCAAGTCTCCTCCGTTGGGACCCAGCATCTTTGGGGCTCTGGGATCTGCGTATGACTGAGCTCAAAGGAATTGCTGTGTTTCATAAGAGGGCTGCCTAGTACTAACTGCCCACCCAGGAAAAAGTTAACTAAAATTATCTGAACCAGAAGAACTTTTAAAATTTCTCGTTGCTACCTTTTTCACTTGGCCTGGTGTGGTTGACAATGTAATTGCCTCTGTTGATTATTGTGAGTGATGCCATGGGTGATTAAAGGGTTAAGGATCAGAAATGCAGAAGAAATGTTATTGCTGTTTGTTTTGACGAAAGTACTTTTTATTTTTAGATGAGTAGGGAAAGGCATGAAGAAAAACATAAAAAGTAGTCTTATCATTGGTTTCCAAAAACACAAGTCAAGTATTTTGGTCCTTGGTTTTTGCACAAGTGTCCTCAGGGTCTGGGGTGGGGAAGGGGAGGAATTCTATGCATAAGTAGGTGGGATGCCTAGATACATCAGTTTGTAAATACTAATTTGAGGGGTCAAATTCCTAACCATGCTGGTGTAGGAAGCTGACTGCCTTTATATTATTGGTTTGGCCGGATGATGGATTTGTTGACGTCAGCCAAGTCACTTCAACTGGCTGTGCCTTTTTTTCCCTTTGTCTTATCTACTTCATCTCTAACGAGAGACATTTGCTCATTCCGAGTTCACGCCATGGGGCTATGATTTCATCTGGCACGTTTAGATGTTACTAGAATAGGGATAATAATAGGTTGTTTGGAAAATTTTTAAGATACCCTATTTCTCAGCTGGTTGATTTTCCAGCAATAAATGCAGGTTTCCAAGTTAATTTTGGCTTCCATTGCAGTGTAAGTGCCTTCCGCTCTATGCTGAAGCTTAATTTCTCTTAAATATAGAATTTGTACATATATATACACCATCCAAAAACCTGCATGTGCACATTTTTATTGGATGAGCTTTGGCTCAAAAATGGAATCATGCCATCACTGGGTGCATGTGAGATGTAATCTATTTATGAAACTAAAAAATTATGCATCTCATTTGCAGCCTACTCACCTTTTCTGTGTCTTCAACTGCGAAGTCCATAGTTTACTAGTAATTGTTCTTAATTAATAAGGTAGAGGTTGAGTCTTGCAGGCATTCCCTGCAAGAAATTCGTGAAGCTGTTGAGTTTTGCCATTACTAAATATAGTACTCACTCTTTTTAGCGCTGTTCAAAATATTTAACAAAAAGGAAAGTTGGTTTTAGTGGTGTTGGACATTTTACATTCTCAGTGAAAAGCAAGTAAGTTTTAGTTCTACCTTAATACTGGCTTGAAAGCAGAACTCAGTAATGCGACTTCTAAAATATATTTCATTATTTTGTATACAAAATTTCTCCTAATTCTTTAAAGACAATATTGACAGAGACCAAAACTTGATTTATGGTTGTACAGTTGTAAATCTTGAAACTGTTGATGTAAAAACATGTAAAACTGATGTAAAACTAGTATAAAACCAGGTAAAAAAGATATAAAACTAGTTTGGGCTTAACCACCAACTAATATTATATCACTCTAAACATAATGGACCAACACCAGGACTCAAGAATAATGTTAAAAATTAAATGTGTTTGCAAATACAGTAAATGTATTTGTGCACACTTATAGCAGTTTCAACATAGAAATTTGCCATTTTTCATATTAACTACATAAAATAGAATAGCATCTGCTTTTAAGGGAAGTAATTCTTACCAGGAAAACTAAAATAAAAGAGGACAATCGTGGAATAGCAGCAATAGTTTATTTTTTACTGTAATTTCCCCTATAATCAAATAAACTATGAGTGCCAGGACATTTATCTCATTTGTCAGGATGTCCAAGTTGTTCGTCATCGCCCACCTCAAATAAGCCAGCCTGTCCGCTGCATTACGGTAACTACTCAGCTGGTCAGAAGAAAACCTTCTTGTTACAGACAGATGGTAACGAGATAGTGGGAATTAAATAAGTAAAACAAAACCCTGTGAAAACTTGTTATTCATAAGTACATATTGGGGTTTGTTCCAGAGGTCACCTGGTTTCCTGCAGTTGCTGACTCAATAAAAAAATTAAGTGGATTTTGTTTATTCCACTTAACTTGCATCAGACAGTACCTAAAGTGCAAATTTTCAGTCTGTTTTCTGGGTTTTTTTTTGCAAAATGAAGGACAATTCCAGTTGCTCTGTCATTATTTAAAAAAAAAAAATTAAAAAAAGGGTGTCTAGAAAAACAACCCCTACTCCCTCCCCAAACCTGCTTGTGTTACAGTGCAAAAGTGTAATAACCCTGTTTGTGTCCAAGAGCCAATGAAGCACCTGAAGAAATATGCTTTCATATAAAAGACCAGTTGAAAATATTGTTGTCTTGCCAAGTTTTTATTTTAATGATTGTATTCAGAGTCATGCTGTGACTGTTGGCAGCTTGGAAGGTGGGCACCGAGGTCAAGAGAAATGGCTTTTGGAGGGAGGCTGATGTTTCCACCAGTGCTGGGGACACATTGTGCTGGTTGCAGAAAGCATCCAGAAGAGGTTGATAAGGTGATGATCTTTGATTATTTTACAGGTCACTCTTCATTATGGTGTCTCGGCCTTAGGCAGAGTCATCTTTCATTTACAGTGGATCAGAAGCCATTCTTGTGGCTCTTCTTTCAATCACAGAATGGTTTGGGTTGGAAGGAACCTTCAAAGATCATCTAGTCCAACCTCCCTGCCGTGGGCAGCAACATCTTTCACTAGATCAGGCTGCTCAAAGCCCCATCCAACCTGATCTTGAACACTTCCTCAACGGTAATTAAAGGGAAGAGGTGCCTTCATCACCTTTTCCCCCGAAACTTTTAGGGCAGCGTTCCCACTGCTGCGGAACATTTGTTTCCCTTCCTTTCCTCTTTCTTCCCTGTCATGTTTTAGCTTCAGCCGGCAACTAAGCACCACCCAGCCGCTCGCTCACCCTCCCCCCTGGTGGGATGGGGGAGAGAATCGGAAGAGCAAAAGTAAGAAAACTCATGGGCTGAGATAAGAACAGTTTAATAATTGGAACAAAATAATAATAAAATAACAACAACAACAACAACAATAATAATAATATGCAATGAAAAGGAAAACAACAAGAGAGGGAGAGAGAGAGGAACAAAACCCAGGGAAAACCAAAACCCCCAAGTGATACAACTGCTCACCACCCGCCAACTGATGCCCACCCAGTCCCTGAGCAGCGATCGCTGCCCCTCAGCCAACTCCCCCCAGTTTCTATACTGAGCATGACGCCATATGGTATGGAATAGCCCTTTGGGCGGTTTGGCTGTGCCCCCTCCCAGCTTCTTCTGCACCTGGCAGAGCATGGGAAGCTGCAAAGTCCTTGGCCAGTGTAAACACCACTGAGCAACAGCTAAAACATCAGTGTGTTATCACATTATTCTCAAGCTAAATCCAAACCACAGCACTATACCAGCTACTAGGAAGAAAATTAACTCTATCCTAGCCGAAACCAGGACATTCCCTCAACATCTTAAGGTCAGTGTTTCTGGGTTTTGTGATTTTGGGTTTTTTTTGATATTTGTGTATCAGGCTTACTGCATTCTTCATCAGCACCAAAGTTTTGATGGAAGACTTCTATGCACTCTAGCAGTCAACCCCAAACTCCAGATCCATTTTCACGTTTTGATGGCCGAACTATTTGGTTCTTACCTTCTCGTAAAAGCTAACTCAGGTCAGGTCTAGTTGATCAGTTTAGTAGGACAGTTAGGGCAGCGCGATAGGGGAGCACTTGTCCAGATGCCGACGTGTTTGGGGAGCACAGTGCAGGCAGCCAGGTGAGGTATGACACATTCTGCTTTTTGTGCCTCGCTCTTGCAGACACAAGAAAAGAAAATTCATGACAAAACCACTTTGCACCTTTAGAACTTTTAAATCTGGCAAGGAAACCATTGATTATCTTTTTATTATTGGATTTAGTTTCTTTTCACATAAAGATACTTTGTGTCAAACTAGTCAAATGTTTGGAATATGTACAAACTTCAGTGATTGTATTTTATTTTGTATATAACACAAAATATCAAAATTTATAATTTAATCAAACGTATATTCAATATTTATTTTCTAATTTCTCATAGTATTTTAAAATACTTAAGTTATTTGCATTCTATTGATGCTATTTCTCCCATGTTTCTAAATTTTTAAAATATTTTTAACCCTCACTCATCTTTTTTATTTAATAGACTAAATTTCCTCTCTGATGCTGTCAGTGCCACTTTTCTGGAAATACTTTTTATTATCATTTCTTGAATTTTTGGATTGATGGCTTGATGGACCATGTAGGCCATTAGAAGAAATAAAACCTCAAATAGTAGGAGTAGCATTAAAGACGTAATTAGGTGAAACAGAGACATTTGGTACCTTTGGGTTGAATGCATAATGAGGGATTCTCTCAAATTCTTATTTCTTTTTAAGGAAAAGTACTTAGTTCTATGTATCTAGGTCAATACTTAACACCCCCGCCCCACTTCCAGGTGACCTCTATGGTTTGGATATTGCTCAGCATTACAGACTCTGTTACCATGTTTGGATGTTGCAGATGGAAGTAATATTCTAGCACCTTGTGTGCCTCTCGTGTTCCCCAGTCTGGGAAAAACTGACATCCTGGCCAGAAGAGAGTCAGGGTTTGAATGTTTTAGATATGTATTTAAATATTTATTTGTCTTGTTTGACAGATTAATTGCATTTTTATTTTCCACCTACTTTTTGTATTGCATCAGCACAAGCAGTGCTGCACCAAAGCTGTGTATCTACAGAAGCTAGCAAGAAACGTGTTGAAAGATCTGTTGAATTATATTTTTCCAGACGACACAGTACTAATACCCAGTAAGATTCCAGAAGGGAGAAATGTAATATTTGTTTTGCAGACACTATTTTCTTCCTTTTGTATGTGTTGTCAGTTGATCTTCTTGGTTTTCCCTTGGTTGAGTTAAGAAAGGAAACCAAGATTGAAGTGGCGATTACTCAGGCACATTGCTTCTTGCAAATGTCTTTAGTAAATAATTTAGGAAAAGAATTACTTTTCTGCATTTGACTAGAGGACAACTTAGTAAGATTGACTATATTTTAATTATCACATTTGTGCTTTCAGTTATTAGAATTATTTTGTTATATGGCTATAAAGGCTAGCAATTAAAAGGTAATGCTTCTGTCTCATACAAGAATGATAAACACCTATTTAAACATCCTTCAGATGGCCTCGCTGCATCCATGGAATTTGTGTTTTGGTACCTAGACACCAAGTTTGGTTTTTTTTGACGTGTGACACACACAAATATATGCATATATATTTTTTGTAGCCTGTTTCACTTCATCTGCTGTATGGAGTTAGGTACTGGATGTGGCCTGTAGTGTCTCATCTAGTCCAATGTTTCACTTTCAGTAGGAGAAGCTGCTTCCCCCTCACGAGGATTTGAGAGGTACCATTTGGCCATTACTGTTCTACGTTTAATGTCTGAAGCATGAGGAACACTTTTTATTTTGGTTTATACTTAAATTACAAAGCTTTTAGGGGTCCTCTCCTTTCCCCCTTGCCTTCCACAACATTCAGCGCAATGTTTTTATGGAACATTGTGGTTTTTGGAAGTGCTTTATTCTGTGGCTGTATAAAAATAATAAGTCACTATATAAATTATTATTACATGCCTGGTTATACCTTCTGAGTAGATCACTCTTTTTAAATCCCTTTTGAGCTCCAAACATGCCACTTACTCAGCAGAGAGCAAATACTTACTTCCTGGAGATTTTTTTTAATCAAATGACACAGCTGTATTGCCCTTCCCTTAGTTTGAATGTGAAATGGCCATTCACAGGAAGAAATCTCCTTGTTGAAAACCAAACAGAAAATTCAAGTAAATCTGATGACCTAAGGGTATATTGTTTTCATACCGGTCTGTGTTGATGTGAAATCTGTTAATCTTCTTTCCAACCTTTGGTGTCAAAATACTTGTGCTGTTAAAGTGAAGGCAGAAATGACGAAAATCCTGCTGTCAAGTACATATTGTAAATATGAGAATGGAAATGTATGTTATTATTTTCCAGGAGATGAATAAACTTGAGTTACATGGGCTTAAATATGGTTGTACAAATCCAAAATGTAGCAGGTCTTCAGGACCTTCAGCCTCTCCTTGCCTGTCTAGGACATTTCGGTGCAAGAGGTGCTCAGGGTACAATGCACGTGGGCTTGCCTCACTGCGTGGTTTCTATGAGGGAGCATACAAATATCCCTTTGTAAATTGGTGGTTCTCAGCTGGGTCGATGGAGATGTCCTGCTGGTCCGGGCGGTGCCCTGCATGACCCTGCATCAGTCTTGGAACTAAGCGGTGGGATGAGATGCACCAGTAATGGGTTGAGGGTCATGGAACCCCATTAGCCATGCAGTTTTGCATGCAAGACATCTAGGGAACATTTTTCTGTGCTGAAAGCCTTTTCTGCTCCATTTTCTCGAGAGCAACGTTACAAAGTTAAGGCTACATTTAAAAAGCAGGAGGTGGGAGGACAGAAAAGTTTGAAGTTGAGTTCTCTGGATGGTGTTCAGTTTGAAATGTAGAAGCAGTGGTTTGCAACAGATTGGTGTGAGCAATTCCCAGTGGTACCTGCAGCTGCCAAAAGACGGAGGAGAAAAGATTTAGCAGGAGGACATGGTCCTGAGCTCTGGAACTTGTTCCTTTTCTGATCAAAGTCCAGATTTTGTTATCCTTAGAATACACTTCAAAGCTTGAAGGGTGTTTCTGTGAGAGGACTGTGGTGTTTTCTTCATTACTGTGTTGAGGACAGGGAAATCTGTGTGGGTTTTACAGAGTTACTGTGATGTCTATGATTGTAACTCATGAATTTGTTATATAAATTAACACTTTTTAAAAAAAAATTGTGACCAAATTGCAGAATAAGTAGAAAGCATAAATCTGTGTGTGTTTTGAGAAACTGTTGGGAGAATTTTCAGATTTGTCTTTCAGTTTGGTTCTACAGGAGATTGATTCAAATGAAGTCAACTCAGTAACATCATCAGTATTCAACAGATCTCTTGCATCAGAAGTAGGATGTAGAAATGGTACTTTCTGCAGAATGGGAGAGTTGGGGTTGTTCAGCCTGGAGAAGGCTCCAGGGAGACCTTATTGCAGCCTTTCAGTATTTAAAGGGGGCTTATAAGAAAGATGGAGAAAGACTTTTTAGCAGGGCCTGTTGCGATTGGACAAGGGGTAATGGTTTTAAACTAAAAGAGGGTAGATTGAGACTAGATATAAGAAATTTTTTGCAATGAGAGTGGTGAGGCACTGGCACAGGTTGCCCAGAGAGGTGGTAGATGCCCCATCCCTGGAAACATTCAAGGTCAGGTTGGACGGGGCTCTGAGCAACCTGATCTAGTTGAAGATGTCCCTGCTCATTGCAGGGGGGTTGGACTAGATGACCTTTAAAGGTCCCTTCTAACTCAAACCATTCTATGATTCTATGATTTTTTTTTTCATCTCGTACCATATCACAGAGATGTCAAAATTTGCAATTAGGTCATTTTAACCATTGAAGTTAAGAGGAGCAATTCATTAGTATTTCAACGTGGGAAACACCGGGGAGGAGTTTGAGGGTAAGGGGAGACCTGCCAAAGTTACCCAGGGGAGCATGGCCGAGATCACCGACTTCTCTTGCAAAGCAGCCAGTAACACCCTGCCCAAGCTTGCGCTAAAAGGCAAGCGGGGGAAAGTCCTCCTTCAAATGTTTTCCTGTGAAGAAATATCTAAATAAATCAACGTTATTACAAGTTACAGGTGTAGTGATTTCATGTACAAAACCCACCTTGGCATAGTGCCCTACTACATTTCCCTACTCAATTCAGTGATTTATGTCAGAAGTCATACTTCTTTTGCGCTGCACTCCTGTGATTTGGTCCATGTGGTTTGAGAGGATGAACATCACAATCACTTATGTGAAATGTACTTTTAAAAAATTATATGAAATTAGTGATTAGGAATGAAAAGGCCATTAGTTTAACAACTGTCATCAGTCTAATAATATTTTAATGCATTATTTATGAAGAAATATTTGATAATCTGGCCACATTTTTCATCTCTAGGGCAGTTTATTTGCCATTAAATAAAACAAAATGTGGAAAAAAAAATAGAATTTTATTTAACCCAAGCAAACTCCTTATTAAAACAAAAATCAGTTTGTCACGAGTTATACTTGATGGAGTTATAAATTATCTTTCTTTCATAGGAACATTTAGCAGACTGAATTATATTTAAATCACAAGGTTTGTACTTAGCATATCCAGAAATTAGGTTATTATTTATTAAAACCCCCACTGTATTCTCTTTTCAGTAGTGATGAATGCAAGAAAGAAAAAGTTGTTTCCATCATCAAATTTTCAAGTACAATGACTTAGCTGTGCTTGTACAATTACTACTAAAATGTCATATATATAAATGGACCTATAGTCACATTTACAAAAACATACCAAAGGATGATATTTCTGTGGCTGCCAGAAGAGAAGACTCTAGGAAATATTGCTTAATCTGGGCTGCTGGGTTTTTTTAATTGCCCAAATTGCATTTTTGCACCTAAAAAAATAAAAATGGATATTTTTTTCTGAATAGTCACCTCATTGCTTGTATTGTTTAGCACAGATAAGAATTTAAGACGAGGCCTAGGCAACAGTTAAATTAAATTTTAGAAGACACACTCTTCTTAAGAGCCATAATTTTGCTCCCAGTAGGCTTTTAAATGCTACTCCCATGCTGCTGTCCAAGTCCCATTATAGATGTCAATGCTTCTTAAGTTAGGCTTTGTTTAAAAAGAAAAAAATCTTCCTTTTGAACGAAACGTGGAAGCAAATCATTAGATTAAATTGTACAGGAAACAAGATGTGTGAATTGGATCTATGGAGTCCTTACACAGCCTCCAGTAAACTTGGAAATCTAAGGGCATCGTATAGGTGGAAGGAGGGAGAGGCTACAAAGGAGGAATTTTGGAAATACTGCCCTGGCATGCAGGGATGGTGTTAGGAAAACCAAAGCTCAAGTCGAGACTTGAATGTCAAGGGCAAGAAAAAGTTTCTACCACTGTATTGGTAGGAGGAGGACTGGAAGCATGTTTCTGGGGACATGAAGCAGAAGGAGGTGACCAGGAAAAGTCAGCATGAATTTAGCATGGATAAATCCTGCTTGTCCGAGCAGATTCACTTCGGTGAAAACCCGTCTGGATTTGAGGATGAGGGGGGAGCAGCGGGCATCATTTCCCTCAGTTTTAACAAAGTTGTGGGCACTCCCTCCCACGGTGTGTTCAAGTTGGGAGGTTGCGGTGGGAGGGTTGTGGTCTGGTGGGCAATCAGAGGGGTAAAACTCTGGTTGGACGGTGGGGCTCAGAGCTTGTGCTTAGGGGGGTCTACTCTACCTGGAGGCGGCAGCAAGTGGACGATTGCAGGGGTCTGTCATGTTAAAAGATCCTGCTCATTTAACAGTAATAGATGAAGGCACCCAGTGATGTTAGGGTTGGACTGCAGCTTTTGACTATAACCAGTATCCTCAGATTTCAAAACTTGTACATATTCCTGAGCCTTACCTGTTTAGTTCTGAAATAGGTCTTCACCGAGAAGAAGTTAGCATCGACTCTGCTAAAGGAGAGTCAGGAGTGTAGGACAAAGCCAGTGAAGATTTTATTCCCCCAGTAAACTTATTAACACCCTTCTCTTGGAAGCTCTTTCAACATTCAGGGAATTTGCTAGCTAATATTAACCAGTCATCGGTTAACGTATGAAATAGAAGCAAGGTGTCAAGTTCTGCTTAGCCCTTGCAAAAAGATGGGACAAGTGCATGCAACTTCACTGCCCTCACCTGATCATGGGCAGAAGGCAAATCCTGGTGGCAGGTCGGCTGGAGGAGCAACAAGCTCTGGAGCTCAGAGGACTTCCCTGGAAAGGATTAGTCCCTCGCAAAAATCATCCCCTTCTGCTTTCTGAGACTTGTATACGCTGCCCCGCCTGATGGCAGCACAGATGCCAACCTCTCATCCCACAAATACCTGTTCATAGCTGGGGTTTGGTTTTCCTGTCATCTTGCCTATAGCTAATTTGTAATGGGAGAGAGAGT
The DNA here is from genome assembly GCF_034638445.1 of Ciconia boyciana. Taxonomy (NCBI): domain Eukaryota; kingdom Metazoa; phylum Chordata; class Aves; order Ciconiiformes; family Ciconiidae; genus Ciconia; species Ciconia boyciana. Next base: position 8,005,171 of record NC_132938.1, on the reverse strand, counting down.
TTAGCCAAGAGACTGTGTGTGGTAAAAGATTGTTCTTATTATCTGTATTTTTCTAAAAATCAGAATGAGTTACAGAGAGAGTTGATTTTAAGGCAGGCAATATCCAAGACAGTGTACAGTAATGATTTAAACATTATTCTATGATGGCATATGTTATTCCTTCAGCTGTAGCAAGCATGTTAATAAAATATGGATTTATTTTACTGAAAATCTTTCAAATTTTTAATACAGCTGTGAGCTGAAGTTTATTTTGGCACACTGAACTGTACTGTCCTCTACAGTTATTAAATGTTTAATTGAATCCCTCTAGTCTTTCAGTTTAACAACAGTGATCTTTGTTTCATGTTCAAAATTATTTTAGAGCTCTGGGAAGCAGAAATTAGCTTGCATTAATTGTTATTTTGTGTAGTAAATAGTTACAAATTTAACTTGAAACTTCAGTCTTAGCATGTTGGGGTCTTGTATACTTGAATGGCAAACTTTGATTTCAATAACATCAAGGCTTGGTCCATAAAGAAAAAAAAAAACTTCTTAGTTTTCCCAATAAATTGGAAAACAGAAAAATGCTGTTTTCAAGCTAAATTGATTGTGGAAACTGCAGACCAATATGTAGTTCACACTTCCTTCATGTGCCATAATTATTGCAGAAGTGATTAGTGTACGTTGTGCTTCTCAGGTCCCAGAAGAAGATTTTTTTCTCCAAGCAGTGTTTTATGCAATTAACGGTAGCACTGTGGGGGAGTGATGGGGAGTCGACCTTGTGGCAGACTTTGGTTTAAGCAGAATTCAGCGGATCTCTGTGTGTGTGGACCTGAGCGATGGGACGTCCGCGGCACCACCTGCAGTGCGCGTTAAGTTAAACACGTGCACGTTTTTGCTGGATAAAGCCAAAGTTAAAGATAAGAAGAGGATACAGGCAGATGGAGGCACTGACGTGTATTATTAATGAATACGGTTGTGATTGGAGTATAGTTACACCGATTGCTAAAAGCAAGGAGCTGAGATAGCCATCTCACAGGAAAGCAGTATTGTCTGACACCCGCTGTGGTTAGTTCTTCTCTACAACATAGGTGTACCTGTCTTTAAAAAAATAAATGTATAAACCAGACTGGGGTTGATAGTCTTTTCTTATTCTAACAACAGGAGCTTTTTTGCTGGTGGAAACGTTTCATTAACAGATGAATACAATTTTTATTGACCTTTTATTCTCCTTTCCATACTCCATGTCTCCAGATGATTAACTTATTACTGTTTTGGTGATCTTTCAAGGGTTTGCCGACAGAATTTTATCATCATGTTTACAGTTTAGCTTCCTAATTGGCTTTTTGTGTTAGAAAGAAAGAAACTTTTTTTCCTAATCTGGACCTGCCAGGATTATCTACTTGACAAAGGATAGACCTTACAAAGGACCTCTCCTCTCTCCTCAACTCTACTTTACTGTAATAGTAAAATGTTCGGCACTAGTAGAAGACACCAAAAAGTATGTTAAAATATGCACATGATTCTCTGTGAGGCTGCTCTAGGTGATATTTCCAAAACACAGTAGTTTTAGTAAAACAAATGTAATTTTACGGACCTGCAAATTTATATTATATTTTGTTGCTAGCAGTAGGAACTTCAGTTAATTGAACACTGGGAGACCTATCGGTGCATGAGACAGCGCGGCAGGGGGGAGTGCAAACTGCAGGTTAGATAGTCTGCTTCCTACAGATCTTTTAAAGATATTTCTTTGTAGGGTAGCACAATAAGCTTTACATACCTGCTTTGAAACTAGAGTGATGACGTATTGCTGACACAACAAAGATCTGTACCGCGGATGAATGTATACCTGTCCTTGGTCTCGTTAGATGTACCGAGAGTGACTCTTCAGTTGTAGTGGGATGTCTAAATATTTTATGAGTTTGCTCTCACAGCAAACATGAGTGTTTAATAAGCGAATACTATACATATTTTAAAGATGAGGAACCTGGATACATACAATGGAAGTGGTTTAGGATGGCAGGAGGCTGGTGACAGAATTGGGAACTGATTGTACTTCTCCTGAATCTTGGCTAGTGCCTTAATCCGTCTAATTTCTCCCAGTTACGAGACGCCTCCGTTCCCTTACAAAAGCACTTGCCAGCAGAATTCCTCTAGGCTCCATCTTGCGCAACTTCTTTGCAAACTGAATGGAAAAGACTATGCTGTGTCATCCATTAAGATGTCAGCATCTTAAATACCAAAAAATGATGGGCAACATCCAGTTCTACTTGTCAGATACAAGCATAGTCTTGCAGTGCGTGATAGAGAAGGTGCTTAAAGAAGCCCTAACTGAGCTAACCCGAGGGAGGTGGCAGTAGCATTGGTACTTAAGAAGTACACATTGCCATCTCATCATCTCTTACTGAAAACACTTCTGCCAGCAGCATACCCAATGTAGTGTGATGAAGGTGCTACAGAAGCTTCAGCTCATAGCAGACCAGGCTTTGAGTGTGCCTGACCTGGCACAGTGATCTGTTTATTCATTGCTAGTCTCCAAACATCCCTGTCTCGGCATGCTTGGGTAGACAAGTGCATGAGCCCCAAAGTCTTTGAGTTATTTAATGACAGTAAAAACAACTTGTTATTAATTTGGTACTAAAAGTCCTTGAGTTCAGTGTTTCACATGCTGTGTGGGGCTTCCCAATGAAGTCCAGTTGAAATCTATCTACTCTGTGCGTAGTGCTCTCGGTGGGATCACCGTGAGCTCTCTCCTGGAATTTAGCTGTTTTATGATAAGACATCTCTCTTCATCACAACTTCTCAGTAGTAATTGCTTTCTGTTAATGGACGTCACGAGCGGGGAGAGATTTATATCAATAGATGACGCTCAGTGAAAGACAGATCATCTGTTCTGTTCATTCCTACAGGGAGCAGAGCAATAACCAACAATTAGTCATCTTCAAGTTTTTGGAGCTGTAACTCCCCAGAGTGTAGGATCGGGGGGGAATTTCCAGGTTACCTTGAACCCCTTTGCGTCATGTATATCCCTGATACAGTTCAGCCCTCAATTTTATTAGACTGATGTTTATCTTTCAGAAGGGCATTTGAAATATTCAGGAGATGAAGACACCACCATAACCCTTGATAGTATAGTCAATAACATCCACTTTAAAAAAAAAAAGCAAGCTGGAAATACAGATTTTGAATGAGCTTCTAAGCTGCTCTTTCTTATGTCTTCCTCTAAGATTAGGCAGTCCTTTAGTGTCTGGTATTTCTCCCTACAAAGGTACTTACACAGCATAATCATGTTATCTCTCAATTTTTTATTGGCAATCTGAACACATTGTGTTCTTCAAGGCATTTTTCTCCAGCATCGAGTTTTTCTTTTTGCACCCTTTCGAACATACAGAACATGGATGGCAGAGCTGGCAGCAATAGTTAACTATTGATCATTTCAGCAATCCTATCCACAATGGCAAAAATTTCCTCCCTGTTTGAATTTAACTATTTCTTCAATTAACATGTTATGTCCTCTTGTCGAGGTGTGGTTCTTGGAGCTCACACAGGGTCACACATCACTTTTAAGGTTCTAGTTCCCTACTCTGTCAGTGTGACAATAGTCTTTTGTCACGGCAAAGCTTTCCATCTTGGTTTTATTAAAGCACGTTTTGTTTCTGTGATCTTTGTTTATCCGTGATCCAGAATGACTGTGTGATTGCGCTGTTGCTGTTATTTTTTGCAGACAGTTATTATTGTTTTTGTGATGTTCACAGTCATTTTGGTAAAGATTTTCCATCTATGTCCACGTTATTGGTGAAGATGATGACAGATACCCATTAGAAACATCTCTATTGAGAGAGTTTTTTGTTAACAAATGTGTCCTAAGCTAACTGATTCATAATCCTTCTAATATGTGTTTGTTTTTATCAGTTTTGTGTAGCACTAACTTTTTTAACCAGAATGTCAGTAGTGCTAACTCAGACACCTTGCAAAACTGTAATTTATTGCATCTTCATGGTTGCCTTAGATGAATCTGTTAGATGTTTATGAATCCTGGTGATGAATGTAGTATAAGAATCAAGATGATTGTTTTCTAGTGAAAATAATTTGCTATTTGGTAGAAATAATCAATAATGTGTACGTACACAGTGTCTGGATTTCATCAGTCATTCACTCTTGTTCTACTGCATTCTTGTTGGCCAGATTAAGAGGTTTAGAAATAAATTTTCCTACCAGATCTGCCCAATGGCCCATGAATTTCTACAACTGTACTTCATTAATTAATTGAGTCCATAATCTAATACCAGGAAAGAGATATAAAAAAAGAATTTAATAAATACCCATAAAATAGCCTTCCACTAGAGAAAATGGACTTGGAATCTCTTTATTAGTATTTGGCTCACTCCTTCGAATATGAATGTGCATGCACAACTGCACAAAATCAGAATTATTTTTTCTAATGCATCTGTGTGGGTGTTCTTGGTTTCTGTAGAGAAGAGAGATTACGTTCCCCACTGTAACTCTATGTGTAGTAAGTAGAATATGTAGTACCACTTGTTTAGGTCAGAATGAAGTAAAACCATACTGTGATATTCTTACATTTTTGGTAGTCTGAGCTTCTCAAAATTCTGTTTTGCAATTATCTTGATTATTTAATTTCTTGGAATGTCCTTGTGAGAGTGATATGCCATTTTTTATGGCTAAAATTAGCTATTTCTTTTCTTAGTTAATGTGTGTGGGGGGAATCAATATAAAAGATAATATTTTAGCATTAGTTGATCCTAGGGTCTTATTTGATTCCAGCATAGCAGGCTAAGTAGTAAATGCTCTTAGCAATTGTTTCTGTTAGTGGAATTTTGAAAGCACTAAGAGAAATCTTAATCCATGGAGACAGTACAATAATTCACATTGACATATTTTCCCCATTTGCCACAGGGCAAGTGGAACTATTAATGCTCCTGTACAAAACCTTTTTCTCCTTTTCTCCTTTTTTAAGAGCAGAACGGAAACAGTGGTGATCGTAACAGTGGATTATATGTAAAAATTTAGGCTACCTTGCAGCCATCAAAGGGAATAAGATTCAGAAAATTTACTCTTGATATGTCTTTCCTTTTTTTTTTTTTAAGTAGAACCCCCTGTGCAATGAGTGTATATATATGTATTTACATTGTGGGTTTTTTGTAGTGTTTTGGAGGTTTGATGGTTGTTTTAAGCAAGAAGGCATCTCTGGGGTCAGGGAGCAGGTAGGAGTGATTGTAAAACAAGCTATTTGAATACTGCACGTACACATGAACTGATTCTAACAAAAAAGTCTCTGAATCCATTCTGTGCCCCACAACTTACAGTCAGCGCCCAACGGAGACAGCCGTTCCAACCATGTATACGCAAGGAATATTTGTTATCCATTGTAGTATTTTGCCTGCAGCTTTGAGAGACCCAATTTTATCTTCCCTTAAGCAGTAGAAATGATGTCAACATCAGCATGGCACTTTTTTCTTTGGTTGTTTAAAGAACTGAGAAATTGAACTGTTCATTGATAAATAAAGATTTATGTAAAATATGTATAAATTTAAGCAATTTCACCCACTTAGTGCACTAAAACTGCCTTTGAAATGAGATTTAAACATGAGTTCTTGAAAACTTGGTTGGTTAGCTGTTCAGGAAATAATAGACAGTTGCCCGCTAATAATGCTGAAACAATAATTACAGTGTGAGGAGCAGTAATGATAGATGACCAAATATATATCTTCTCAATGTGCATCATGTTGGCTGTACGTTACTAAAATCTGCGTGTGCTATTAGATTAAAAATTAACTAGAACAATTTTCTAGGTAAATTAGCAAACAATTTCTTTGGTGTCCTTTCCATCCTCTCCCCTGCCCGCCCCCCCTTCTTTTTTTTTTTTTTAAGAGAGCCAAGAGACCAGGTTTAGGTCACAAATGAGATGAGTTTGATGACCTCAGCCCACGGCCTCACAGACATCTGTCTACATCTCAAAACATCCATAGATTTTAGCATAATTGGAAATCTCTTGTCAGGAAGGATCCAGGAATAGACGGAGAACACTTAACGCTGGATGTGATTGTAAAACCTTAAGAAACAAAAAATCATCCCTTCCCTTTCAGTACTTGGTATTTTGTAGAAGCTACAGTTGTGGTGCTTAAAAGGAAAAACATTCCAACTACTGTTATTGAACCAAAGTAGGGTGGGTTTTTTCTCCTTAGACTGTTTATTATCTACATGAATTATTGTTCATTCCTCTCTTGTGATAGTTCTTTCTGATGTGGGTTTCTCTGTAATGTTAATCACGTAGGTGCAGCCTCTGGGAAAGACACAAACTTTAACCTTTCTGGGTCATGGGTCTCAGAAGCCACTTCAGTAAGAGATCAGCACAGTACAACGGTACACAAAGTATTCTCATTTGTTTCCAGGTCTTTCAGGAAAAGCTAATTAATTATTTATACATTATCTATACACATTTACTTATTATTACAGCTCAGTTGTCTTTAGCCTCCACTAGTTAATTTAAAGTACGTTTTTCCTAAGGTAACTTCATCATCTGTGATATAACTTGTACTGTTCATAAGGCGTATCGAATCATTTTAATTAAGAACCCGACCTGTTTGTATGGAACTGTTTCCCTTTTTGTATATGTCTGCTGAACTTTACTCTTCCCATAGTGATGTACAAGCCTGTACCGTGATTATTCTTTCAGATACATAAAGTAATACAAATTAATAAAAGATGATTCTAATATAAATTACTCTTCTGCTGGTCATAGGAATAAATAGGACCCAAATAAAACATAAGAATTTGAAGCAAGGGAAAAATAGTTTGAGTGTCTGTATACTCTAAGATGTTCCCTAGAATTAGGTGACAAAAATGAAAACTTTCAAATTTTTGATTGCATCACTGTTGCAGATTTTTAATTGCTTACTGTGTTTCTTGCGACCTGGTAGCTCAAATGGCACATCAATGTAGTGAAAAATAATAGTTCATTACACAAGAGCGGTGTTAGATACCCTGCTTCATAAAAAAGTCAGCGTATGTTAAGAGACCGAATAATTGTCTTGACGAAATAAAGGAAAAAAAACCTGAAAAGAGAAAGATAAGCAACATGGTGCATTAACTGAAACTGGTTTCAGAAGCTGACATAATGTTCCAGATCCTCTTCTATTCAGTACTCTGTTCTAGGAAATTTACCTTTTAAAACTGTCATAGAAAGTTCTTTTATTTATTTTAATGCCTTTTGATTAGAGCTCATGATGAACTCTTTGTGGGCTTTCCACAATGTCACCATGAATCACAAATACTGCGGATGTATCAGCCCAGCCGCCTTGCCAACGCCTGCCTGGCACAACAGTAACTATCTTTAAAACTGCTCCGACAATTCTGCTGTCGAGAGTAATGGTCGTTGTGAGATGATGGAGTTCCCAAAAGACACTTGTAGGACCACAGTTGTGCTGTGCTGTGATACAAATTCAACAAAACATCTCTGTCAGATGGTGTTTTCCTGTGTAGAGGAGTTGAACCGTTCCAAAGACAACGGTTTAGCAAACATTTTCATGAGATGCGTATCTCCGCAGCGTTTTCTTCATGTAATATGGTAAGGCCTTTGGAAAATTTATCCAATAATCTTTAAATAATACCATCCTATCATAATGCACAGTCCTGCCTTAGTCTGTAAGCTGGGGTATTTGGCAGTAAATATAAGCTCAAGTAGCAGTAAATCTGTTGATACTGATGATCACCTATTTGAATCGACTTTTCTTCTGTAGTGAAATTGTATGTTACAGGAATATAAGTAGTATGATCCGGCAGTCTTTTTGCTGGGATAACAGTCTGCTTCTCTCTCTCCGTTATACAGCAATACAAAGGGAGCTTTTTCAATATATTTCAGTATTTTTTTTTCATATCACTGTGTAAGTTGGCACATAAACCGATGTCCTTTGGGATTTGAATTGTATCTTTGAATAAGAGTCTTGCATAGGGATACGGATTTCTTGCAGTTTACTTTTCAGCTATTGAGTTTTAAGTCTTGAGAATGGGAAGTAAAAAAGTTGCACAAGAGTATTTTGGTTTAGTAAAAGGAAAAAAAGGTGTACCTCCCAATAACTGCCTATAAAATGTTTGTTAGAAAATTGTATACATATTAGAAGGGGTATAAAAATACCAGTATGTTGCTAGATATATGGAGGCAGACAACATATGAAATGTGTTTCTGTGGCCAATGGGGTATGTATTTTACTCATGAAACCTTGCTGGGTTTTTTTTACCGTTCTAAAATCATCGACCATTCACTGTTATGGATCGCCTAGCCTGTATATTGTTCTGTATGTTGGAACTATGGAATTGATTTTCACTGCCCATCTCTTCGTTACTGTTTTTCTCCACTCTAATTTTCCTGTTTTCTTAGAGGACAAAGGGCTGTTCATTGAGTTTATTATTATTTTTGCATAGTTACTAGGATGTTTTTCTTCGTTTCGTTTACAAGTTTCTGGATGTACTACTTTTAAAATGAAATTGAAACAAGTGAAAAAAAAATCTAGTTAGAGTTTACACTTTTTATTATAGTCCATTAAATTCTTTAATAGTTATCTGTAGGTAGATTTTATTATGTTCATACAAATGCGTTCAGGTTTTTTGATGTGCAAATGTTTTCTGTCGTTTGTTTTAGCTGCTGTGCAAAGTGCGAGTTACTGAAGGTGTCGGAAGTGCTTGAGCGATGGTGTACAGATGCTGACTAGTGTTGTGGTGTAGCATTATCAGATTTTAATTGTATGTGGATGTGATCAGTCAAAGGCGAGGCGCTGCCAGGGAGATGTTCTGTGTCTCAGGAACTGGTGTGATGATTCACTAGGGGTCACTTTTTGCTCGCTAATGAGCCATTCTCTTATCTTAGCGCGAGGTGATAGTGCAGTGCTGGTAGTGAAGCATTTCACAAAGGTACGAAGCAGCGTTCAGTTTGGAAGAGGATGAAATTCAAGACTGATAACTTGTAATAACCCCAAGTAAATTTGACAAAGCAAGAGAGTTAGTTTCACTGTCAGAAATGTGTCTAATCCCAGTGCCTGGTTGTGCTCAAGGTCCTTGACAGCAAATTGACATTTTCACGGAACAAAAGTTGTGCTTTTTGCATCCTTTAGCATCCTTGCTAGTTTTTCAGATTTGTAAGCCTCGTGGTTAGTTTGAGAGAAAAGTCTCTAGACAAATGCTTCGTGGGATGTTACTTTGATTTCATACCCTTTTTTATCATTCCTGAGGGGGTCCTCAGTTTTGTGGTATGCGTTTCAAACAAGGAAGTATGATGTTCTCTATGCCACCTAGTGAATGAATGATGCTTGTAAGCGTGAATACAGTTGTTTGGGAACTTTAAAATTAGCTCTCATAGAACTACAGCTTTTTTTTTCTGGCTACTTGTGCAAGTTTGACAAAAATAAGATGCCACGGGTGTTATAAGGGAACTAAAAAGGAGGTCGAGGGTAACATAGTGCAAATTACATAGCAGCACGGAGACCGCTAACTTACTGCCAGTCCAAATTGGTATGAACGTACAGCATCTCCTAGAGATGCCCCTACTGCTGCTTTAGCATGGTGCCAGGCCCAAAGTAATTAATCCCACTTCTGAGCAGATAATCACCTCGCGTTTGGAGTAACACTGGCAAATCTGAACTGCTTATGGCTTCAGAGCTAGAGCAGAGATCAAGCCTCCAGCCTGAGCATCTCTCTCCTTTCTTCTGGAAGTGGCGTAGGCAGTGACCTGCCCTAGAATCCGTGTAGGCGAACGTACCTCTTGCACATCACTTCTGAATTTGATTTTCTGCATCTGTTCAGTTTCTCAGCAGACTGTCCCGAGACTGAAGATATACCCACGATAGCAAGTTCACTCAGGACATCCACTGGTTCTGCTTAGGCCACTGGGTGGTTAATTATTCTCTGTATAACCTGTGAAATTACTGCCACCAAACAGGTTATTGAATCTATTACAAACTTGCAGTTTTTTGATCCCTTCAGTTGGCTTTAATATGTATGTCTGCTTCTTTGCACACAGAATGCAGCATCACAAAGAGTGTCTATTTTTCATTGTAATTTTAAAGAGACATCAGATGTCATCACTATGCTGTATGGGTCTGAGCATACTGCCCTTAATCATATAGAAAATAATACCTTGCTTCATGACCAGGCCCAGACTGACTTAAAACTTGAGAAGTAAATTACTACTCAGTAGTGACTTGCTACAGTCCAGTGCTATAAAAGTCAATGCAGAATGTTGTTATGCTGGTTCATTATGTTGAAAGTATATTGCTTTATAATTTTAATGGAATTTTTAGTGTAAGGTATTCCAAATGCCTTCTTTAACACCTTGGGAGAGAGCTGGATCAGTTGTCTCACTCCCCAGTTGAGGGGCTGTCCACTGCCCACATAATTTTGTTAGTAGCTAAGTTACATTTTTAAGGACTTCATTAGTAGTAGGAGCCTCAGCATAGTACCTCTGCAATGTACACAGTTTGAATGAGCTCCAAGATTTCAGACAGGTGACGAGGAGAAAACCTTCCCCTGGGTTACTAACCCACTTTTTGTTCTCTCATGTTAATTGGCTGTTCGTTCCTGGGAGCACAGATTGCGTTGCTTCTCCTTTACCTCACCCAATGTCAAATCCCCAAAGCAGCCCTGCCAGCGCATAAGGGAGCGAGCCATATGGGGCAGGTTGCAGTTGCTCCTTCAGGTCTGGATTTATTCCACCGTGAACAGATGGACAATGGCTGACATCCACTAATGGTTCTCGATAGGTTTCTTCTGCTGTTCATCTCTATCTTCTTTTTCTCTTCAGCCGGAACACAGACCTTCCTGGAAATGGTCTGTTAACTCCTCCTGACGAGATGGAAAATGATACCTCTCATTTCACGATAACCAGAAAATGCAGAGGATTTAATTCCACCCTGGTTCTTGTGTTTTTAGCACTTGTATGAAGAGGGTGAGATCAAGAAGAAAATCCCTTAGTCACTTAATACAGATAACATCAGAGGAGAGAGGTTTTTTGTGTTCACTGGTTTGAAGGGAATTTATTCTTCCATTCATTCAGCACACTGCAAGCTTTTTCACTTTTGTACGGCTGTTATTTCCAGCACAGAGCTAGTATAGCCATTCCCTTCTGAGAAAGGAGCAATGCACATTTGGCATTTCAAAAATGACTTTGAATGTTTGACACAGCTGAACTTCTTGTTCATTAAGTGGAACTTTAATCTATGACTTTGATCCTTCAGCAAACCTTCTTTTTAACAGTAGATGAAGGTCTTCTATTTTATTTCATGCTTGTGATGACCACCATTTCTTAAAGATGAAGTGTTTCCCTTTTGTCAATTATTCTTTCTTCCATTTTCCCCTCAGAACCTGCTGAAAATGTTTCTCCAAAATGGCCTTTCTCTTTCACATCAACCAGAAAGCATTAACTTCCTACAGTGGGAAGTTTCACACAGAGGAAGTTATACTTAAAAAAAAAAGCAGCTCTAATTAAAATATGCCATTGCAAAATGAAAGTAGACTGATCCCTATGTGTGTGTGTTATGAACAAATGCTTTTCAGGATCTGAGCAAAAGAATTAAGGAAAGATTTAAATCCAGACAAAGTCTTCTTTCCAGATTTTAAATAAATGGCATTAACTTATTTTGATTACACAATTTAAAGATCTGTTTTTAGGATAAAGTTTAAATGTTGGGCCTGCTTTATCCAGCCATTCTTTTCTTCTGACATAAATCCCTTTTAGGATCTCCTAATAGCATCTGCAAGATTTACTATTCACAAAAGTTACGATATTCCCTTGAAATATAATCTTACATTTTGATTAAAAAATGCACAAAGCTTTTAAAACGATGGCTTTAAAAAGTCTTACAATGAATGACGCATGTTTGATAATGAAGCAAAAACATGCATGAAAGAGCCAGCGCACACAGCTATGACGAACGAAGGAAAATTTGTAAGTACGCAATCTCAGTATCTAGATGTAAGAAACCTCCTTATTCACTTAGAGAGCGGTCACCGAGTATCTTGGCTCGTTGCTTAGACGATACAACAGTAAAACTTCCTCTTTCAGTATCTTCAAAGTCACATCTGCTAAAGATATCCTACCCTAATGTATCTAATTTGTGGAAGCCCAAGGTCATGCCCTTATGATTAGACATTCTGAGGGGAATAAAACTTGTACTTAAATTATACATATGGCTGTTAACAGATACATTTAAAACAATGTATTTACTCTTCAGCACATGTGCTCCTCCAGCTGACTCTTAAGAAGCCAAGAAACAGTTTGGGGGCTTTGAAAAGGACCAGAATTCTTAGTGCAAAACACAGAAGACACTCAGCTGTGTAACATTACCGTTAAAAAAAAATAATAGGGGCAGTGACAGCAGTGCCAAAATGTGATAAGAGGATGGGGATGGTTACGTTTTGTGGTAGTTATATTGTAGCTGTACCAGTCATAGTCTAAAAGATGTGAAGATGACTGAATGTTTGGTGACCCAGAGGCGAGCTGGCGCACATAGGAAGTAGAACGGATAGGGGCAGTGGAAGGTTTGACTGGAGTCAGCTGGTCTGCTCCTGGGTTTTCTCATGTCCAGTCTAAAACTAGGCCACCGAAAGCCATGCAGGGGAGGAGGACTGAACTCTGGGTGAAAGCGAGGCTGATTTTCTTAAACAGAAACAGCATTGCTTTGTGTTCTGAAGGAAAACCTCAATCACTCTTGGGTTATTTTGTTTTCTTTTCCCTCCTGAGAGTCTTCATAGTTTATTCTCTAGAGCGGGTGCCTCGTGGCAGCTGTCAGAGAGCAGGGTGGAGAGACCTTTCGACTGGGGAGACGGGGTCAGATAACCCCTCTCCTTCAGCAGGTGCAAATCAGCTTTCCGCTATTGAAGGGAACGCAGTTGGTCCAGTTACAATCAGCTGAGGATCCAGCCCTTGATGTTTTCCCAGGAAACATGAATTTGTGATGTGTGTGTGTGCGCCAGGAGGGAAATAAGTCCGGCATTACCTACAGCGTGCGTATTTGCTAAGTCTGCGTACAATCAGAAAGGAAAAAGAGCAAGCATATGAATCCCTTCATGAAGTAGCGTAGAGAATACCAAACTGCAGTATTAATAACCTCCTGTTATTGAATACTCCATCTGTTCATCATGCCAACTTATCCTCACTTAGAGCACTCCCCTTGTCATAATATTTTGTACCACACTCCCCTCCCTCCTCGAAGCAGCAGTTCCAGTTTAGAACTAAACATTTGCCCAGTCATGTAACCCCACCGAGGAAATGGTCTCATTGCCTGTATCTGTTTATGTTTCTCTATGAAAAAAATGAAACTGAACTCTAATTTCATTTCTGAATTTTCATTTTTTGCTATTATTTTTTCCTGGAGATACTTCCATATCCATATTGGTATTCACAGATACTGCACTTGCGGTTTATGCGTGTTCTACCCCTAATGCTCGTTCCTGCTGATGCTTTGCCACATGGCAACTTAAGTAGTGGGGGAAAAAAAAAAAAAACCATGATTTTCTTCTTACAGCTTTGATATGTATATATTTTTATGTTTGCTAACATCTATAAATGGCAATAAAGTGGTTAACCACTTTAAAGTGATTAAAACCAAATTTGTTTATTTATGCAAACCCCACAGGAGGCGCTTGGCTAGATGCTGCCCTAGTGATGCACAGTGAGAATCTAAAGAAACTATGTTGTTTGAGGGATGTCTGAGACGTCTATGCTGAGCCACAAAAGGCTTTCCCATGAATACAGGAGGAAAACGAAGAATGTCAGAGGCTGCATAAACTTGTCCTGGGAGTTACCTCCCGATCCTGCTGGATAACCCTGTGAAATGGACGCTACCTGGAGAATGATGGGGAAAATGAAGTTATTAGGGACCCAGAGCCAAGTTGCTAAAGGCTGCCTATAAGCTAAAATCCTTTACTTGTGCTCTGATTGGATTCCTGAAATCCACACAACTTGGAGGCTGAACCCACCCTTTATAACCTTTGGGTTCAGATATTCCCCTCTCAAAAAAAAACCAACCAACCCACCAAACCCAAAACAAACAAAAAAACCCCAACAAAACAAAAACACATAGGAAAATCTGTGCATATAGAAGCACATAAGCCTGTGCATATAGAAGCACAGAAGAGATGATCTGCTTTTAGCATCAGGCATATCACTTATCAAAGTGAATTACTAATATTTGCTGCCCAAGAGTCCCTGTCTATTTGTATTAGAGGTAGCTAATACACGGGTATTGTAAGTATTGCAGACCAATCCTGCAGAACCCAAAAAAAGCTCTAAAATCTTCGTGTCTACCCCCTCCCTTTCCGTGCACCAGTTTTTAAAAATCACCCCCAGTCCCGAGTTCAGCGGTGCAGTCAGCAGAATTAACTCGCAAAACGATTAAACCGTGTGTGTGAGAGGAGGTACCGAAACTTCGCGCCGGCAGCTTGGCATGGAGTGAGGCGGCGGCACGGCCAGATGTTCGCCGAGCTCGCTCCCCCTCAGCGGGGGCACCCCAACCTCCCCTGGGGCGGCCGGACCCTGCACCTCGGCCCGCCTTGGCAGCCCGCTTCCCCTCGCCTCCAAGTCGGTAAGAGCTTTGCCATTTCCCTCTGTCTGAGGAGAATCAGGCCCTGACTTACCGCTGGGCTCAGAAAAGAGCGCTAATATCTTGATTTTATCAGAGCTTGACCTGTCGTGTCCCCCCCAGCCGTCATCTGAGGGGACTCGGGCCCCCTGGCACCCCGAGGTGCTGCTGTGGCAGCGCGGGCTTTGGGGCTGTTTGCGGCGTAACCGCTTGACAGAAACCGAGCGTTTTATTTCTGAAAAAAAGCAAAAGGGGGGGGGTTTCGCTGGCCGGGCTCGTCTGTGGGGAGGGGACGGAACGAGCGAACACCCTGTCTGCTCCCGGCCGCGGCTGAGGAGGAGGGAGGGGACGGCTGTGCGAAAGGCGTAAAAGTTTCTCAGATGGCTGGAACCGGAGCTCCCGGGGCTGAGGAGAGGAGAAACCGGGGGGAAAGGCGGCGGCGCGACGCGGGGCCATGTCGGCGCCGCGGGCCTCCGCCGCCCTCGCCCCCTCCCTCACCCGGGCGGGGCGGGGCGGGGCCGCCGTCAGCTGACCCAGCCGGCCGCAGGGGCGCCGCGCCGACTTTGGTTTTCGTCCGCCGCCGCCTCTTCGGCGGGGGGGGGCGAATGGCGGGCTCTCGGGGGGACCCCCGTGTGGTGGCACGGAGCGGGGACAACGGGCGTCGCCGGGGTTTGGGCGCTTGGCCATAACACCTGTTTTTGACCCAAATCTCAGTCTCGGTTCCACTTTGGGCAGCGCAGAGGCAAAATACTGAATTTCTACTTATTTCCCTCATCAGTGAAAGCAGGCGTTGTCCCCCCGAGGGGGTGACAGGCGAGCGGGGCTGTGTGTGAAGGCCGGGTGACACGGCGGGGACACCGTAACCCTTGGGGCTTCTGACCCCGGGGCTCCAGCACAGTGGCCGGTTTTCGGGTGCGTTGTGACCTGGCCTTTCTTTTCCCCAAAAAGGCTGATGTTGGCTCCAGCAGCCTTTTCTGAGGATCGGCCCCGCGCTGGGGTGCCATTTTGTAATTTCTTTACATCCCCATGCAGGTTGGCGTGAGTAGCTTAAATAAATTGTGATTCATTTGGTGCTGCCGGATGGTATCGTTACAGCTGAATCGGCCCTTTTTTGTAGTCCGTGGGGCTTTCCAAGCAGTGGGGCTGGGGGTTCGCCCTGAGGAGCCCCGTGAGGGAAAGGAGATGCGAGCTGCAGAGCGGGACAGCCGAGGTCGGCTGTGGTGATGTTACAGGGGCGTTTCAACGAGAAGTAAGAGCCAGTCCGTTTTTAATAAAGTGGTGTTTTCGCATTTAGAGATGGAGGGTGAGGATTGAAGAGGGTCTGGCGCCAGTCGCCCAGCACTTTGGACCTAATGGGAATATGTGGGGACATCCCTGATGGGAAAGAATATCTGTATTTGGCCAATTTGCTGCTTTTCCTCTAAACGCGTCCCTGTTCCTGGTGGTGCCGACCCCACTTCCCTGGTGGGACGGCCGGGATGGTTTTGGGCCGCGGGTGCGGCACGGGGGCTCTGAGGGCGGATCAGGGACGCAGGAGGCACTAAGCCTCACTTACCCTCGCTGGGAGCAAAATGAGAGTGTTCTGGGTGGGTGGTTTTTTCATCCCTGTTTATTTGTAAGGGGGAAAAGCCTTAACCGAATCACAAAAAATAATGAAACACCAGAAGTGTTTTGGGATGCCAGGGAGGGTGTCGAATGCAGCTAGCGTCAACTTCGTTGAAGTTTAAACAAAACGAAACAAAAGTGGCTAAATCGGGTCCCGAGAGCGGTTCCAGGTTTCAGGGCGCGCTGTCGCACCACAAACGAAACGCCGGCGAACGGAGCGTGAGGCTCTAGGCCCGCTGGCGCCCGCCCCGCTCTCTTTCTGTCTTCGGTGCGTACCTAGAACCAGGAGATCGAGCCGGGGCGCGGAAGCCCCGCCCGCGGCGGCGGCGGCGGAGGAGGCAGCGGCGGCAGCGGCCGCTCCCCCAGGCGGCAGGCGCGCGTGCGCGCGGCGGGGGCGCGCGTGCGGGCATGCGCGCGGGCGCGCGCGGAGGCGCCTCACTTCAGGGGCGCCCACGGAGTAGCCGCCATATGCCGCGGCGGCTTGTATGTTCATTGCCAGCCTCGCCGTCGCGGAGCGGCGGTGCCCCCCCGGCCTCCTCCCCGCGGCGAGCGCGGACGTAGCGCTTCAATGGGAAGTTCTCACTTACTAAACAAGGGCTTGCCTCTAGGTAACGATCTCGCGTCGCGTCGCGCCGGCCTGGTCGCGGCGGTGGGGACCGCCGGCGGCGGCGGGGGGGGGGGGTACGATCGGCCCCCGCCGCCACCACCACCACCACCTCCGCGCTTTGTGTGCCCGTCACCGCCGCTCCCGGCCCCTCCGCGCAACCCCCCGGCCGCCGGCGGGGAGCGGGGCTCCCCTGACGGCCGCATCGCCAGCGCAACTTTGCCTGGTAGCTGCTGGCGGTAGCTGGGATATTTGAATAAAAAAAATAAATACAAATGAAAATTAAAGGCGGGGAGGCGCGTGAGGCGCAGGCAGGGGGCTGGAGGTCGGCTGCGGGTATAATTCATCCTTAAATAAAAAAGTCAAACGGCGCTAAAACTGCATCCAGAATGTTAATTTGGGGTGGTTTTTCCCCCCGGTCCCGCTCGCTCTTGGGTCGAGCGGTGCCCTGGCTTTGAACTGCAGAGAAATGCTGGTAAAGTGCCATGGAGGAAAAAAGCTGTGCTAATATTTCAATAAACAAAGTTTAAAAGCGGCGTTTTATTGCTGTAAAAAGTGCTTCAGGCCTGGCTGTTGAAATGATTTTGCTAAATCTGCGGACGGGTTGTGTATCTGAGAGGTAAGGCTCTTTTCTGCAAATTGGAATTTCTCTTTTTCTTTCTTTCCTCTTCCTTTTTATTTTATTTTTTTAAACATGTGCTAGCAAATGCATGTAGGGATTGCTTCTGGTTTTTAAGGTAACATGAATAATATGCATGGGATGATGTTACAGATATGCCTCCAGAATTGCTTGGCATAAATTATCATGTTAATCTGAAGGTGATTTTTTTTTTTTTTTCCCCTTCCCCCAGACATAAGGAGACAGAATGTCGATTCTGTTTATAAACATTATCATTTTGTAAGCAAATGATACGGAAAAAAGGCTACAAAGCAGAGAATAAGCCTGTTTACTGTGTAGATATAAGTCAGTCTGCTATGCTGCTTTGTTTTCCTCTAAAAAAATTAAAATCTAAAGTCAGGATTTCACTCATAGTACCGTTCTGGACAGAATAATTGTAGAAAACACTGTTATTAGCAGTGGTTTTCAAAATTTCACCTCTTGTAACTTAAATTAAACAATTTAACATAGCCTTATATTTTAATAACTGTTGTTCTTATCAGGAAGAATGTTTGCTTTTAGGCCGTGATGGAGCAGCTAAAGATAATCATCCCTTTAGCCTCACTGAAAATAATGAGGCCTCATGAACTGAAGCGAATGTGTACTTTTTTCCCAGTGAATTAAATTTAACTATAATATTTGCGATGTACATACGTGTTTCAAGTGCATCACCCTGATGCTTTCTCCTGGGTCTCAGAAGATGTAAATTTTCTTATTTAGCATTTCAGCCCCTTGGCAAGTAGCCTGATGCCCTTATTAAAATATTTTAAATCTCATTATTGTATCCCACTAGGAAAGGTGCAAGAAAATACTAAGAAAAATAAAATTTATATTTAAATAATTTCTGTTGTAGATTGAAATCCCACTGAGCAACACTTTAAAAATCTGTATCCTTCATAAATAAAAAGGGTTAAAAAGCTCACTATAGACTATGCTAGTAGAAAGATAATTGTCCAGTGCATCTCTTTGTTCTGTGTTCTTATCTGTTTTATCTATTTTTAGCTGTGCGTTGGTGAAGCAGACATAGAAAATTAGCAGCCCAAACTGCTAACTTTAGTATATTTTATAACGTCGCTCTTTATTGACCCCCAAAGGCAGCAAAATTTCAATATTGGAATTCCTTAACGTTTGACAGATAATAGCCTCTTTGGTTTATTATTATGTCAACCATCCCGAGAGTAAGCTACTGACAAAATATTTTGTCCGCTTGCAATTCACCAGTGTATTTCAAACCAAAATGAAGCAAACAACTGCCTGCCCCCAACCTGCCACAGTTTTCCAGTCTGAACAAGAAGTAGGTGTTTATGGGGTGGCTGCAATTCATAAACAGATGAGAGAAAAAGAGACAGTTAAACTGTTCCCTCATTTTTGTCATTGTTAATGTAGAATAATAATTGGATATGAATGGAGTTTCTCTGTGTTTATTTAATGGCATCGAGGGCATAAATTGGTGCAGTGTCAGTGGTGTGTTCTCTGTCCTTCGGTAAACACCCCCACCCCTAAATAATGTAGATCCGGTATTTCTGCATCAAGGGATGTGTTATTTCATTACTGAATTGGTAAATAAAATGGTAATAATCCTGAGAATTGCTGTAGTCATGCTCAGTAGAAGAGTTTACTCAATGAAACCACTATTTTGAAATGAAACTACTACAGTCACCTTTGTGAATTTTTCAGTTCAGTGTTGTCATATGTAGTTAAGAAGTAGCTAGAGCATGCAGCTTTTGAGCACACGGCATACTACGTGTAAAAAGCTGATCGTCGTAAATACTGTATGCGCTGTGATACTTTGTCATAATGTGGAGTTCCTGATAGCGTGACAAAACAAATTACAAGTGCCCTTACATTTGGTTAGCTCTTGACTTGTCCTTCTGTATCATAAAGATAAATAGCATCTGCCCTTTGTTAAAAATGCCCGATGCTTCAATTTACTAATCTCTCTGTTTCTAAGAGTTACTGTTTTATTTACAATGTAAACAGAGTGGTTGCAGTACTTAGCCGAAAGTGTGATCAGAGAGATTAGGATTGGGCTGGCTACTGTGAAGTGTTATCGTTCAGATACAGTAGCGCACTTGCCAATGTTCTGAAATGTAAAGTCAATTCAATCCCTCCTTATTGAGTAAGAACATCTACTGCAGATCGGTGACTGGGCTGGGTAGTCCCTTTTAGGGAGAAAATTGATGTTATCCCAAAGTACCTGTTCACATGAATACCATAAGAATGGGGAAAAAAAAAAAAAGCTCATTTTACAAGTAAATAGTTTGAATAGTGATAAGTGTATGGAAGGGCACAGATCGAAATGTCTTTTACGTAAAGACGCCAAGAAGCAACATGATCTTTAGTTTGCTTATGTGAAATATAACACTTACTCCAAACCAGGCAAATATTTTGGACTACAATTGCTTGTTGCCGCTTTATCTTTCCTTACCTACTGTGCATTTGTAATAACTATGTTTTGTGGAACTTATCTGGAGAGGTTGGCTGTGTTAGAGACCTGCCTTTAAGAGTAATATTTAGGTTTTCGCCTCCCAAGCCAGCTGGGAACATTGATGAGGTGATACTCTCCAGCATGTGTCAAGCTTTCAAATCCCATCGCAGTTGGCAGTATAGCAACATAGCAGCCTCCACTGAGGCTCCCTAACCTTCTGGCCCCATAATTATTTATTTAGTGAGAGAACAGAGATGGAGTTACACTTTTAATACGTGTCCTAAAATTTAAGGTGAGGATAAAAGTTGTAGTACATAGCCCTTTAGCCTTAGTCCCTCTGCCGCACGTGCTTCTTCACTCCCAGACAGCGTAGCAGCAGGTTTACAGTTTGGGAAGACAGAAGTTCCCAGCTGTGTTTTTAGGTCTCTTTCTCTCCTACTGCCTTGAGAGCAAAGATGACCGTTCATTTGACTTTGTGTATTGATCAGGAAAAGATAGAAAACATTCATTACAGATAAATCTAAAATTAACATTTCCTGCTGAAATATAACCCTTTGCTCCTTCACCAGTATTCCTCTGGGAAGACTGGAGAAGCACAGCAGTGCTGCCAGTTGTGGTGGGCATTTTAGGATCTCTGAGCTGTGGTTACGATAGGATCTTCTCCAAGGCACAGTAATCCTGAGCCCATCTCCCCAAATTATTAACGTGCTCAGAAGTGTTTTGGGAATCTGGCAGAATCAAAGCGGTGGCTGGCTGAAACTGATGTGCGGCCTTATGCGGTGGTATTACGGGGAGGGGGAAGCAGAGTAAGTGTCTCAAACCGTTTATGGTGTGAAAAAGGGTGCTGTGAGTCCCTGGATTAGACTTTTTTATGTGTTTGTGAGTCCCTATCCTTTGATGTTCAGCTTTGGTTTGACGGTTGATAGGAGTGAAAACTTCAAATTGTTTTTGAACCTGACCAGAGACCTATCCGGTTCCTCGAGGAATATGAGACAGTCCCTGGGCTCGTCTAAATTGTGCCGCCTCATAGCTGCTATCTGCGGCCATGTCGGGGACAGGGAGTATTTGGAGCACAGCGTGCCTCAGCCACACCCTTGGGCTCTGCCTGCCGCCAGCACCAGCGCCCAGGCAGGAGCTGGCAGCACTGCTCGCCTAGCTGGCAGAGGGACGGCTGCCCGAACCGAGGTCTTTACCTGTACGGGTGCAGCAACAGGCAGCATCTTTAAAAAGAAAATAAAAAAACAGCAATGAAATAATAATTTTTATTAAAAAAAAAAAAAGCTCACAAGGTAAAATTAAATTCCAAATAAAAAAAAAATCACTCAAAAGAAACCTCTCCTGAAAAATGTTTGATGTGCAAAACATGTTTATGTTTGCTATAAAAGGGCAAGAATTTAATTTTTGAAGATGATTATAAATTAACTTGTCTCTTTTATGAAACATTTTTGTCATTTCATTTCAAACGTATCATGTTTCCTGCATTATTATTCCATTTACTAATTATCCAGTTTGTGTCTAATCAACATAATTGAAAATTGACATTGTTTGATTTTTTTTTTCTTTGAACTAAACATTGCTAATGCTATAGCATGTTTCATGTTGATATTTATTTTGGATGACCGTTGCTCATCTCTGCATTTTCATCTTTTATTATACCTGCCTTTTTCAAGGGGCTTTGGGAGGAACTTCTTGCAGTGTACCTGCCAGAAGGGATTCTCTACAGAAAGCAGAAAAAGCTGGCCTCGGGGCTGGGGACAATTGTTCAGAGTAATTGTGAAGTTGAGGGCTTTTTTTAATGGAAAGCTTTTTACTTCTGTTACATATGAAGGCTTTGTAGCTTTAGTATTAAAACACGAGGTAATGTGATTACATAATTTTGCTTTACGTTAGGTATTTTAAGGCATATTTTAATAGTTCTATTTATGGGTCAGTGGATGTCCC
Organism: Ciconia boyciana; assembly: GCF_034638445.1. Lineage (NCBI taxonomy): Eukaryota > Metazoa > Chordata > Aves > Ciconiiformes > Ciconiidae > Ciconia > Ciconia boyciana. The sequence goes on along the minus strand of NC_132938.1, from coordinate 7,983,365 downwards.
TTATTCGTGCCCAAATCACTTTCAGCGAGTTGTGTCACCACCGGCAAAGTTACATAAGTCTGCAGTGAAAGTTGTTCACGCTTTCTGACTCTGTATGTATGCCGGAACTCACCACGTTACCCCTCCTCTCCTTTTAGGCTTTTTAGGGGAGCTCTGATGCCAACTCACAAAAAAAGGAAGGAAGGAGAGAAACACTTCTTACTTGACTTGAGTCACAATTCCAAATTCCTGTGTGCAGCCCAAATTTCTTATTGTTGGATGTGCACTAACAGTCTTCCTGAACAGCCCCAATATTTTTTGATAGATTCCATCTTGTGCTGTCGTATGTGGACACGCCCTGCGATAAGAGCAGTGAGAGGTCCATCCCAGCGGGGTAGGCTGGAAGCTTTGCAATTAATTCTCACACTACCTTGCAGAGCATGACAAGAGCATATCTGTTTTGCTGCCTTTTAAAGCAAGTGTTGCTTTTGCCACCTTGTGTGCTCGGTTGGCACGTGACCTTCAGAAGCGAGAAACATCTGTAGTTGGGAAACCACGCTGGGCAGCCCAGTGTTATGCATGTTTACCTAAATGTGTCTGGTCTCGTGCGAAAGGGATGTAGGACATCACGTTGGACAGTCAGAGCAGAGTCCAAACACAGGTAAAGTAGGTAATGCTTTAGGAAAGCTGAGTTCTAGGGGCAGCAAAAGAGAGGGGTCCTGCTTTCTATTTTGCTCATGTTGGAGCCTTGGAAAGCCAGGCTGACTGCTGTTGCTGCTGCCATGTGGGGGATTGTCCCTCTCTCCCACCCTCCAAACATTATGAATAGGAATTAGCCTATAGCTGCCTTCTGGTGACAGCAGGAATGGCAAATCCAACTCTCCAGGGCTCTCCCTGCTGCATTCCCATCGAACTGTATTCCTTTCCTATGGCCAGAGCGTACACCGTGTGCCATAAAGCCCTGTGCCTGGCCAAGCAGAGGATTGGCCAATGTGCTGTCCTGCATCATGCTCGGCCAGTGCGCTGGTGAGTCAGAACTCAGAAGAAAGCCAGGAGAGAAGCAGCACTGCAGGGTGTTTTCATCATCTTCTACTACGCATACATTTTTTTTTTTCACTCTGCAGAATGTCATCGTAGCCCCTGGGTGAGTCAGAAGTTGGGCGAATGAGCCAGAAAGGAACTATCCTAAGATGTGTGCTCTCCAGTCAGATTGGGCTGATCTGCAGGAGGATTTGCAGGAAGGGAGTGCTGCCCCAGGCAGCTGTTAGTCATGCCTATAGTCAGCGAGAGGTGCTGCTGGGGGCTGACAGTAATGTCTTTGCCATTGGTGCAGATCCCAGTACCTTTACTTTAAAATTGAAGAATTTCTGTTGGCTTCTGTGGGATTTTTACCTGACTATGGATTTTCAGAAATAGCCCTCTATTTTAAGCCAAACTGTCCAACATTACTGTTGCTTATTTGCAGGATGGCACTCTCAGTCCCATAGAGAAAATATATGGCTTAGCAGAAACAGTGGTGTGGAGCACTTCATCAAAATTCCCAGATGAGTCAAATTTCATTAGATGGTTGCAGCCAGTTTGTCTCTTGCTGAGTATGTAGCTTTAACCTTTGCAGAGTCATGCAGGACAAAAGTGTTTAGCAGAGATAACCACAAGCCAGTCTCCAAACTCTTAAACTGATATTTAAATATTTTTTCTCTTTAATGTGTTGTACCAGATATGTTAAACTGTTTATTTTCAACCAGATAATGAGCGTTTTCACATTTGTGGTCTACCAACCACCTTAATGTGTGTCTAGTGCTTCACTGAATAGTATTAATGTGTATCACAACATTTCTTGTGTTGATTTTCCTGTTCACATAACCAGCATTGCTGAGAAGGGATCTTCAGTAATTCAGTGTTGTATGTATACGTTCCCATGCTGACTGGAACCTGGCTAGCGAAGTCTTTCTCTATATTAATATATTATTTCTTGGCTACAACAGGTCATTAAGATACTGACCAAAGTCACTGCAGCATTTTAGGTTTTATTTTGCATCCTCACCAAATTCTCTCCTGCATGCTAAAAGTCTACCTCCACTAGTTGTGCTCCTTTCCTAGACTTCCTTGTGCCACGATTACTGTCTTTCATTTCTGCTACCAGCTTTTGGTGTGGAAAGTCCTGTTTATTTTTGTTCATTTGCATTAGCTTTCAGGATCCTTTAAGATGAAAAAATGCAATATCAATTTTCAGTACCTCTATAAACCAGTTACTTGCACCTAAAGGACTTATTACCTTCACCCTCAATCAAGACTTGTAGTTAATACTGCAGTTGCCTTATTCCTTGGTTCTGTCAAATTTTTGTTGATTTTTCAGCTCCTGCGAGGCTGTCAAAGCCTATTTGAATTGCGTCGAATTTGCAGATAGTTCTTAATGTGGAACCTTTCCTTGTTATCCTAAAGCTAAAGTGGCTTCCTACGTCTGCTGTGGTTGAGGTTTGTCATCAGCAGTTTAGCCACCGAAGCCCTACTCCTTTGTGAACTTGGAACTCAGCACAGCCAGACAGCAGATTTTTATTTTTTATTTTTGCAAGCAAAAGCAACATCTAAGAAAATAACCTTTTATCTGTGTAGAGCTGGATGTATTTTAGCCATGTCAGTCTAGATAAAAAGAATGTCTTGCATTTTTTTAAAAGCTTGTGGGAGGAGGCTCACAATAGAGGCTCCATTGTACTGTTAGTACTGAGCGTACAGGAAATCACACATTAGCTATGACGAGAGTATTGCAGGGGAGTTTTAAGTTTACTTAATTCCCATAGTATTATATGGTTTTGAAAGGGTTTCACAATACATTGCCTTTTGGGTTTGGTTGTCTACGTTGTTTTTATTTGGCAGTCCTCTGTTCAAGGCTTTCTCTTACCATGTCTTTGTTCAAAAGGTTTCATGTTTTGAATCCTTGAATCCAGATGACTTTCCTTCTTACTGTAAATACAGAGGCATACAAATACACTTGGTATTTATCTCATGACTGCCCCGCAGCCACCTAAAATTTAAATCTAGCATTATGTATTCAGCAGTGAGAACTATCTCCTTAGAGCAAGCAATAAAAAGGGGGTTTAAGTAGGAATTTGGAGAACAGTAAGCTGCAGGCACAACTTTTCCTTTCCTAGCAGATTTTGATCCTGCAGGATGTTGAGTTATTCAGCTTCCAGTTAATATCAAGGGGAATTGGAGTGGGCTTACAAATCTGTAGGATCCTGGCTGCATCCTACACACTAAGCCCAAATTATTACAGGATAACGTTTTTGTTAAAATTTTGTCCAAAGACTGGTTTGGCTCGGTACTTGCAGTTGAGGAGCAAGTTCTGTCACTCATTTGAAAGAACTAGGATTATGAGGACTCTCCAAAATCATGAACCTTATTTTCTTAGTCCTGTGAATAAAGAAAGTACAAAACAGTGTATTGCATTGAGTTGGTAATTTAGAACCTGAAGTACTGTGAATATTACAATTTTACATTTGTTTTTATAACTTTGCTAGCATCTTCACTCTGGACTTGTTTTTAAGCCTGTTAAATTTTGTTAGCGATTTTTCTGAGCTTTGTGGCTTTGTTTTAAAAAAATACATTAAAAAAATCTGTTAACAAATACATAAATAGAAAATATTTTCTTATACCCACAAAGAGTCAAAGGAAAAAAAAAAAACAAACCAAGAAACTGAAAATAAAGTTTGGGTTTTTTGACTGTCCTGGGGATACTGTCTTACAGAAATTATGAATTTTTCAAAGTGTGGTTTACAGAATTCTAGCAGCAATTGAAATGCCCTAAAGATTTATTGGCAGGAAGGTGGGGGTTTTTTGTGCAGAAAAAAAAGGATCTCAAAAATCATCTAATTCTCTCTCAGATTTTTGAAGAGAATTAGTAAAAATTAGTTTTCGTTTTCGAAGACTAATTCCAAAAAGAACATTAAACAGTGATTATTTTTATAAATAGTAAATAACCTCATCTGCTATATCTAAGATTTCTTTGATCACAAAAGTGCATAGTGAAAGAAGCAGTCCATGAATAAGCCATATGATACCTGGGAAACTGCTCACATTTAATTAAGTACAATTTTAAATCAGGTTAGTTAAGCTAGTGCAAGCATGTCTGAACTCTTGTTTAAGTGTAAACTAGGCTTATTTCACATTTGCATTAAGATATTTAGGAATCAGCAAAACCAAATCAAAACGTGGTACTTTGCAGTGACTTTATATTGGGTATTTGTGTTCTGGTTTACAAGCATACTTGAGCATAAATACAACTTCTTTGTCTCAGATGCATACCTCTCTAGAAGCACCTGTGTTCAGAAGTTAATGTCCTACATGAGAACTCAGTCACCTTCTTGAAGCCCTTTTCTTTTTTTCCTTTGGTTCTACAAGAAGTTTTACATTACTTAAAATCTTACTTAAGTACTGAAGTAAGGTGAAGTGCAGGGTTGCTGACTTTCAGGGCAAATTTGGTCTAATTATTGACAGGAGAATTGAAAGAGCGGGGAAGCAGAGACAGCAGTGCTAGCAAATGTGCTAAGTGGCGGTGGAATGGCCCAGCCGGTCTTGGTGGTCTTCCCACACTTGCGAGTAGCCTCAGGAGTGAACTGGGATAATTCACTTCACTTCTCCGTGCCCAGTCCCACCAAGCATTCAGTGCAGGCAGTGATGGTGAGGTTACCTGGGAAAGCTCTCCGGGATCTGTTGGAAATGGCACCAAATTAGAGTAGGATTCTGTTGCTAATGGTGCTTTGAGTAGGTGCTTGGTAGGTCTTGTTTGTGTCTTGTTTCATCGCAGGGAAAAGGTTTGGGAGGCAGTGTGCTTTCAGCTGTTAACTGAATTAAGGTAAACGCGCTTAATGAAAAGACAACCTGTGGCTTGACTGGATGCAACGCTGTACAAAACATTCTGCTGTGATTGAAGGGCTTACTTTTTTCAAATTAAAAATGTACTTTCCACCATTAAAGCTCTTCCTCTTTAAACAGCAAAAAAAACCCTCCCGTATGTTTGAATTGGGAAGTTGTATTTCACAAATTAGCTTGACAGAACATGCATGCAAACAAACCAGCAAAATACTGGTAAGTGGTGAGCCTGCAGCTCCATGTGCTGTGCACTGAAATATGGGGATGTTATGCTAGCACTGAGTGCTCTTGCTCCTACTGAGATATGAGGGCTTGGAGCAGAGACATGACTGTGAGCTATTTTTACTTAGCAGTTGAACTTTGGAAGAGAAGAAGTAAGGGATAATTTCTTTCGGTTTGAGTTTGCACATTGTACAACTATTAAAAACTTCAAGATGACTGTTAAGTAAAGACAGCTACTTGAAGTGCCAGATGGAAAAGAGCAAGAAAAATGCCTTCTGTTTAAAACAGGGGATTATTGCTCGTTTTGTTTGGGGGTCTTCTCCAGGCCACACAGTTGCTGTGCCTGGCTCTCTTCAGTGTTGCAGTTTCTGTCGTGGGGCCCATTCAGATATTAGATGCGTAGCGAGATGCATTTCTCTCTTGTTAATTGTATGACAGAATGCAGGCTTCAAACAACATCGTTGTCACATGGTACCAGGTCTGCATCACAGCACGGGGCTGCGTTGCTGACATGGGGACGGCACTTTTTTTAGTTCCTACTTGCATTGTCCAGTAAGTGCTCCGAAGGACATTGCAAACATTTCTGCTATTCTAGAAATGCGCTGGCTTTCTCAAAAGCTGTCGTGGTTTGTGAAATATGATACCGGCTGTTTGGTTTGGACATGAGACCCCTTGATTCATTCTTTTGCAGAGGAGTCAATCATCTTATTACGTCCATTTTATATGGATTTACTTTGAGGCCTGTGTTAGTTTATACATAACTTCGAATAATTGGAAAATGTGAAAAATGTGGAGTATTCTTCAGTTGGCTAAAATTTTAAAAGGGTGTTTTTTCCTGCCGGCATCTGGAAGTCAGCCAGGTGAAAGTTGACATTCCCACAATACCTTTTCTGTGGGATAATGGGCAAGTTCAGGGCAGCATTCTTTCTTTCATTTATATAAACAGACTGTGCTGGCCAAGGCTATGGGAGAAGTGTTGCTGAACATGAAATTGTTGCTGTTTTCCCTCGCAGTTGTTGCTCTGTTGACAATGATTTTTTTTTTAATTTCATTATTGTTCTCCTGTTTATATTTAAATAACATGGAGTCTTCTGTTCTGTTACCATTTAGGATCTTGCCCAAGGCAATGCTGTATGAAAAACTGATGCACTCTCCAGATGATTTCATACACGGTAGTGAAACGATGTAACTAGTACAAAACTAACTTCCAGAAGCTTTCAAAAAGTAGAAGGGTATTTGTACAACAATAGGGTCTCCTTGACAATAGATGAAAAGAGGTGAAGGTCTGAGAAGCTGAACTGACCTTTCATCTTATTCTGCTTTGCCACCGCTGGTCCTTCCAAAACGTAGCAGGAATAAATTGTCAGGGAAGCATGGAGCTGAGTGTGCAGGTACTGTTGCTCTGTCGCTGACTGACAGCTTTCAGTTGCCACTGCTGTTCTGAGTAGGGGTAATTTTTATAATATTAAAGATTGACAGGAATTTATTAAAATATGTTTTTCCCTGTCAGAATTCATATCTTTGTACTTTCAGAGTTGCTGAACAGTTTACGTACTGCAAAGGTTATTGTGAAGTGCATAACTTTGCATATAGTTTTATCAGTTAGGAATATTCAGTGTGTCTTAAGCATATGTGTAGATTTTTTTTTTTTTTTTTGGATCCCAAACAGGAATTTAGTGTGTACTGCCTCAAACTAATAGTTTATACAATTTCTACTCTGCAGAAATTGTGGCCTCTCCACCCAGATAAATTATCATTTTTCAGCCTCTACAAAAACTACAGCAATGCTGGGTCAGTTAGCTGTGGGCAACCTTAGGTAAAGCTTGGGGAAAGGCAGTCAGAAACAGAGAGAATTTCAGAGATGCTAAATGTTTAATCTGCAGTTTTTGTGGGCTGTGATATAAACACCGTTCTTGTTAAAAAATCATCTTAGTGACTTAACGGTTTTTCACCTTAGGTCTTTTCTACCAGCATTTTTTTTTTTTTTTTTTTGCCTTTAAATGGCAAAGTTTTTTATAGAAAATGCATGGTTTCTATTATCGATGCTTAAGATGGCAGCAAGCAACTGTCACATCTGAAAATTCAGTTGTTAGTGAATTCTGAACTGACAGAGGAAGAAAGTCTGCTGAAACCCTTAATCTTTCATGCTACCTGGATAGGTTGGAACATGGACATATAATTATTCCCTTTTATCCACTGGTGTCACTGAGGTCCCTACACAGACTGAAGCTAGTAAAAGAACCTAAAAATCATTTTATGTAAACTTTGCATTTTCCCATGCAGTGTGTAGGCCCGTTGTCCCATAATCTGTATGTTCACTTAAATATGAAGTCAGTAGGATGGGTACAAGCACTTGTAATTTTCTGTTCTCTATTCATGCAAAGTGCAGCAAAACAGTAAAATTCAAATGCACTAAAATGCATTAATGGTGGGATTTCCTACTTCCAGTTTTGTGCCCATGGTTTTTCATCTGTCTTAAGCCTCTAATGCCTTTTAATATGTTTTCTGGAACTAAATAGGAAGAAAAGCACTGTTGCTTACTTGATAAAATAAAGACATATTAAGAAACAGAAATTTATTGTCCCTGTCTTCAGTTTGTTTTCATTTAGAACAGAGGTTTTATGGACCTTTTAGTTGGAGATTATTTATTTCTGTAGGTTTTAAAGAACAAATACTTGAACTGCTGCTTTTATTGCATGTAAATGTCAGTATCTTGGAACGGGCTATATTTAGATCTGTAGCATTCTTCTCTATTCAATATTTCGAAGCTTCCTTACTTAAAATAAGTCTGTTTTTTCCACATACAAATGCATACATATGTGGAACATATACGCCATGTATGAACTTATTTTTTTTGCTGTAGTACAGAAAGTGGTAGCATCTTTTTATCAATTGTGAAGTTGAAGTTGCTCATACACATACAAAATTTTAATTCCATCAGATATGTATGTGCACATCGTTATGTGAGCCGCTTGTGTGCAGATACGTATCTGCTCATTCCTAATGCGCTTGATTTTGCAACTAATACTCAAACAGCGGACTGCCTTACTGTGCCAGCAGCTCTGCTGACTGATTGCAGAACCCCAGTTCAACTCAGTGTGAATAAGGAACAAAGTGAGACCTTCTTAGATAAAGACAAAAAAAAAAATCCTAATGAAAGATGTGCACTGAATAGTAACTTGCGCTTTTGGGTGTACCAACTGTGAAACCTCCGTAAGAATTGCTAATATTGTACGAGTGTTCCCTCCTTCTTAATAGAGGTGTTCTGTATCCTGTTTTTCTTGTTGACTAGAGAATGACAGCTTTTAGAAGTATTGTAATGATGAAGTGCCATTAGCTGTATACCATTCACATCTTAAATTGCATCCTTTGTTGTGTTCTTTGCTATTCTTGTAAAATAGTTGGGTATGGTCAGGATCTTGATTTCCAGCACTTCTGCTTTCTTTTTATTTTCTTGTTTTGTAGGTTATTCATTTTTTTGTTGAATTATATGTATTTCTGTGATCAGTTGGCATGGAAACATGGCTGCTTTATAGGCCAGTTGCTTTTAGCATTAATTTGCAGGTACTTGTTTTTGAATGTGAAAATGGAAACCATTTATGTTCTTCATCATTCCCTGTCATTAATACTTGCATGCTTTCCAATGCAACGTAAATTATCTTTCTTTCTGTCTTAGAGGGGAAAATGTACTCTTTTTTTTAAAGAAGGAAAAAAAATACTCTGCTGCATCATGTATACTGTATTAAGACAGTACTTGTATAAAAATTATTTTTATACATATAACTCAACAGAATCAGTGAAACAAAGCCTAACACCACATCTTAGTTTAAGCCCGCAAAGTGTGTGACACTTTTCAATAATGCAGTCACACCACTCGATTTCTTTTTTTATTAACGTATTTATTGATGTTACCTTTCCTTTTTTTATTTCAAGAGAGCTCTGTTTCCTTGTAGGGCTTTGCTGAATTTCACTTGAAAAAGGTTAGAGGTTTAGTCTGATCAGTACTGAGGAAAGTGGGGGAATACTTTCGTTGGTATGTGGTGACTTCAGTTAGTGGAGTTTGCAGCAGCTCCTGAAATTCCTCAATACTGGCAAAAGTGAACTTGTAGACTTTTTTTTTTATAATGATTGCAGCACTGTTCATGGTGACATGATGGTATGCTGCAGCGATTGCTGCTTGGAGAAGAACAAGTAGCACTATCACACATCTTCATCATGAAGAATAGTTAGAGTCTTAGTGTTTGTTCACATTTATAGAAATTTGAAACTGTATCTGAATACATACTATTTTAAGTATAGATAACTAAATATCTAATTTAAGACCTGCTATAAGCAGGTGCAGACTGTCTACTTTCAGTGTAGTTGCTTTCAAGTTCTTTAGGATGAGATTTAATCTCATTCTAATTTCTAATAGCTACAGACTGTTGTCTGAAGAGCTTTATACAAGTTGGATATGCAGAATAAAAATAAGATTTGAATTAATTTACTTTGGCTCATACTTCTCCATCCCGTTCCAGACTTCAAACACTTTGTTTCGCTAACCATTTCATAGGGAGCATGCAAAACAAACATTCAATGATACTGCTCTGAACTCCGTTTTACGTATTTAATAAATAATTGGCTCATCTGGCCTATTGGGTGTATTGCTGCATTGCTTTTTCTTTATTCCCCAAGTTAAAGTACACACAGTTAAATTTTAAAAACATAAATCTATGCAGGATTTGACAAATTTCAGTAAAAGACCTACAGATCTGCAGATTAGGAATACGTTGTTCATGCCTCTAGTCCTATGTTATGAATTTCATGGTATTACTCAGCAACCATATGGCTCATTCCCTCTGAGCAGTTAAAAAAAAAAAATCAGAAAACAAAACAAACAAAACCCTATAGGTGTAAACCCCATGTTTTCACATTTAATATTTTCTTTAAATAACTTCAGTGGAAAAAAAAATAGTTTGCTTCATACCAAACCCTTCTACCGAAACTGTTCAGCACTTTCTTGAAGTTACTTGCAAGCGGCTTTCTCGGAGGTTAAGAAAGAGAGTTTAGTACAGAAGATGAGGGCTTTTTGTCTTGCTTTCAGCAGCTTACAGATCAGATTTTTACTAACCGTGATGCAGCTGTGAAAAGAAGTTAGGCCGTGCCGCTTCCTGTGTGACAGTATCTCATCATACGCACAGAATAAAACCATTTCTCCCCTCTTCCCCCCACACCCCTTCCCCTGCATTCTCTCATAAACAAATGGGTCTGTTAACAGAGAAGAGTGAAAAATAAATGGGTGCCACCCTTTTATCATCTCAATATACTTGTCGGAGTAACTGGAGACAAGATGCACTTCTGTGGCTGTTGTAAACTACTTTTTTTTTTTCTTTTCTTTTCTTTTCTTTTCTCCTTCCCCATCCTTCCCTGAAGTGCCTAATGGCACTCCTGATCCAGGAAGGGCAGCAGTGAGAACCATGCTGGGGGGAAAAAAACCCACTATAATTCACTTAATCCCTATACTGAATTGTAACTTTTCTGGCTTAGATTGATCTCTTCTTGCATGTTCTCTCTGGAACTAAATTTTCCGTAATCAGCATATCCTCTTTCTACATATCTTTAATTCTTTAACCAGATTGTTGTCTGTGGTTGGTGTCCTGCAGCACTCACAACTTGTTAGTTCTGTCTGGTGGTAAATGTTAAGTTCATGCAGCACTTGCCAGTTGCCTTGTATTGTTTTGTGATAAGGTGGCCCCCAAAATTCAGGACAAAGTGAGTAAGTTAAGTGTACTTGCTGTTGTGTGATCCCTGCTCTCCCACAGGAAGAGAGCGTCTTTCTTGAATTAATTTATTCACAGGTTGGATACAGAACTCACTGAAATAAAAGGCTTCCCTTCTGTTGGGAAGCCCTCCCATATTCTGCTGTGGGTGCTTGCCAGACCTCCCAGAGAATTAAGCTACTAATCGTGTTGACCTTCCAATATTTTTGACATAAAAGTGTAATTAATTTTATATGAAGTAGTTAACATGCTTTAAGGAATATATAGTCCTGCTTAAATTGAGTATTTTATCTAAGTGTTCTGGAAAGTACCTATAGAACAAGTATGAGAAGAAATGTATCAAAACACAGACAGGTGTCAGAGTGTCACTAGAAGTAGTTTATATCCTTAAAGGAAAAAAATGACTAAAACTTGTATTAGTTGTGCAGTTTTCAGTAACTCCATTTGTTTTGCAAGTCGTTTGGCTGCTGTGAGATTGTGGTAGGCATTGTATGAAGTTAGAAGACAACCAAGTTAGCTGTCTGCAAGGTAATAATGCAATAAAAAGCATCTTAATATGCTTTTGTTAAGATGATGATATGTTGCAACTTGCTGCAAGGTAATTTTATAGTCACTAGCATTCAAAACTTGGAAAGAAGATTTCTGATTAAAATACTGGTGAGAAGCCTGGATGCTATCAGTATTGTTAACTTTGAGTAGCAGCTCAGAAAAGCCCCTGAGGGTCACATTTCACAATGTATTGTGGCAGTGTAAACTTTCTAAGAAATAATGCTAATTATTTTTCCAAAAACAGGAGAACACACAGGTGGAGTTGCCTCTAAAAGCATTTAGCTCTTTGACCAGCACCAGCTTATTCACTATTTGTATGTCCCTTGTTTTATCTGGTTTACAGTGCAGACCTAATAAATGACCCTCATCTGGGCTACTTGTGGATGTAGAATTTTCACTAGAGAGAGTTATTTTCCAGATTTCACCTGCTATTCTCAGCACTCGTTTCTTCTCTCCCTTTTGTAACTGGGATGACAATCCTGACTCAGGAGGGGGAGAAAGAATGAAAAGATTGATCTGAAGAAAATATTGTAAGAGCTACAATTTCCTCTGAAATAACAGTTGTGTTATCAAAGTACCTAATAAGCAAAAAGAGAGTGGTAGTAACCAAAGTTAGGGAGCAGAAGTAATAACTTCTGGTTTTTAACTTTTGCAGCGATAAGCCTGTGCTAATTTGGTTTGCTTTGCATCCAGAAAATAAGGTAAACAATGTGGTATGAAGACCTGTTGCTCTGTTGTTGTTTCTCGATCTCGAGAGCAAGGATTAGCTTCGTGTTCTCCCATGACATTCTGGAAAATAGTCGTAATGCTTTCTTGGTTTCTGGGAGTTATCTGATAGCTGTTGTCTTGCACTGGGCAAGCACTAAGCTGTCGTTCCCTCGCATTTTTTCAGAAATTACAGCCATCAGGAAGCAGTTAGGCTTGCTTTCCAGTATCTTTCTCTGTGCCGTGTCCATTTTCTGAACAACAGAACGAGTTTCAAGATACGCTTTGAGTTTACTTGCATGAAGTCGGTGATCCTTTGATTATCTTTGGATGATAAAATTCCAAGTCACTTGAGTGTTTCCTGTGACTGTCTGCTTTTAGAAATATAATGCTCTTGCAAGCCTTTCAACACGCTGCTGTTTATCCTGCTACTGCCATCCCTCCTGTTTCTCGTTTCAGAAAATGTAGAAAAACCATAGAGTAAGGTTTCTTATTTTGGAAATTCTTTATCGCATCTAATGCATTGGTCTGGTTTCCATTCGAATTGCTTCTCAATCTGTTGTCAATCTATATTTTGTTTTGAAAGGAAGTTGCTGGGGTCCATTTTTTGTAACTGTCCATTTTTCACAAACTGTAATGCTGCAGAAGTCTGAGGCTGTCACTGTGAGAGGGGGAGATGACATTTGTGTGACGCACATATGTGCCGTGGGCAGATTTTGTAAATGTCTCTGCCTGCAGATTGGGGGACACAGGAACTGTAACAAGTGTATTTTTTTAAGATAAAGCATACACGGAAAAGGCTAGCATAAAGCTACAAACCGACATCTTAACTTCATTTGCTGAGAAATGTAATAGTGAATTCATTTTCCAAAATACAGTGCTCAATCAAACCAAGAATATGCAGTTGGAGAGATAACCTGTTCAGAAATCTTGCCTGTGTGAAGAATGAAGGGTAGCCCTTTGCCTTAAGGTTTTGTAACTCTTAATAATGGAGTCAATAATTCCTTTTATAATACTTTCTTGCAACTGATGTTTTTAGCACCGATAAATGTTTTATGCAATTTACAGAGATAGAACATGATTTGTGCCCTGAAAAATTTATAATTTGAAGCCTTTATCTGCAGACAAAGCATTTTTATGCATGTGAATAGACCCTTTTCAAGTTGAAAATGGTTAAACTACAGAGACTAAAAGAAACATTATAAAGCCTAGTGAAAAAATGCAAATATGGGTCATTTTTAAGCACTTCTGACTTCTCACCAGTTCAGTGGAAACAACTTAAAGTGTTCAAAAAGCTTCTCTAAACCCTTTAGTATGTGGTCTGTGTGGGAAGAAATATTTTGCTTCTCTCATCAAGTCATGGGAATAACTCCCGATTTTAACTGTGTTTTTCAGTACAGCTTTAACTGTGATATTGGGACCAGAGCCTTTGTAATTGAAACTCAAAACTCTACTTGAAGAAAAGCTCAGTACAACGGCTCTCTTACATCATACACTTTTATTATATTATGATTAAATGTAACATGATAATATAAACCCAGCTTTTTGCCTTAAACTGCTTGTTTTATTTGGCACTTTGACTGTTGTTACTGGCCCATTCTCAGTGAGCTTGTCATTTTTATACATCCTGTTTGCTTACCTTCAAAATGAACATCTTTTCAGAAAATCCTATTTATTCAAGCTTGGTTTGGCTGCAGATGACCCTGGATGGGAGGTGCAGGACTTGATTTCAGTATGCTCCAGACTTTCTCATTTTTACAACAAAACTGTTCTTTGGTTTGTAATCATCATCAACCATTTTCTTAATATTGACAGAGAACGGCAGAGGTCAGTGGCTGTGGGAGGAACCGAAAAGGGAGAGAGAAAAAAGAGCTTTAAGGAGCCGTTTGCACTGGTCCGGTGTTCGTCAGAGTTGCTTTGGTTTTCAGAAGAACATAATGGAGTGTAACTCAAGAGGGAGTTTATTATCCTTATTTACTAGAAATCTTCATACTGTGTTGAGTTGTCCCTTTTTAATTATGCTGATCTTAAAAGTCTGGGCTATATATATATATATATTTGTTTTTTTAAAAAGTGTTTTAGCTGTATATCTTAGAGAAAGTTTCTAGCCCTCCTCCCTTCTTCCCATTCCTAAACAAGAGAGTCATAGTATTTTTTTTTTCCCACTATGAGGATTGCTGACACATATAGCACTGTGATGTTCAGCTGAGAGGATGGTGAATCACATTAGATGCTTTCCCAAAATAATACAAAAAAAAAGTTAAGAAGTTACAAAGAAAATTGAGAGGTCAGTGTCCAATATGTAAAATACTTCCGTACTGTTATTTTTAGTGTCATTTGAGTGTGTTCTGCTGACCTCAAAAAAAGAAACCTTGTGAAACTAATTTGATTATCCAAGGCTCCACACTTGCTTATCTTCAGACTTTTTGATAAGGAAAATAAGGAGTGCCCCAGGTAATAGTTTAACGTTCTTGGTCAAAGTACAGGTGTGCTGTTAGAGAAATTGCTTTCAGTGTTTGGGATCAGAATAAAGGAAGCCTTTGATGTTGGCTCTGCTCGGGTTATTGGGTTTCTTTCTCTGAGACAGCATTCTGTACATCTAAAATATGAGAAAAGAAGCACAGAGAGTAGCCATTAGGACAGGCTACATTCAGAAATTATATTCTGTAATAAATCCTTGGCAGTGTCTTTAAAACATAATGTGAAATTAATACTCATGACAGCAGTTGTATTGACAATGCTAAAAAGCGGTATTTTTTCCCAAAGCGTACTTACAGCTCAGGCAGTGGTTTAAAACAATACAAAAAAACCCCAAACCTGCTGGAATAAAATAACTTGCTGTAGGAGAAGCATTTTTGGAGGAGAGAAAAAAAATTACTGTTTTCTTTTTTTCTTCATAGTTCAAATACATAATATTTTACTGGCAAATCAAGAGTCATTCCTTGAGTGTATTACATTTTAAAATAACATTATGTGGCTGTTCAGCTTCTATGAAAATCGCAGCCAAGATGCCACTTCTGATAAGATGATTTAAAAAAGAAAAAGCAATGCTTGCATGCTTCTTTATATTGAATACATGGGGAAAAGAGTGAGGATAAGGGCCACTGATGTATTTCACTTCATATGGCAGCGTGGCCCTGTTTCGCCAACCCATTCTAGACTTGTGTTCTGCATCCTAAGTGTTGTCCTCAAAATCTCCAGGAGTGCTTCTTCTGTGGAAAGTGTTTTAGTAAGTCTTGGCATGATCTATATTGTTACTGGAATGGCTCGGGGGGTTAATCATTCTGCTCCTGTTACAATTGTTGAAGCAGATTGTTTTTCCAGTTCCTGTCAGCAGGAGTTTTCTGGCTTTTTTTTTTTAAGTCACACCCACCAACCTATAAAGTTTATGGACTGAAATATAAGCTCAGTTCTATTTTAAAGTAGAGTTTGTGTGTTAAGGTGGGTTCCACCCCAGTTCCCATTATCGGCCTACTCCATGGTCGCTGTCCTGGGAGAAGATGACAGTGGATGTATACCCTGATCCATACCCAGCATATGGTACGTTGTGGGAACATCCTTGATGCAGGCTTGATTCATGCATTCTGCTCTGTATTTTAGAGATACTGCCCCATCAGTAACTGGGAAGTCGATGTCCATAGTTAGTTATGGGCAAACGTGGCTGCTGGAGTGTCGTCATTCTCAAGTTCTTTGATTCTTAATTTGTAGGTACTGTCCTGAGCTTCACTGCAGTGATTCCTGTTAGTTATCAAGTAATTTGTGGCTTTTGCCACAGCATGCACAGGCAGGGGCATTTCAGTCACCATAAAACTTGTGGGTAAGTAACAAAAGTTGGCAGCCTTAGCCAGAATTTCTGAGGCTGGGATTAATGGGAGTGTACTCAGATAAGGCAGCTTCACCAGTGTCGATTTATTTATTCCGGCCCGCCCACCCCCCCCCCAACTTAATAAAGCTAAAAATACGTGAAACGGAGTGAAGTATTTACTGTGGGCAGGCACTGAAAAGCTGCATATCCAGGGAAAGCTCGGTCCTTTACAATGTTTTGCCTTTCTCTGTGGTTTGCTTTCATGTATGTTACTTTGCAGTGCTTCTGCAAAATGTGTATGTTTTATTGCTGATACTTAACGCTTTCTCCCTTTAGTACTTGATATAGTTGTTACTGAATGTTGTCATTAGGCTTGCTTTTTAAACCATGATAGACAATTAAAACATTTTACAGTATGCATTGTGCTATTGCTGCTTGTTCGTTTGACATAAATAGGTGTGATTCACATTGTTTTCAGTCTTATTTTCAAAAGTATTAGTTAAGATTAGGCGTATCGTTATAGCATGCTCCAAATACATAATTTGGGTAATTTTTTGACAGATGTGAAATACTTCTAGTTTTCATGTGGATGTTTGAAATACATGTGTAGTAATAGAAAATGTTGACAGATGATTTTGTTTCCCTTTAACGGAACTTTATTTCTGATCATAGGCTTTCAAGATGTGCCTTGTGGGACCTTCGTATTTTGTACCGACAGACATTTAGGATTTTGTGTGCATACTGACAGATGTTAGACAAATAACAGCAGAATTACTAGATGTTTAAAAAAGACTGGTTAGGGATCACTATTTAAAAACACAACAGAAACTCACTTCCTCGCATTTATCAACCTAATATCTGAGAATGGCAAGTTTACTTGCTATGTGAATATGGAGAAGTAATGCGGAATCGTGACACTCAGGTTCCAGTAACAGCAGGGAAGTGTGGGATTTTCTAAATAGAAATCGTTGGCTTACTTTGTTTCGATTGTACCAAAAGGGAAAAATCAAGTAAGATAGTTGTCTCAAAATACTCTGTGTTGAGTCCTTTGTGTTGTATGCTGTAGCAATTGCTTGGCTACCCACGCTCATTTCTGAGAGGTGGTAAAATATGTGATGTATAAATCTAAGTACCATGGAAGTCTGTGGTGGAAATTACATACTAGTGGTGTTGGTTATATATTTTGTGTAAGGGAATGGGCTGTGAATGTCCTGGAGAGCGGCTGGGTGTATTTCAATCCTCACAATTAGCAAGAGGATATAAGTGGGTGTGACTGCTCTGCACATCATTGGGTCAACACAGCACCGGAAACCACTTTTATTTTTCTTGGTCTCTTGCAAATTAAAAAGAAAAGAAGGAAGATGACTTGTTTTTACTGAGTTTGGGTAAACAAAAAGCATAGAGTGCAAAAGTATTCATCAGCTATGCTCTTCCAGTAAAATTTCAGTGTGCTTAGCATTAACCTCTGAGCCCTGTAGACTTCAGTAGAGACTGCACATACGTTTTAAGTGAAGCTTATGCTTAGTTTTCTCTTCTAGCTATATCATGAAGTCCAGATCTTATTCCTGTGAAAATCAATTTGCGATTGTTCCTATTAATTTCAATAAGACTTGCAGCAGGTTCCTAAAATCTTAGGAAGCGTAGTTAGAAACATTAAATGAGAAGAGAAAAGAAAAGAACAAAATAAAATTTAATCTGCTAAGTAATTCAGGCTTCCGAGGGTAGCTGTCACCTTTTTGTATGTACCCCTTGTTGGTGTTCTTTATTTAAAAATATTGTCCCCTCTGCCCACATCCCCTCTGCCTCAATCCCACATCCCAAATCATGGGAAATTGCATCCTGCTCGTACTGAAGGTGGTGACAAAAGGTGTTGGCTCTGGTTCTGGTGGAATCAGGAGATTTTTGTGTTGTGTATTCAGCATCTAAATATGCTGAATATGAAAATACTGAAGGCTGGTAAGCACTTTTTTTTTCCTTGCATCCATTTTACTGATCCGTGTACCTGCATTGTACCTTAAAGTTTATTTCTACTTGACTGCTTTTAGAGTTTTGCTCTGCCTTGAATCTAAATGTCACTTGAGGTCACAGTGCACAAAACAATGAGACTACCAAAACAAAGTCCGAAATTTAAAAATGCATGATGTGTCAGGAACCTTAAAATATGTTTTTAGAGTATGGCATTTCTAGGAATTTTAATAGTGCATATTGGCAAATCTAATTCATAACAGCTTCTGTGTTCATGTTATGAGTGGGATATTTTTTGTTTGTTTTGACAACTTGTTCTTACTTGAATTAATATTAGCATTTATTTTTAAAAAAACATGAATTTTTTGAAGGGCTTATGGTAAATAAGTGACAGCTCTGAGAGAATTTACAGCATAGGTAAGAATATAAAATAAAGGTAAATGCCACAGGGGATTAGTCTTATGTTACATGTGCAAGATTGTAAATTAGCTGAATGTCCAACCTGTTATTTTGGGGTCTTGTTTTTGTAAATATTGATTAGATTTTTCAGTAGTTAGCATTTTCTTAAAAACATAAATCACTTTGATGTTTTACAGTGCATAAAGGAAGTTTTGTAGGACAAATTCTTTTAGAAGGACATTGTCAAGGGACTTTTCCTACTTTACTTAATCTTTGCACTTGTAAGAATCCCCAGAAACGTGAAAATGAAAACCCTCCTTTGCCAGGCTGCTGTCCTCCATTTCATGTGCATATTGGTTTGTCATTATAGGGTTACTGATAAGTGTTGTGCTTTTTGGCATTGATGTATTTTTCAGAAAAAAGAATTGAAGCATTTGTTTTGAAAAAAGAAAAACACATTTAAAGAATTACATGGACTTTGCAAACAGATTTAAGAAAATGAAAGGTAGGTCAAATTTTGGGCCTACAAACCTGACAATGTCCTTTACTTTTAGCATGTATGCCTTATTTGAGACATTCCTGATCCTAATGATGTTATATTCATCAGTGGCAGAAAAATGTGAAAATGACATTGTTAATCATCATTAATAGCTTACCCTGTTCGTTTTGGTATGTTTTCTAATGTCAGCAAACGGTGACAGCCTACTTTGAGACCTCTATTATTTGTGCAGTGTGATCACTTCAGTTACTGTCAGTTCGTAACATAAAAGGTTGTTTTACGAAAGGTTTAACATAAATTATAACAGTCTAGAGTATGTCAGGGAGAGCTTTCTTATCCTCCGGTTGTGAGTATGTTGAATGGTTTTGGCTTCAACTCTCCCCCTTGGAGTGTGGTACACAAAGGTGCACCTTTGTTTCAGGAGCCGGGAGGGGCAGGTAGGATTTGGGGGGCGGGGAGGAAACCAGCCTGCTTAGGTAGCTCTTTTTTCCTTTTTCTTTCAAGATTAAAAAAATACATCTCATGCCAGGGTTGGTCTCATAATTTGTAAGTCCCCATGCTGCCAGAGGTATGGAGGTAATAATTCACGAGCCGCCCTCTCAAGTTTTGGTAACGAAGCTGCATGATAAGTTCATTAATCCTCTGGTTTGCGAGAGCCACAGTCACTTGAAATGCTTGTGCATGGGGCTGGCCTCCTGTTAGGTTCTGCAGCTGGAAGCTGCTTTTTACATTTCCAAGATTTTTTCCATAAAAGCTGGACTAGAATAAGGTTTTGAGACTTTTTCTAAGAGCAGCTAGTCCAAATTGCAGCTCTGAAAAGGCACTCTTCTGTTAGCCGCGTGGTGAATAGCTGCTACATACGGACAACTGCTCTGCCTGTCTGCACATTTATACCTGGTATTATTTTAGAAAAATTCCAGCAGTCACTGGCATGGTAGCTGTTACTGGGGCAAGAGCTTCACCACCAGATTATTTCCATATGGGGGGGGAACCCCAAACTAATAGCTGGATTAGAGCTGTCAGGGGAAACTTTGTTTTTCTTCTTAAATACATTTAGATAACCTTAAGGGCCTGACTTATACCCAACAAAACCAGCAAGTTCAGAGTTAAGGCTTCTCACTCTATCTCCAGTACTCACTGGAGCGCTTGGCTCTCCAGCACGGGTGGTGTTGGAGATCACACACTATCCTCAGATCCCTGCTCACCTAGGCAAAATGTTTGCCGCATGAGTGGTGCCGACTGTTCCAGGTACGTCTATTTACAATACACCTGCTGTCCTGTGCAAGGTGCCAAGTGTGTCTGAACAGTCTGCTGGTTTCCCTGCTATGTTAATGGCTGGTGGCAGCACAGCAGGTGTGGTGGAAAGCCAGGAGCCAGAGGGGGAAGGGTACAGATGCAGTGAGAAGCTTTAACTTTGAATTTCCTGGCTTCTATGAGCACAAGTCAGACCCTTAATGTTGTTTTAATGTATTGTTTGTGTTTAATTTTTAGTAAAAATTTGAACACCATCCAGGCTACAGAGGTTGCAGTGGATAAGAAGTTTAAAAGCTTTGGTTCAAGATTACAGGAGGCTGCAAGAAAAATTAAAGACATGGAAATGAGGATGGAATGACAGGCTGCTATTTTGCCTCAGAATACTGAAGATTGTAAAGCATTGAGAAATCGAATTCATGACCCTGGAAATCAAGCTCAGATTAAGAAATGTCAGGTTGGTAGGGGTTCCTGAAAGTCTCAAGTTAGGATAAACTGAGATTGTTTTCCCATAACAAAGGTTCTAGGATGTGGGGGTGGATGGTATAATTTTTGTTGTCTGTATTATGTGAAATGCTATACCATATACTTAAGTAAGCCAGCTAAGTGAAATTATTTTTTTAAATTAGTTTCACATTTGTGGTGTTGAATGTCACTTTTGACTGGTTTACAGTTATTTCTCTCTGGCACCACGTTGCATGATTTACTGTTAATGCAGGCATGGAAAATACTGCTTTTAAATACACATTGCTTCATCCTGCCACTCCAAGGGTCTGCTGCAAAGCCAAACACATGGTTCAGTATGACATTTCTAGATAAGAAACAGGCAGAACATATCTAAATGGTGGAAGAAGTAGTTTTTTGTTCAAAGGGTTCTGATTCATAGTGAAACTGTGTCTTTCCAAATGTAAACTTTAAATAGCGACTGCCACTGTGATTAAGTTACTGTAAGTTTACTTAAGTGTTGAGTTATTGTCTGCGATTCAGTGATACGGTATTTAGGGAGAAAGATTGTGCAACAGGAAGTCTATGCTGAAGTTCAGAAAGGATTTTGGCAAGCAAAGGTTTGTAGGGTTTTCGTGGTCAAGGTCACTGGATGTATTTGAGTTCTGGAGACTCTTAAAGTCCTGAGATTCTCTCAGGGAGGTTTTATCCTTCTAGTTGTTTTTCTGACTTTCATTTCTATGCTTTGGAGCTTGTTCTGGCATGCCACTTAGACACAATAACTTGGTTGACATCGATAGCTATACTAGTGTGAGGGGAAAAGCAGACCACACCTTTATGTGTTTTAGAGAAATCATCATTTCAAAGGATTGTGTTTTGTGATACTGTATTTCTTGATTTTCTGAGATAGCTCTAGTCAGAAAAGTGATTCCTAAAAGTGACAATTTTTAATCTCATCTTCTGTTATCTGTTTGGACTGTATGCGCTCTTCTGTTGACAGAGGTGCTTTAGTTGTCGTTCTAAGGGAATCATCTGTGCCATATTTTTCTTCATTCATCTTCAACAACTTTACTATCAAAGTTCTGTTTTCTTTTTTTAATTTTATTTTAGCTAGGATTCAAACTTGTCATTGAAATCCTGGCTTTGCTGGACTGACAATTAAGATGATGACCATAACATTTCAGTTGTAAAATGAGCACAGCTATTACATTCAATATGAATAGGACTTGCAAGGTCATTTTTACATTTGTTTCAAAACATAATTGCATTTTATTAATGCTATTACATATACTATTTTGAAAGAAACATGGACAAGTCTATAACATGCTTTATTTTAGGGTATTTCTAAGTAAATTTAATGTGGGGTTTTATAATTAAGTTCCCATTAAAGGATAGTAATTATTGTCTGGATAACTATGTAGCATTTACATTGTAGTGTTTGTGTCCTGTACCACATTACTAGTGTGTGGTTTATTTACTAAAAATGACTGTTTGAAGGTTATGTGGCCATTTCTGGTTCAAACAGGTAACAATAGTAAGTTAGCAAGGTGCACAGTTTTTTAAAATGATATTAAAAAGGCTTCCATTTAATTTTGGTGGCTGGATATTAAACACTCGTTTATGGAAAGAATCTGTGCATTATTTCTAAGCATGTCTGTTGCAGTAGAGGTTAGGAATTGATTTACAACAGAGAATAGTTTTAATGGGTGTTGTACTTTGCTAGTGAATAGTTTTCACATCTGAATTCCTGTGTGCTGTGGTGGCAGTACTGCAGTTGCAGTCCATTGGCATAATCAGTTGTTGGGAGATGCTGGAACTAGAACAGAAAAGAACCAGATGTACTTTAGTCACCAAATGCAGAAGGATTGGTGAGGATCTGTTGTCCTCCTGCCTTGAGTCTGAAAGATCCTTTTGCTGCTTGCTGCTGAATAAGCAATTCAAAGCATTGTGCCAGTTACAGTTAAATTAAAGCCAGCTGCAGTTTCTAGAAGTTTTGCAGGTAGGATGCTAGCTGAAACTGCATGCATATCGGAAAAGTTCTACTGACTCTTGTTCAGTCGTCTTCAAGTATAAAACCTGTTTGAATAGGTAAAGAACTTAAATGCCAGATTGTAGTAGCGCTGGTCTGTCATCGTGCCTTGGGTAGAGGTGGACGTGAAATTTACGGGTGCAGGCTGGACAGCTGAGACTGAGGGGAACAGTCTCCTTAGCTGTACTCCTTCAGCCCCAGACCTGAGCTTGGTCCCAGTGGGGAAGTAATATGCTGCTTCTGTTGACTTGTGAAAATCTTTTCCCAGCAGCTGTTTTTCTTCACCAGGTATCTTGTACAGCTGGGATTCTACTAATTTTCCATCCACTTAAAATGCAGATGATAGTCTTTCAGGGCTTGCTTTTTGACACAGGCTGGGACATAAGATGCAGGGATTTCTTGTAGAAGGTAGCTGAGGAACCTCAGTCTTTTGCATTAATGTTGGACTAACTTGCATTATGAAGCAATAAGCAATGTTTTTAAATTCACACTGCAACAAAAATATGTTGAAATTTGCATACAAGAAGTATCTAGCCTGTTTGACTTTGAAGTGTTTAAAACTACTTATTTTAAAAGAGAAAACAATAATGTACTTTATTCTTGTTTTTGCTTTTCCTTATCTCTTCAGGAAGTCCCTTTTTTCCTACCCATGCTTAACTACATTTGTGTAAATGTAATGGTTTAATATTATTCCCTTGAGTACTTTTGCATATTTATAGCATCTGTACTGTTAAAAAGATGCTCTCTAAATATCTTGTTATAAGGATTACTTTTCATTTTAAGACTCCATAAAGAGGATATAAATGAAGCCTGCACTTTCAACTGATTTTTCCTTCCCCTAGATATTTAATGTGTATTTCTTTGTCACTCTACGATGTTCCAGGCGTGATGTTGATTTAGGGAGGGACATCTTGTTCATATTTTGTAAGAGTTTTCAATGGTGGATTAAGTACTATGGGTTTGTTTAACTAAGCTATACAGAATTGTTTTGTAAAACTTTTAAGTCTAAGCAGACCTACATAAGTCAGCAATTAGCCTGTATGCTTGGACATTGGATCTTCAGTAAATTCAAAATTTTGCTGTTGTAGGCTTTTTTCAGTTAAATCTCAGCAGATCATCATCATCATATATGTAAACTGAATACTCAAATCCTCACTTGAGTTGCTTATGATACTCCATAAGCTACACTCTTACAAGCCTGGACAAGATACTTCTCACTCTGTGTAGAGCTCACAAAGGTGTGGAATCCAATCAAAACATAAACCTTGGATAAGATTGCACAGACACTTCTTAATAGTGCAGTAAGGATGTCCCTTTAAAAAACAAATATACTATTCCCTTAGTGTCCCTTTATCCATCTTCCATTGTTCAGTCTCCTGAGCCTCCGTGGCATTTTTTCCTTCGATCTTCTGTGTTTGGTTGATTGCTGACTGTAAACTTGTTCCTCTTTTACTGGCTTCAGTCCTTGAAATCTTTTTCTGCCATCAGAATACACAGACTAGCTATAACCTTTTTTTTTTTTAAATTACATTTGCACGGCTTGAATAACAGCTCTTCTCTGTTTCTTCATAGGCATTCGACCTCCGATCATGAATGGGCCCATGCACCCGCGCCCTTTGGTAGCATTGCTGGATGGCAGGGATTGTACAGTAGAAATGCCTATTCTGAAGGATGTAGCCACAGTGGCATTTTGTGATGCTCAGTCTACACAAGAAATTCACGAAAAGGTAATATTTAGAGGTATAATTAAACTGTTTTAGAAAATGCAACTATTTTCGTGATTATGGACAGATACAGTGTTGTGTTAGCTACGACAATGTGTTTAGCTATTGCATTTTAGTTAATGGTTGATTACCTTAATGACTGAGTTACTGGTAGTTTCCAATAAGTGATGAAACATGATGATGAAACAAAGATGAAAATGTCTGTGTTGAAGTATGCTTTTGTTCAGTGTATCTTTGGGTGGACATTTTCCATGTGCTTCCCTACTGTATTAGATTCACAGAGAGAGTTACCCGTGGGAAAATGATATTATTACATGGTATTTTGAAATGCTTCTTGGAAACACTGTTGCTCAGCCTTCAGCTGGAAAGCCAAATCTCAGTTTTGGATTGGCCATGTGAGGAACTTTCAAACTTCTCTGTTTAGCCAAGGAATTGTGCAAATTGGGTTAGGAGGCCTTGTGCACTGAGAATTGACACTGCAGAAGAGTTTCAAAACAAATGCTAGCCCAAAATTTATTTAGAAAATGAATTAAAGTGTTCTAACTGGATGTTATTCCATAAGTTCACACCCTTCCTGGTTTGGGAGCTGTAAAACAGCTAGTGGTTCTTAATGTTGTTAAAGGTTTTCTCATTTTCTTAGAGGGATACCCATTTTTGGTGATGATAGCCAAGGGAGCCAGCTAGCCCATACACCTACATTTTCTCTTCAGAGACTTCTTTCAGCACGAAGGCCTCATGTCTACCCCAAATCCTTGCTGCTCTCTAGAGAGCAGTAGAACCTTTTCACATTCATATTTATGTGGAGGTAGAATTAATTTTGGTGAAATTGTTGGCTAGCAGAGTGAGCCTCAAATGCCAAATACTCCCTCACCTAATAAAGGATGAAAACAGACCTTACAGCTTCTATGGATGTAAAAAAATGTAACAAATATGACAGCAGAGGAGGGCCATCAGGGGTCCCTTCCAAGGGAGTTTATTTTCTTCTTCTCCAGCAAAGATCTATGATAGACAAGTACAGATCCAAGTATTAGCTTAAAGGCTTGTTGGGTAAGTGTCTGTTTGTGCCTATGGTACTGTATGCTGCTTAGTGTAATCCAGGTGTTAAGGTGTCAGCTGAACCAAATTGCACCAGTATTCTTGTTTCTCTGCAGATACCTTGTTAGACTTGTCCTACACTAGTTATAGCAGCCCTTGGGTTTGTGACAGGTTTTCAGAAGCTTTTCACTATTTTGAATTCATAACTGGTTTGTTTGTTTACTTCTCATGTTCTTGTAATAAATAGCATTGTTAAACATTTTAAAGTCTCCGTGTATGATGAAAGATTTAATCTTTTCTTCAATGACTTTCTTACAAAGCCAGCTACTTGAAAATAATACGAATACTAACTTCCCTTCTGTTATCAGGTGAATAAATCTCACTTTCTGTAGTCCATTTCATGTCAGCATCTTCCTGGTGAGAACCCATCAACCAACTATTCAGCTTGTTATTTCTTAAGAGAAATATTTTTATTCTTAAAAAAACCAAAACATTTTCATTGTTAAAACTTTCAAAATCTGTAAGTGGTAGTGGTTTTTTTTTCCTTGTGTCTTTTTCTTTTTTCAGTTCATTAGTTTCTCACAGAAAAGTCAAAACTATTCTTTTTAGATTATTCTTGAATTATAAGGTGGACTCAGAGTTGGCAATATTATAGTTCTGATCTCATGCCTTTTTTTAAAATGTATTTATTTATACTGCCATATAGAAGACAGTCTTTACAGTGGATGGTCAATGGGATAGCATAAACTCAAAACTTGAACTTCTCTTTTGTTGTGACATTCAGTTTTGAAACAGTAAGGTTTTACCAAAACCTAATGCAAATTTCAGCCTTCTCTTTAACATCTGTTGAAAAAGACCAGTGTTTTTGTTGTGTGTACGACTTGGACTACTCAATATTGTGGGGGTGAATGAGAACCTAAAAGTAAACACCTAGAGAACAAATGCAAAGAAGTTAAAACTTGTCTGTCTTAATTGGTAACTGGAGATGCGCAGAGATGGATAGTGTTTTTTTAAAAAAACACAAAACAAAAACTTTAATTTGTAAGGGTCAAAGACAATAATAATCTAAGTATGATACTTCATTTTTTTCATTTAGAGCAATATTCAACACAAGCTTTTTTCTCTCAATTCTCTTTTTTTATATAGCCATAATTAAAATGTGATATAACGCTTTATTTATGTTTACTTTTTTAATCACGTTTAAAAGTTGTTTTAACCTTACTGTTTTCTTATCTCACACCATTGTATTAAACTTCTGACATGAAATAGCTGGTTTCCATTTACAAGGACTAAATAATACATGGAGAATAAGTAATATAAATGCTGTTTCACTTTTCTAGTAGATAATAGCAGTCTTCAGGTGAACACTGTATTATTGGCAACAGCACCACCTGGATAGTCTTCTGCTTTGCTTACTGAAGCCATCATCATTTACTACTGGAGAATTTCTGTGTGACATGAATGCCTTGCCTTAAAAACAATGTTTTCTGTTATCAGTGGCATGTAGCAAATGAACTTTTCAGATCTTGAGACCAAAAGTCAGTGTGTGTATCTCAAATTGTAGCTTTGGAAAAGCTACAGTAACTGAAGCTTGATGAGTAACACAGGTAATCTATTGCTGATCTTCGCAAGAGTGTTTGTATTTAGAGGATATACTAAAGCTTGCATCCTTTGCTTTTTATGATACCAAAATAATTCATTCTCATTGAGCTCAGTAAGATATCTGGAAAATGTATTTTCACTAGCAACCAGTACACTACCATAATACAGATTTTCGCTAGTCTGAAGGGTAATGTAATCCTAAAATATTTGGGTTTGCAAAGTACCACCGTTCTGCCAGGTAATAAGTTTCTGCAACAAAAATCACAAGCCTTAATTCATTATCATATTGTTGTATTACTGTAACATAGACTAAGAGATAGGTTTTATGAAGTGTTGAGCACTGTTCACTTCCATGTGAAAAGCATTAACTTTTTACTTCCACCATTCATCTGCAGTGAAAAATGGCTATTTTCCACACATCTTTGGAGTTATAGTACAGAAATATCTGTATTTTAGTACTGCTTGTATAATACCTTATTGGGAATGGTGCTTTACTAAATATAAAATTGTTTTCAGGAAAAGTTTTAAAATTAGAAGTTGCATATTTAAAGCAGTATCTAAAATGTTCATGTATTTATGAATGCACATTCCTGGCCATACGAAATTATGTTGTCCTGTTAATTAAAATACAGATTTTGATAACAGATGTTAATTTGCAAAAGGCTGTTCCCCATTGTGAAAGAAGAGATGACTGAATATCAGGAAAAGGTTTAGTGTTGAAGAGCTTGCTGAAAGCAGAAGGTGAAATTTAGTTTTTCTTTCATATATTTCCTGTCTTGAAGAAGGGATACTGAATCCAGTAGGGTAGCAGATACAGATACATTTAGATAGTCTGAAGTTGCAGGAGGCAGGCCAGAGACTGGGAAATTTAGGTTGGGGTTTGAAAGAGGTGATTGATGTTGTCCAGTACACATAGATGGGTGGCTGTAGATGAATGTAATGAAAAAAGACATGACCTGAGTGTCAGATAAGGAAAGGAGTGAAAGGCAGCAAAGAGATGGCTAGGAAAGTAAGAGCAGGTGTAAACTCAGCTTGTGCAGTTGTGGAGCCTTGATCACAGCGGTGTGAGGAGTTAGTGTTAGAAGAGTAAACACTTTAGAATCCAGAGAAGGGATTTCTGCTGGTCATGAGAAGGTTTCAGGGTCAGGATGATGGTTTAAAATACTGTGTTTTAAGATGTCTAGACAGCAAAGGAAATAGAGTGGAAAAGGGGAATTTGTAGTAGCTTGTGAGGCAGATACCAGCAAAGCACAATCTAGATGTTTTTTCATAGAGAAGCAAGGAGGCTGAGAGGTTTTAATACATACAGAAAGGAGGAGAAGAAGTGAGGATTTGAATGCCATTTGTATACAGGGTCAAAAGCAGGATGTTAGCAAATGCTATTATACCTTACTGTGCATGCTAATTAAAGAAAGTTTTCTCCAAATTGGGTAATGCCTGAGTTGCAGTTTTGTAGCGGTTTCCTTATGCCTAAAAGAGTTCATTTGTCATTCTCTTTTTATGGCTGAGGAAATTAAAATATGGAAAATAAGTAACTTGTTTAAGGTCACAAGTAAATAATAACTTGTATTAGAACTCTGCTTCATCTCAGGTCAAAGCATTCATTCCCCATGCTGCTGCTTTGGAAGGCAAGTTGGATGGCCAAGATAACGTTTCCTTCCTTTTGAAAATCAGGCTGCCAGTGCTTAAGTGAATACTGACGTTTACTGACAGTGACCCAAAGTTTTGAAATAACTTTGTAGTTAGAGGACAGTTATTACACTTCTTCAGAAATTATTCATGTGTCAGGTTTTACTGATATATTTTTTTTTTTACCCACCCAGCCTAGAAAAAGTGGTTTGTTTTCAAGCCAGTCTGAAAGGCTGCAATATATATGTTTACGCTTTGACTCCTAAGTTCTGTTTTATTGTAGATGTTGCAATATGGCTGTGTGAAGTTAAGCATTACGTTTGTCAAACTATATCATGGAATAACTGGGAAGTGGTTCACTGCATCCTATTAGGAAACTTCTGTCATTTAGGGTAAAAATTATTTTAAGATTTGG
This sequence comes from Ciconia boyciana, assembly GCF_034638445.1. NCBI lineage: Eukaryota > Metazoa > Chordata > Aves > Ciconiiformes > Ciconiidae > Ciconia > Ciconia boyciana. The sequence goes on along the minus strand of NC_132938.1, from coordinate 7,954,485 downwards.
TGGCTAAATTTCTTTCTTAATAGAGATTGTATTACTGTCAATACAAGTTACTGTGTTTAAAATGTTTTTTATTTTACAATTAATCATACGTAAATCAGTCTTCTCGGTAACCATCTCAGACTGCTTCCAAATGTACGTGGTGTTTTGGTTTGTTCTGCCAAAAATATAGCTGCTCGTCCAAAAATTTACTTAAAAATAATTAGCTTGCTTCCATCCTCATTCCAGGTCACCTTGCTTTTTTCACTGTCTCGTGCTCTGTTGTCTCTCCCCCTCTTTTTTCCCCGGTCCCTCTTTCTTTCAGTGCCATTCACAGTTTACTGCTTTTCCTGGCTCCTTGGCAGCCTACCCAGCACTTCTGATTTCTGCAGCATTGCTCCTTCTTTCTACTTCTGTACCTTTGAAGGCATCACAGAGTCAAGCACACCCTTGAGGTCTTTGTGTTGCCTAAGATTTTTGAAGTTCAAATTCTTTACTCTTTGGACTTCCTGGCTTCTGCTGTATGTTCTCTAACATGGAGTGTGCTGTGTAGCTCCAAAGGGCTACACATAAACATAATATGCAAGATCTGGTAATAGACATCTCGACCAAGTAGAGACCCAAATGAAAAAGACAGGAAGCACAGCTGATTAGGAATGATCTTTAAAGCAAAATGTATAGGCTGGAAAGAGGTCAAGAGTGAGTTTGAAGCTGTGTACATTTTTCTCATTATCTTTTTCTGTAATTATGTGGTTTCCTACATCTTGTCTCAAATCAGCTAGAAGAAAAAAATTGGTGTGTTTTTGACTGGATTTACTGCTTCATGCAAATATCCAATTCACCAGAACATCAAAAAGTATTAATAGGATACTCTGTTGGAAGTAGGAAAATTGTCTGTCTGGTAAACCTATGCTCCAGCCTTACAAGTGATTTAGTTAAGTTAGAATGTATCAGATCCCTTGACTCCTGTTACAAAAGCACAAAATAAAATCATCTTCACAGGGATACTACATTTCCATATTTTTAGTTCCAGTTAAAAAAAAAAATAAATAAAAGCTGAACTTCCTTTCCAACGGTGTAGGACTTGAAATTTTTCAACCGCGCTTTTACATAGGAATTAAATGTAGAAACATTTCCAGTCATTACAGCTTTATCTAAGACTGTGTCAAAGAAGAGCTTTCATAATGCAACAAATGCTTTGAAACTGATACAAACAAATCAAGAATGGTGCTGTTGTTCAGCTGAATCTTCAATTTGTTCCTATTATATCAACGGTTAAGTAAGATAATTTTTCCAGCTTCAGATTCTTCTTTGTTTAGTAGTAAAGCTACAATCTTGCATTTGTACTATCAGTGCTGTTTATATTCATGATGCAGTTGCAGCATTTCAGTTTCTATCAAAATTAAGTTCTCAAAGAATATAGATTGAAAGGAAGCTGCCTTGTTCTGAACACTGATGTATACTTGGGAGTAAGTTGTTGCCTCGGAGCTGATCCAAAACCCTGTAAATTTACTGGAACTGTTTGAATGAGGCTTGGATCAGATTCCTTATGAAAGACTTTGAAAAAATTAACAAAAGGAAACCCTAAAAACTTTTGTTACACCTCATTATACAACAAAGTAGTTAACATACAGCTATCACAGTAAGAATGTGTACAAAATTGGTGTTTGTATTCAGTGACCCTTATGCCAACGTCTGTCAGATTTGCCAGTGGCAATATTACAGGTCAAGTGCAGCATTACAGGAAGGGGCAGGCTGCCAGTGTCTCCTCTGAACTAATACCCTTTAAAAAGCAGAGTGGAAGTGCTGCTGTGCCCAGGAAGCAGCATATATCAATCTATCTTACAAGACAGATTAGAGTCTAATATAGTTGGCTATCAGCTAGCTTTTTCTTTCATTTCCCAGTACCAGGTTTTATTAAGGATCATTGGGGCTTGAAAATTGCTGGTGATTATTAACAGGTTTTTTGAGAGAGACTTGCGTGGGTTGATGCGTTGTCATCAGTGACTTTCATGACATAATGATCCTTTGGTATAGATGTTCAATCCATCATAGTGTCTGATAGACTTGAACTGAAATGGAACATAATTCAGCCTTATTAATAGAACATACAAGTTAACACACAGAACTCCTCTTAAAGATTTTTCATTAAAGCCTTTTATTTAGTAAAAGTGTTTTCAGAGTCTATATTCTGAAATTGACTTCTGTCATTAAACTGCATATAATTGTCAGTAAATCCTGGGTTTGAAGGACTGGCTTCAATATAGTTTTTAAAAGGAAGTTTGCTATAGGCTATGCAGGTTATTTATACAGTTGTGTGTGTATTTGTATGTATATATTTTGCAATAGTATATTTTCAGAAGACTAGAAATACACTATCATATATATCGTGTATATATATGTAGTTTATATAGTGTATAGACATACAGGGTTTTAGAGAGAGTGTTTTCAGGAGCCTGCAAGTAAGTTTTGTTTATGTTTGTATAAAATATTTATACTTATTTGTATGTATGTACAGTACAAACTTAAGTATTAATATTTAGGGTCTACACTAGACAGTATCCTGGCTGAAAAAAGTGCATATCATGAAATGGGCAGGTTACTGAGAGCGGCATGGATCATAGGAACCTAACATCGAGCTGATAGTCTCATAAAGAGAAGCAGGAACTTGTAAAAAGCAGCACAAACTAGCAGAGTTTTGGAGACCTACTAAATACCGTTTGAGCACACTGGCTTTTCTTTTTAGTTTTAATGGCATTAGTTTCACATGGACCCTTTGTAATGTTGTAGTGAGGCTTTGAGAGCAGCTACAAGTCTGCCACAGCCTTCCCCTGCGTGGCAGACTATTGATTACAAATTTGATGTGTAGCTGCTTTTTGCAAGTCAAATAATACAAGGCCTACTCAGTTTAGGTAAAGTACTTTTTTTTTTCCACCCAGATGTGCAAAATATCTCAAGTCTGTTGGTGACACTAGAACATATTTTTTTGGAGATGACACATCAAACTCCAAGTCCAAGAAATGCAATACCCTGTAGTTTCTAGAACCAGATGAAATATAGCACTTTCTAGTGATTATTTTCTAGAAGTCTTTTTAAAAAATTATGATATATTGTCATATTCAATATGTAATTTATAAATATGTTCTGTCTCTGAATTGAAGTAGTTTGGCATTTTGCATACTGTGTTATGTTTCTATACTCTAGATTTGATCCACAAGCCTCTGAGATCAGTCTCTCACAGTAAAAGCTTGTAGTGTATCTTTAGATGACCAAAGAAGAGGAGGCCTTGCTGTTCTATTCTTAGCATGTTATGATACGTTTACACATTTTTGTAAAAAAAACCAAACAAAAAAACCCCAAAACCAAACAAACAAAAACCCAAAAAACCCAAAACCCAAGATCCTAACAGCTCTTCCCCAAATAATGAGGCATGTGTGTCGCAATGGTGACTATATGATGTTTGGCATGATGGCTGAAATAGCCTGGTGCTGAAATGAGGTGAAAAAAATAGATAGGAAGACGTTTAAAAAGGACTTCAACCTTCAGTGTTCAGTACTTGAGATTTGTTAAGTTATTTGAAATAGAAATGTCTCCTACTACGGTGTCATCTGTTCTCTAAGAGCCTTGGAGACCTGGCATGTTGTGAAAGCAGAGTAGTCATTTTGAGGTTGAAGAACAGCAGAAAGACCTGTCTGAGCAGCTGTGATTGGAAAGGATGACAGCTCACTGAAGAGGGTATGAAAACCACTTTCAACAAGCAGTGCGCTGTAGCTTCACCTGGAAGTAAGTCTGGAGGCATAGAAATTATGCAGATGGGCTACATGATCATTTGGTAACAGAAGGAAGCCAACTCATGTCCTGTGTTTCAACTTTTATCTCAGATCCTTTCTTCCTGAAAAGCACAACTGTAGTCTGATGGAAGCAGGAATGGCTGTTGAAGGTACGCAGCTAGCTCTGCTTGTTCTCTATCAAATTTTGCCTGTTCCTTTTCCTCGCGAGAGATCATGAAAGAGTATTGTCTGACTGCCACGTACTTGAGCTGATCTGAAATGTCCAGCTTGCTTGTTAAACGTGTTATCTCACTCAAACTGACACAAGTTGATACCTTTGTAATAAAATTGTACTAGAATTTTGTGAATGTTGTATCAATCAAGTTCATTATGGAAAATGGTGAAAAAAACCACATATACTCCCCGTTTCTGTCATGCATTCACCACTGGGTGTGCTTCGGTAAATGATCAGTAGATTACTCCTATGCACAGTTATTTTTAATAAAGACTATTTCATTTTCCAGAACTGTTCACATTTATACTAGATTTCGGTTTCATGTGTTATACTCAGATTTAGTTCAAGTTTTGATTTTACTCATTGACAAGCTTTGTCAAACTTCCTTGTGTGCATTTACTATATGTAATGACTGAGAATATAACTTATACAAATAATTCCAAAATACAGAAACTTTCACTATTAATTTTTGTAATCTGTAAGTGGCATTATTAACATTCATCAGTGCTGAATGTTTCTAACTTTGGATTTTCTGCTACTATTTTATGCCTTTTTGGCATACTTCAGTCACGTGTCCAGTTGCAAAAAGCAGTAACATAATTTAATTATCAAAGTAACGTGGAATAATACACAGTTGCAGAATATTCCATTTTTGACAATGGATTTCCTTGCTAACTGGTCCGTAATCCTAGGAGAGGCTCAAACACTAAAAAGAAATTCTAAAAGATTTGTCCTTTGCATCTGTTTGTTCGCTATCCCATATCATGGGTAAATAACTGCCTGTGGAAATGGCTAGTGTCAGCATTAAGCCATAGCTGAGAAATATTTTTCCTTTTATTTAACACATTCCCAAGCTTCCCCATACTTTTCCGTCTCCTTCTAGTGCCAAGCCATAACCTAGATGGGCCTAAAAATGTAGTGTAATGGGTCCAGACTGGTGCTTTTAGAGTCCAAATTACAGTCTTGACTGGCTGAGTTAATAAAATATGCATGATTATGAAGTGAAAAGCTGCTTCCCAAATGAAACACTGTGATTTTAAAACACAAACGTCTGAGCCACTTTTAGCCCCTGTTTAATGCAGTCCTTAAAGTAGTGGCAGCTCTCTGTGTGCACACACAAAAACACATGCAGCATTGGCCTTTTCCAGTCGGGGGGAGGAGGGTCTGGCTGTCATATGAGCCTTAGGTGGGTCCTCGTAAGCTCTAAGCTACTTCAATTTTTGCTCTTCTGACAACTACACAGAGGATGTTTTCTCCTGCATCACAGCCATCTAGAGCAACCTTGGGGGGCAGGAGGAAATGTATGTGATAAAACACAGAATGGTGGACCTGGCTAATTGGGGAGAACCAGGGTATCATAAAGAACTTGAGGACGTTGACACTTGAAATAGCAAGTGCTATGACTTGTAGAAAGAAGTCCTACTGTAAACTTGGGAGCGTGACAAAACACATGCTTCAGGGAGAAGGATTCAGAATTACATGTTGGTCAAAGGATCAGCTGGCAGTGTGACGATGGCTGTGCAGAGACATCACGTGTCATGTGAGACTTCATTAGGAGAGATTTCCAGCACATGTACTGCTGCTGAAAGTGGTAGTGTTGGTATAACACAGTGGGGAGGGGGACCTCCAGTAGCACACTGGGTGCAGTTGTGATCACCCACAGAAGAATTGAGCTTAGACTTCTTTACACACAGTGGAGAAGTGTTAGACTTGATCAAGGGGGTAGAAGGGCATCATCCTAGACAAGACTAGAAGGACTAGGCTTGTGAAGCCTAGCCAAACAAATGCTGAGAGGGGATACAATTGGTGTCTATAAATGCATTTGGACTCTAAACACCAAGGAGAGAAAGTACAGTTTAAGCAAATGGCCAACACTGGCACCAGAACAAATGGATACAAGCTGGGCTGTGAATAAATTGAGGCTGGAAATTAGAAGAAATTTCCATATTGTTGGAGCTGTGAGATTTTGGAACAGTTTTCTTTCAGGAATTAATGGGACAAAAAAACCCTAAGGGCATTTTAGGTGGGCATTCAGGTTATAAGAGGGACTGTTCCTTGTGTAGGCTGCCCCAGGCACGGGCTTTGACTTGGTCCATACCAGCTGTAATGTCGCTGTAGAAGCAAAACCAATAAACTGTTCTGGTTTTTTTTAACCCTGTGTAACAGCTCAAGGAAACACGTTCTGATGAGTGCAGTCTTTCTGATTGGTGACTGCTAGATGTAATCTCCAAAGGACTTGTTTGTACCAGTAAAATCAAGGAGTTTTGTGTGTGTATAATCGTTTATAAGATCAGAGCCTACAGCTGTTCATTGAGTTATGTTGTAGCTGCATTCTTTAAGGATGTGTAATTTCTAATTTTTTTGCAGTTCTTACTCTTATAAGTAAATCCAAATTCTGCTCAAAGGATTCTGGTCTTTATCTGACTTAGAACTGGGGTTACCAATCCAGAAACACCTGTTGAAATAGCATAAATAATTTTGTGAAGCATTCAGTAAGAAGCAGTTTTCTTTCATTTTTATGGAGTTTGTTTTTATTTTCTTTTAAAATTTTTATTCATGTATTTTAATTTTAAAAATTACTGCTGCAGATCTTGGGTTCCAACAGTTGTAATCATCTGTGTGTGAGACTGTTTTGCTGCAGTAGGTTTTTTTAAATGATTTATGTTGATGTTGATTATTTTACTGATCCTGCAGTACCCTAGAAAATGCTCATATAAACAGAAGTAACTCAGATGACAGAACCTGTACATATACCAGACCCAAAAGTCTACTGAATAAGAAATTTAGAGCCTCTACAGAACTTTCATGTGAAGTGTGTCATAGGAACCTCTTGAAGTCATTACGGCTAGCTTAGATGTTGAAATGATTTGTGCATGTTTTGTATCTCGTAGAATGATTAGGATATTAGGTAGTGCATTGAAGGTGGGAACACAGAGAAGCATTTTGAAGAAGTGAAATTGTCCAATTTGCATATAAAGAGGAAAATGTTTTCTGCTTTCTGAAGAATAAACTTGTATCACTGTGTATCAGTGTCACTGCTTGTTTGGTAGCAGAATTCGAAACTGCTGGGCATGGTGTGCTAGGCGCTCTTCCCCTTCTCCACACCCCTTCCTCTTAACCTTTCTTGAGTAGGCTGGATGCATTCTAACATAATTTGAAAGATATTCAGACCTCTCAGATCCTGTCAATTTATTTTTGCTTTTTTGGCTTTCTCTCTCACGAGTTTTTTTTTTCTTTTGCAACATTTTTGCTTTGGTACAATTTCTTATTTCTTCGAGGTCCTATTTTTTCTGGATAATGTCTAGTTTGGTGTCTCAGTTGTACAAATTTATATGACATCCAGTTTTCTATCAGTGAGAGCTTAGACAGTTGCAGCATCAATAAACGAAGGGACAAACACTTTGTTCTTGTGTATGAATTGACAGATTTCAGTCGCCGTTGTCTAAGGGTTTTGTAATGATTACTGAATGTTTTCTATTCAGGTATCAAGTGGTTTAATGGCGCAGTGAATGCCTGTACCACTGTGTGTATGGTGAAGAGATACTGCTCTGTGACTCCATTCAAAACTGAATGTCAGCTGCCTAAGCATAAAAATACTTACTGTTTAAAGTGAGTGCTTGCTCCCATGTTGTGTTTCATCTGCATGTGCAGATGCAGTCCAGTGATGCGTGTACTTAGGGTCCAATATTGCAGAGCATCTCCTGTGAAATGAGAAGCGTTTTCCCTCTTAATAAGAACACAAATACAGGTCACTTAGTTCTTCTACAAGCTAATCTCATCATGCTAGAACGGATACATCAGATGAAAAAGACTAACAAGAGGCTGGAAGATAGTTGGAGAAATAACCTTTAAAACAAAAGACCTGGATTTAATGTTTTTACAGTCTTTTTATACCTGAAAATATGTATATGTGATTAAGCTGAGATCCCATGAAAGAAAAAAATAAATATTTTTTTCTTCCATTTTATTTATAGGTACTAAATGAAGCAGTGGGTGCACTGATGTATCACACTATCACTTTGACACGAGAAGACCTGGAGAAATTTAAAGCACTTCGAATAATTGTCCGAATTGGCAGTGGTTTTGATAATATTGACATCAAATCTGCTGGAGATTTAGGTATGACTGTTAAAGACATTATTTTACATCTTATACTTGCCTCCAGAAATCTGATAGCATCTAAATCTTTGCATTAATGGTTTCTGTATAATTTATACTAACAAATTATGTAAGCTGTGTAATTTTCTCATCAAGGTGTTTAAAAATCGTTATGGAGATACTAGCATTAGTTAAGTGATAATGTTAACGGCTTTGTGACAGGATGACAATTCACCTGTTCAATATCAATCCAAGGAGTAAGGCCATAATTTTTCATCTCTTTCTTTTTTATCCCAATTGTATATTTTAACTGCTACTGCTGTAATCCAATCACAAATATAATTCCATCAGCATGGCATACAACTTCTGTTGGAATAAAAAATGAGATCATTATCAAGAATCTGAGACTTATTTATGATGCATGAGATTTAGTACTAAACCACTCCATAAAATAGAAATATCGATTTTATAGGAGAATCAGTTGTTGCTGCTTCAGAATAAATTCAGATACTGGAACTATGAAGGGAAGGTGCTTAGTGTTTGACTGGAAAAAAGCGACAGTCTGATTTGTACTTTTCTTACTTTTAGATAAACCATCTCTTACCTATAATCTACAGGTCAAACTATCACTCGAAATAAATGTCCACCTTTTCTTCGTTGTTTTTCTAAGATTGAGGTGACCAAGTATCTTTCCCATTATGCTTTGGGAAGATCTTGGAAACATTTATTTCAGTGTGGCAATGCTTAGTCCTAGTAATAATCCCATTGATGTAGTGAAGAGCTGTAATACGGTCTGTTTATCAGTAAATGATAGTAAAATAATTGCCTGTTTCTAATGGCAGTGTAGTTTGCCCAGCAGGCAGAGGCTAACAACTTCTTTGCGAGGTTCTATAAAGAACAGATCAGGTCTGAAAGCATGCAAGCTGTGTTCCTACATATTGAACTAGTGCCACGGTTAGGCACATGCATTGTGAGCCCCAGAAAACTTGTATGTATGTAGATTGGCCTGGGGTAAAATCCTAGATCAAAACCCAAAACCTAGTTACAGATCAAAGGCCCCGACCAGTCAGGAGTCTGATTTGTGCAGAGAGTCCCTGATAAGAGGAAAATCTTTGTAGGTTTGTTGGCTGTTTCTGCAAGTCTTCATGCTGGATTGTAACACAAGCTTATAATTTAAATGCATCCACATAATTCTTCAAGCTGGAGTACAGCAGATTTGGGAAATTCTCATTCGTATGAAATGCTAAATGGCCACATTCCTAATCATTCAGTTCCTATGTTGTGATTAGACTGAGTTATACAGTTAGGATCCATCCTGTTTGTGCATTCCAGTATTTATGAAATACAATTGTCTACTCTGTCAAAAGCCAGTAAATGCTGGAAGGCTTACTGTATAAAATCTCTGATTTTAATAGTTAGGGTGAAATGATTGGAATTAAATATTAACTCACCACTACTGGGACAAATCACTTTCCATTTGTTGAACTAGTACAAATAATATGCATCTCAGGGAGGTAATATGAGAGTTAATTGCTCTTTGTAAAAAGCTTTGTTTCACTCTTGAAATATAGTGTAGAGTTAGACCGTAAAGTCTGACATATTCCTGAACTTCTGTAGTAACTTTTTGAGTTATTTTTCATACAGCTGGCTCGTGGCGTTGTTACCAGCTTTTCCTATTAAGTATTATTTTCATGTTAGCATTTTTACTCTTCTTAAAATGCAAGGAAACATGTGTTTCTTGGATAAAATCTTTAAGATCTGGTCTACTTTTTCTCCAGTTTATTAACTGTTGACTAGAAAATATGTACAAGTTGTGAATGTAGCTGGATGCAAGTGGGAGTCAAGGTGATTCCCCTTGACTCCTGAGTTTTTCAGCATTGAACCTATGCACAAGATCACTGAAAGCAGTGGGAAAAGGGGAAAGGGAAGGGAGCGTAGGAGCGATGGATATGAGATGAGAGTGTGCTATCTTCTCCTATGTGAAATGTCTCTTTTCTTCATATCCTTGCCCCTCTTGCTGCCTTTTGTGGTTCACCGTGTCTCTGCCTTTCAGAAGTTAGCTGTTTTTAAAGTTGGGGAAAAATAGGGAAAAAGAAATTCCTACAGTTTAGGAGAGAAATTATTTGACTCTTCGCCCCCAAATTATCTAAGGAGACCTATTAGGGAGGAAGGTATAAGGTGAGTTCAATTCCTTATTTCTCTTCCCAAATGTGTAATATAACTCTTTAAGCTCCTTTTAAAGCATTATTTTGTTGATGCCAGCTATCAGGAGATATGCTTATTAAGTTTATTTTGTCATCTAAAACGTGCATTTTTGCTCCTTGTAAAAGACTTTCTGTATAAACAAATGCAACTGTTCAATACGATGCACTTAGAGGGATGTTATTTTTCAGTCTTGTACTTTTCCCCCCACTCGTGCTTTTTTTTTCCATTTTTAAAAAATGGTGAGTTTCATACTACCATTGATGTTAGCAGGATGCCAAGATTAATATTCCAGCAAATGATGCTGTTTTATCTTTGTGTAAGTCTAAGAGCAGTGACTCAGCAGACACTGTACAGCAGAGAAAAGAAAAATAGTTCTGCAGGTTCCTTATGTTGGTTTTTACTGATCTAAAGAAAGCTGTAAAAAAGTGCTGGGCAGCAGAATGAAGGCATTTGTAAAACATAGATAAATATGGTATGAGCTTATTATTTGTCAGATTATTGTTATTGCTATTACTGGAGAGAATGTTTTTTCTTCCTTGCTTCATAAGATGTACTGGTGTTAGCTGAGGACTCATTGAATATTTATTTATGTAACAACCCAAACAACTAGACAGTAAAAACAGTATTACGTTGTTTTTTAGTATACAAAACACTTTTTTTCTCCGCTGTGAAATTATACTGTATCATGTTTGTGATCTCAGTCAGCAGAACTGAGACAAACATTTGTGGGAGCTGATAATTAGAGAGAGAATGTGTAGTAAATAGAAAGAATGAACGGAAACAAGTCAAAAAGGACACAAACTTTTTCAAGTAAACATTTTGCTTAACTGCTGTATGTTGAGTACTGGAAGGTAAAAAGCAGAATGAGATAACTTGCATGCAATTACAATCACTTGTTGCCTGATCTGTTTTTTGAAGTAAAAAAGGAATATTTTGAGTCTTGAATCAGTCCACCTTCCACAGTTGTCTGTGTAAATCTGTAATGGTCTTTTAGCTGCTTAATGTTATGCCCTTTGCAACTAGTAACTTTTCAGCTATTAGAAACATGGACTTCATTTTGCATTATCCTTACATGCCATGAAGAAGCAGATTTTGTATTTCCCTACTGACAATTAGATGGATTATCTCTTTAATTTGAAGGACCAGGAAAGGACTTGGATTCTGTTTGTCACAATTTTACAAGCCCGCATGCAACACGAAAAAAATTGTCCTTCCCTGCGTCATGATTGGACCCATGCATGAATTGGAAATATCAGTAGTCATCCTGTGAGGGCTTTATAAGAGTTGCTGTCATTATAAATTATTTTATCTTTTGTATAACTTGTATAGATAGCTTTTGAGAGGGTACCTGCTCAGTGGTGAAAAGCTAACTCACACAATTAAATCTGAACAATGATCATAAACCGCACTGTTGAGAGCAAGGCAGATTTCTCTTTGCTATCCAAAACACCTAGCTCAGTGTGCATGTAAAATGCTTACCAGGACTTGTGTTCTAAACTACCTGACACCTCAGTACTTTCCTTTTGTGGTTTCAGTGGTCTGTTTACTGTTTGCCTCAGTTTGCAAACACAATAAATAGTAATAAAAAATCAGAAAAAAATATGTTTGCACATATTTATCAATTGTTATGTCAAGTATTCTGTCTGCCATTACAGTCACAAACTTAGTATTTGTGCAAAACAGGTGTTGAAATATCTGTAAATTTAAACATCATACTCCTGAATTGCTGTTAAATGGGAAAAAGTAAGAAACGTTTGGCAACTGGTATCCTTTCCCCCCATTCTTTGCAGGGATCGCAGTGTGTAATGTGCCAGCTGCCTCGGTAGAAGAAACAGCAGATTCTACTATGTGCCACATTCTGAACCTGTACAGGCGAACCACCTGGCTTCACCAGGCTTTGCGAGAAGGCACGAGAGTACAAAGCGTTGAACAGATTCGGGAAGTGGCTTCTGGAGCTGCCAGGATCAGAGGGGAGACCTTGGGCATTATTGGATTAGGTATGTTAGCCTGAGAGGTGGCTTAATACTCCTCACCTTCTGTTGCTTTAAAAACTATGAAGATTTGAGCTATGAAAACGGAACGCTTAGTTCACTCCTTTGCATGTCAAGCATTCTGTATAATATCACTTCATTCCTGGTGCTTATATGTCTCAAATGTTTTCCCCTTAGACATCATCATTTCTCTCAGAAAATTTATTTTGTTGCTGATACTCTCTCAATTCTTTGAATTTCTGTACATCTTTCTGTTGCTGAATTGCCTGGTGTCAGGCGCTCTGGTTATGAGAGAAGGAGACACCATTACTTCCCTTTTCCAGGACAAGGATCCTGCTGCTTCACCCAGTGTCACATGTATACGTTGTATTTCTCATCCACTGTCATGTCTGGTTCTGTTTGTGCTATTTTCCTTTTACTGTTTTTAACATATCTGAAATGTCTTTGCTGCAGTAGCAGCCTGCAGAGCAGTTATTTCGTGCATTTGGTTGCACTGCATGTGAAATTATATTTCAGCTCAAATGAAAGGAAAAATATATGCAAGAAAGTTTGAAATGTTTCCAGACCTAATAAAATCACCTCCTTACCTCTCTGAATGGCCCTAAATGTGTTTCAGCATCTAACGGACGGACAGGCTTGCTTGAGATGAATTAATTGCTGTGTGTTACAGAAGTAGAGGAGAAAAACAAACAAGTCAGCTTCTATATAAAAATTATTCAGTCATGTGCTTGTCTTATCAAAGATCTGATAGATTGTGGATGTAATTGCTGTGGTATTCATCCACAGGAATTAATAATATGATTTTGACAACAAGGCATCATACTTAAATGACTGTTCCAGTTACACATTGCTGTCAAAGAAGCCACAAACTCTTACTTTTGGAAGCTGAAAATAGCCTGGCGTTACACAGTACTTATTTAAATGAGTATGCAACACACCAAAAACATCTTCACAGTCAAAGAATTGCCTTTAAAATATGACTTTCAAGAAGTCAGTCATGAAGTTGCTTTCTCAAGCCTATACCCATGTTATTATGCACCTCATCTAAACACACAATGATTATTGCACTCACAGTCACAGCATCTGTACGTAAATAATAGACAATCACCTACAGTGTTTTAAAAATGGAAATGCATACCTAGTTTTTGAAACTTAAGCCTTGGCTGTCATGCTATGCGCCTGTTTGCTGGAGTTATCTGTCCTGTTGGCATTGTGTTTTTTGTATTGCACAAATTCCAGACTGAGATTAGAAAAAAATGTAATTTATTATTAACTTACTGAAGTGAATTTTGTGTGTGTTGGTTTTGTTGTGAATGATTGAAAAGTATAGAGAAACAAATGGATAATCAGATTGCCGGCATGCGTGTAAAGGCTGTGATATATGCTCTTTTCTGTTACAGATCACTGCAAGAGGCTACCTGTCTCTAGTTTTAGAATAAATGCTAGTTTTGGGGTTTGTTTTTAAAAAGCAAGCCTTTTGTGTGCGTGCTATATTAAAAGGCTAGTAAAATCTGATTTTAAAGGTACACATCTGTTACAGTCATTAACCAGTAATATTCTCTAGCCTTTTATTGCTCCTATTTCTTTTCCTACAATAGAATATTCACAATTTCAAGGAAAATTAAGTTTTAAAGTCAGTTTTGAAAACTTCCACTGGGTTTTTTTGTGCATGTATGTGAATAGGCACGACATTTTGATTCTGACCTGTTCTAACAAACTCCCGTGTAGCTATGTATTAATGAAGAACAAAAATGTAGTCTTAGAAGATATGGAAATAGGGCTGTACTAGACTTTACATTTGAGCACTTCAGGCACTTAGGCTGTCATATACGCTCTTTCTATTACAGATCACTGCGAGAGGCTACCTGTCTCTAGTTTCAGACTAAAATGTGTATTTACAACCACCTTCAACAGACTGGTGCCCTTATGTTATGTCTCTCTACTAGTGGTCTCTTCCCACATCTGTAGTTTGGCCTCAGTTTATTATTTTATTATTTAGACAGGTCAACGTCAGAAGTGGTGAACCACTAAGAGGCTATGAAGTGAATGTATTGCACACAAAATAAACAGTTCTCATAATCTGTTACTAAGTCCTTCTTTTCTCTAGTTCTGTGTAGTATCGCTGTTTCTGTCCTTTCTCGTTAATGTGTGTCTGAGATCATCTCATATCTCAACCACAGCTATGTTTCTCTATTCTTGTCTTAAACTTGTGGTCTCTTCAGCAGTGGGTTGCTTAAATTTATCACTTTCCTGCTGCAACAGCTAACTCCAGACCTTCTTCACATCTGTTCCTGGGCTTTTCTCTTGTTTTGCCAAAGAGAAACACCCTAGCTCTTGCCTATCTCTGTGCTAGGGAATGACTATGTCATTCCCTCCAAAGCTTCAGCTACTCACTTCCTTATCCACTGGTCTAGCCAAGTTTCATGACTCGCCTTTTTCTTTCCATCACCCACTCTCTTTTCTTTGCCTCCTCTCATGCATATTCCTGCTTTGACACTTGGTCTATCCTGTTTAATCCTATTACTCCGTGCTCCTCCTTTAAAGTTAACCCCATCTCTCATCCTCTGCTTGTATTGAGCTTGAAGATAAGCAGAGACTCAACAGCGTAATGCCTCCTTCATGTGCTTGTTGGATACCATCCGTCATTGTTTTGTTGTTTGGTTACCCTCTGAGCTCCTTAGGGCAGAGCCTGTGTTTCCTTCTGTCTATATGAAGTGTGTGATTCTTTGAGCCTTACATAAATAATAACATCACATCATTAAACAGCTGTCTTTGTCACTTTTAATCTTTATTACTATCCAGTGTCCTATATTTCAAGTGATACATCACAAGCTTGGATAGCAAGCCCTGCATTTAAAAAAAAAAAAGGCTACCTTTTCACCTTATATCTAGACATTTAGGGGTTTTTTTTGAAGGAGAGTATTTATGAGCAGCAGCGTGTAAGTACTTGGATGGATAGATAGCTGGACCTGGTTCTGCTGTAATGATGATTTTACAGCAGTGAAGGCAATGAAGTCACACTCCCTTCCCCTTCCTTCCCAGTTACAAATGCTGATGACTAATAGCTAATGCATTTCCTCACTCAAGAGAGGTGAAATTCCTCCAAATACATTTGTCTCTGCATCATAATGAATGTCATCACTCAGTTTCTCTTTCCTCACCTTCTATATTCTGTTGACAGTCCCATGGTCCTGACTAGCTGTTGGCCAAAGTACTGATCTGCATTATCAGACAATATTAAGGCTTAAGAGTTGGGTGGTATTACCATGCAATAAATGATGGACCCTTAGCAGTCCTAGTAGCTCTCTTAATGTGCTCGGCAGGAAATGTAACAAAATGGCACTCTCCACATTTCACAGTTATCCAAGAGTGAGGAAAAATTACCCAGATTCTCCATTACTGTTGCATAGACAGGAAGGAGCTGCTAAGTGAAAGCACTTTTTCTTTCCATGGAAGTCTGCAGGCAGGGCATCAACATTTCCACGGTATCGAGGGCATTTTATAAAACTTTGTAATAGCAGCATAGGATGGTCATTCTTTGCCCAAGGGCTGGGCAGGGGTCATTGACAACTGCAGCTACTGTACTGTCACACTCCAGTCAGGTGATTGGCAAGGTCAAGGTCAGAGACACCTACAAACTGGGAGACTTGGGGGGATTTGGGAGATTTGGGGGGAATAGATGGATCAGGCTGTAACAGGAGACCCAGGCATTTTTCATGAGTCTCTCTTCACACTTCTGGTGTCACTGAAATGATGCATGGGCTTTGCTAGAGCTTTATATAAATCTTTCATTTCTAAAATAGGCTTTTGTTGCGCTCTGCTTTTTTTGCAATTGTATGCAACATGCATTTTCTGCATTCTTCCCACACTACAGACCAAGAAGTTCATTTGATATTTTGAACTTCAGAATTTTCTTTCCCTGGAAGCAGCCATGAATATTCATAGCAATTGTATATGCTTTTAAGATAGAGTTGTCCCGAAGGTGGGATGCTTTGTGTGCTGTTCTGTTGTTCTTGATATGCTGAGGTAGGTTTTGAGCCATCCCTCATACCCAGGAGAGTCTTATATAATAGAAGTTTTTCAGGAGAGGAAAAAACAGTCATAGGTTTGTGGTTGTACTATATTGTCAGACTGTAGTGTAAAAAGGAATTGGCAAATTACGCGTGTCCACCTATGTATTTGTCTAACAACTAAGGCTAAATATGAATTGTCAATTGCGGAAGAGTTTTATCACATAAAATAATTGTAGTAGGACAATTCTGGCTAGAAGTACGTGCATGTGATTCCCAAGTGTTTCAGAAGGAAACTTTGCGCTCATTGACGAAGGCTTTGGTTTATTAGCCTGGTTGCAATGAATGGAAAGTGTAGCTTTAACTGGAGAGTCTGTTGTAAGAGATTTCACTGTCGTGAATCCCCTCAGGTATTAGTGTTGTAAAGAGTGTAAAAAAGAACAGATGACAGAATGTTGCATGTGAAAATGAATGGAGCTGGAGTAAAAGCGATATGCTTGATTTAAAAAAAAAAATAATAATTGTTTACAGTTGTGTGACTGATTCCTGGAGCTGTGAACATGCCAAAATTTGAAAATAATACAGTGTTTGTGCTGAAAATTATGTAATTCAAGTTTATAAAAAACAGCTTGGAAAGCAAACAAATAACATGTATGCAAGTATTGAAATAAAGTATTTTGAAGCGTATTTTAACTTGGTGTCCCCAAAGAAAAGCAGACAGCCCTCATCAGATTGACATACTGTTTAATATTCCAAGCACGTCTGTCACTAAGCACTGCAGAATTGCTGTGTTCAGGTTAAATGATCAACAAAAAACCTTTCTTCCTGTGGCTTCTTAAGTTTATTCAAAGAGAAACTGAAAAGCAGAGGGAAGTCCCTTCAAGCACAATTGGAAAGAGATGGGATTTCCCTGTGTTAATTTGATGCTTTTTGAACAAACTCAGATGTTTCCAAAGAAAACCTGTTGACTTTTTTTTTTAAATGAGACATGATTATTATGGTGTGTCTAGTGATGCTTTTGAAATGTCTTTATCTAAGATTTGTAATACTCTAATGTGAGTATCTAGTTTATAGTCTTCTAACCTGAAAAGTGTGTTAGTTCTCATTCTTCAAAATAGATGTACTCACTTTTTTTCTCTGTGTTTTACTGGTAGTGTGTCAAAGGGAAATACACGCCTCCTGATACATGTGGCATGGAGTCATGCCCAAGCCACAATTTCAGGCACAACTCTGAAATACGACAGTGAGGAAAGTGGAACAGAGGAAAGCTAAGGTCAATGTGAATACCAAATGGTACCGCACTCTTCTTGACTAGGTGCCATACGATGGACTGTATTTATTCATGCTTTAGGTAGATGGATACAAATATTTTTAAAGCCTTATATGACAGGATTCTTGTAGGTATTTTAATGCTGAAAGGATGTTATTCAAAATGAAAGAAAACACTAGTTCGGAAAGGAGATTCCATGCATTGGGAATGGTTGAGCTTCAGATTAAACAAATTATCTTTTATTGCATCCATTTTTGAGGATTAATTTTATAGCTTTTTATTAAAGCCAGCTGGTCCGACATGGGTAAGAATAAGTCCTTGGCAGGATGTGTTCACAAGCAGTAGTGTTTTACCATAAACAGGCCCAGCAGGCAAGCCCTTGCATTACACAGATTATTGCAGATTACATGGCATCCTCTGGCATTTCAGATCTCCGGTTGCAAAAGGTGCAAGCCTCCTGCTTTGTTTTGAGCAAGGCAGTGTGAAACAGCCCAGATGTAACATTTCTGATCTTAGTGATGATTTGAAGTGGGATGGCAGCCGCCTCTTTTTTATCCTCTTTTAGTTGCTGTAAAAAACAGTATGGTTTGATACCAGCATTTGCAATAGGAAGGAGGAGGCAACCTTACACCAGCTGCTTCACATCTGTTCTCATTGCATGTTTATCTTGTTCTAGGGCGTGTTGGGCAAGCAGTAGCACTACGTGCCAAAGCCTTTGGCTTCAGTGTGATTTTCTATGACCCATACCTCTCAGATGGCATGGAGCGTGCTCTGGGACTGCAGCGGGTGAGCACTTTGCAGGACCTGCTGTTCCACAGTGACTGTGTTACCCTGCACTGCAACTTGAATGAACACAATCATCATCTTATTAATGACTTCACCATAAAGCAGGTAATAATCTCTGTGGGCGCCCTCCACACCGGTGCCAGTGGCTGACACTGTCTATAGCGTTTATTTATGTAAACAGGCAGATTCTCATTTGAAATAAATTTCTTTCCCTTTTGCTACTTTGAGACCAAGCAGGTTTATAACTGGTCTGGAAATAGCTGGTGGCTTATGTATTGTTGCTTTTTTTGTCTTTTTTGCTCAGTAACTTTGCATTTGTGGAAATAATTTGCCTTTCTTAACGTTGCTCAGATTTAATAAAGTTGCATTTATGTAAAAGCACTTTTTCTATGTCTTCTAGTAGCTACTTCCTTTACCTGTGTATTTTCAGGTAGCAATTTTGCTTTTCACTCTTGTTCCTCAGTTTGAGCTCTTTAGATGCAATTTAAGGATTATGACTAAATGGCTCCCCCCTGTGCTCAGTCCTGATGCTTGCAGAGCAATTCATGGATGGATCACATTTACAGCATTGCATTATGTGGAAAAATCATATTTCTTGGAATTCGTACTAACCTCTCCCTAAAATTTTAGTAATATTAAAATAATTTCAAAATCTAGGTGTAGTAACTGCTCTGTTATTGACTAATCTGATAGTAAGCTTTTTCATTAAATGTCTAGCTTCTGACTCCAACCTCAATGTAGGGTAACAGCAAGAAATACAATGTTGAGATGTAAGAATGTAGATAGTGTACAGGAAAGAAACTCTAATATATACTAGTTGATTTTGCTGTTCTTTATATGTGTAGAGTTTGTATGTGTTGGTAACAATGATAGTAGTACTCTTTTGCAGTAAAATCATTGCTTGGCTTCTGAGAAATAGTTTGCACTTACTACTCTTGAACTTTAGGAGAACTGAAGTAATTACTGAACGTGTTCCGCAGTCATGTAGGATCATGGCAGAAAACTGACCATATAACACACTTCTTGATTTGAGAGTTTAGGGATTTTGCAGATCCATCCCAACATAAAATCAAGGTTTGGGATTTAGAACTCTAAAAAATTAAAATGCGAATCTCTAAGAGAACAGAGCTCTGTCACCCTGCCCTGAACGTTCTCTTTTGTTGTGTGCTCAGGTACATTTAATGGTTATTACATGGTTAGATGCCTTTGAAGCAGACATCTACACCCAAACAGAATCACATGGAATTCAGTGAGGCTGTCTGGAGGCTTAGCAGTGGTCACTCATTATACAGTGAACTGTGAAACTTGGGCCAGTGTGGCACGGGAAGTTTTTGAGTGGAGGCAGATAAATGCGATGAGCTTTGGAGAGGGCTTAGTGCATTAATCAGAGAAACAAACAAAACAAAACAGGTTAAAACTGAGTGATACCATCTGAAATGAAATGCATGTAGCAAAGTCTGTACTGGAAAGGATGTCGTAAGCATTTATCTTGCTATTTGTTATCCTTCATGATTAAAGCAAGGATTAAAATGTTAGAATGTTCTTGCTTTGGATAAAAGTTTGGTTGAAGCAGTCTGTATTGTAACAGCTGATGTGAAAAATTGTAACACTTCTGACTGCTTAGGTTGCATAGAGCAGATCTTCTGAATATGTATCAAAAAGAGCAGAATAGTTTTTTTAGGCTGAAAGATGTTAGAGTTGGCCTAAAATTTTTAGAGAGCATTGCATGCCACTTTTGTCCAATATTGCATGCTCATGTAATAACCAGTTTTTAAAGAAAGTACAGAGAAGTATAGTGCATCTCATTTCACTAAAGTCTCACCCTGAATTTTGTTTAGAATCTGACATTACATAACCTTAAAATGTCTTTGAAAATTTGGTGTCAGTCTTCTCTTTCAGTAGCTTTTCCCTTTAATTAGTCAGCATTCTGCCTAGCCATCATGCTTGGCCTTGTAGACCCAGAGTAGCTCAGAGAAGTGTTTCAAGCTTGTGTTTATTGAACCCGTGGTAATCAAGTGCTCTTAAGAGACGCTGAGGTCATCTTTAGTTTTACAGATTTGAGAAAAAGATGCTGGAATTTAAACGCAACACATTTTTAAAGCAGCTATGCAGGTTTAGTGTAGGTGAATTTAACAGCTGTCAGCAGATCTAGCTGTGAAGCTCTTTCAAGCTTCCACCCATTGTTAAGGGTCATCTCCAGCTGCATCCACCCTTATAGTTTATCATGAGTCACATAATTCATTCCCACTAGAATGCATTTATGCAGCTGTGTTCTGTTTGATTTGGACTTGTCTTAGTACTAGCTTTAGAGTTTTGTAAATAGTCCTAAAATGAAAACTCAAGCAAGGTTATTAAGATTGGACAGAAAATTTTAGCAGGGTTCACTTTGATTAAAATTTTCAAGTCCTTCAAAGGGTATATAAATACACTAAGCTATACTTAAACCTCAAATTATCTGTTTGCCAGAGCGCAGAAATAGGAAGGGTACATGTGCTTCCATGAGCCTATATGGCATGTCTGCACAGCAGGTGTGATTGTCACTTAGGTGAGCCCTCCTCTGCTAGTTTTGGTCTAGTTCTCACAGCTGACTTAAGTAGTGGAGATACAGTGATGGTTCCCATTAGGAACGTCTTGTTACAACTTAAGATCATGACACCATTTCTTCACTGTTCTAATTCCCAAGTTAGTTACATAAAGCTGAAAGAAGTATCCCTTAGTTCTGCTCCTGTAAGTGGAATTTGGTTTTGCTATACAGATCAATAGATGGTTCTCCTGTAAGCCCAAGAGTCTGCAAATGGAGAGAGGCAGGGCCACACTAAACCTAGTGAGCTGGCCAGTAAAATGTGGTCGGTTTTTTTCTTACAAACTTACTGCAAGCATATGCATGTTAATTGCTTAATATTTCCTATGATCTCATGTAAAAAAAATTTTCGTAGCTGACTTTCATCCAAACCTCCTCGTTCTCATGAATTTGGCATTTCGAATCAGTCTTTTAGAATAAGGAGCCATTTACATAAGCTTTAGTTTGATGTGTAGGTTTCAAGTAGTTGACTTGGTGTCAAAATGTTGGGGGTTTCTTGTTCTTATGGTGAGAGATGGAGTCAGTACAAAATGAGATTTTTATCATTCATCTTCACCATGGTTCCTGCTCTTCATATGCTTACCTTCATGCACAGAAATGCTTCTGAGATCAGAAGCTGTGTTTGAGACATCTGGTAAAAGATGAAGTATTAGGGTGGCTGGAAGCAGGATGTAGTAATTTATTTTTTTTCTGTACCATCTCTCTTATTTAAACCGCCACTTTGTTTTCAAGTTGTGGATATATTATGGTGTAAATTCTTGTAGTTCTTCCCACACAGTGTCGTCTACAATGCTAATCTGCACAATGCACAGCACGGCTTCTCTCCTGGGCACACAGCGTTCTCAACCAAATTCATTTTCATGCCTTTTAATTGAATAATATAAGAATTCTTTAGACCTTTATTTGAAAAGTCTCACAGGGAGGAGGAAGCTCAAGTAACGAAAATAAATAAAACATAGATCTACTGTGTTTTGGCAACTAAAGGGAAAAGTGTTTGAAAATCCAAAAGCATTGATTTTTCTGAAAAATTCATGTAGGCTTTTGTTTGTGTGAAAGTTGAAAACCACAAAATACGAATTTGTTTAAGAATGTGCTGTAGTTTCTGTCTCATGCAATTTCACAGTGAAATGAAAAGGCATAAAATGATCTGTCACTTTCATATGCACAGTTGTATCTTTTGATCATGTTACTGCACAATATCTGAAACAACGCTTCTATTAAAAGACACTACTTACAAGAAACAAAAGGTTATTAAGTGCTGTGAAATAGCATTTTATGTTAGAAGCATCACATTTTGTGGTACTTTCCAGTGGAAAGGGAAGACAACTGTTACAGGTTAAATCAGCTGAATAGCCTTTGTTGTAATGGATGCTTCTTTTGAGTAAAAAATAATGCCACAACGATTTTATTTCATTTATTTTTATTTCATCATTCTTGTTTTTAACTTTCCCTAGATGAGACAAGGGGCTTTCCTGGTCAACACAGCTCGAGGTGGGTTAGTAGACGAAAAAGCACTTGCACAGGCCCTGAAGGAAGGAAGGATACGAGGGGCAGCCTTAGATGTACATGAGTCAGAACCATTCAGGTGCTTTTCCTTTTCTTTTCTTTTTATTTTGTTCACTTTCTTATTTTTAAGTCTTAGTGCATGATACAATCAACAGCAACAAGTAAATTGAGTTTTCCCTTCATTTGGTAGCTAAATACTCCTTAGAAAAGCAACATGAATCTGTGCAGCACTGGACTAATGCAAATGTAGATGGAGCTTGTGTATGTGGTCAGAAGTGAAAAAAGTGACATCCAAGATTTAATTCCTTTAAAAAAAAATCCAGTGGGTTTATTTAGTAGAAATAGCAGAGACTTGGGTTCAAATCCTGGGCATGGCTTTGAGGGGAGTGCTCCTTTGTCATTGATGCAACTCTGGAGGCAACTAATGTCGATGTCTGAACAGACTCTTTCAGAAAGCAGAGTTGAGATTTGGTGTGAGAAATAACTACAACACTTTCTGAAGGAAAAGACATACTTTTGTCCAGATTGCCTCAGCAGGGAAGCCATAAATGTAACAGGTTGCAAAAAAAGTTGAGATAAGGAAGGTGGTCAGAGTGCAGGTTTTGTTTTGGTTTACCCTTTATCAGGGGAGTAGTAACTCCGCTGTCATTAGCAGAGCTGGTAGCACAAGCCTTAGTTTTTGAATGACACTGAGAAGTCCAGCGTTTGAGGCAGAAGTGTACCACTCCCCAAAGTGGCATTGGTATTACGATATCAGCACTCCTAATCAGAAACGAGCCTGTTTTATATGTCCTTGAGTCTTGAGCCTGACTTTTGAGTTAGAGTTATGAGAACAGACTGCTGTAGCTTAGTGCTTGTATGTGACAAGCCTTTTTCAGTTGTTCAGTCTGGGCAGGGAGAAATGTTAATTTTAACTGGAACAATCCACATAAGTTTTTGAAGAGGAACAGATTCAGGACTTGAGGGCAGGTTGTAAAGACTGGAGAGAGGACAATCTCTCTCGTACCAGCTTGTGGGGGGGGGATAGAAGCTTTTAAAAAATAGAATAGTGTCCTTTTAGGTAGAATTTTTATATCTACTGAGACACAATGCCACATCACAAATATTTAATTTTATTTATGCATACCCTGCATTCATTTACTTCTAGATGTAGTCATTACAATGCAGTAGTGCTGTGCAAAGCCAGAGCCTAACAGCTCAAGGGACTTTCAGCTACACACATTCTTCCCAATTCAGACCTCAGATCTGCACAAGCAGACCGTTGCACCTATAGGAAGCCCCATTTACTGCATGGAGATGCCATCTGCAGAGATTCAGTTGCAGGATTACAGCCACAATTTCCTTTGGCTTCAGTGCTGCATGTCTATCTGATCGCAGCATGCAACTCTGTATTCAAGAGTTTTGCCAGATATTCTGATGTTTATTGAACTACAGATGAAATCTATCATTTTATGAATTATGACCAACTCTGAAAGCATGCTTTTGTCTTAAAATATTTGTTCTCCTGTTGTTACAGTTGACTGTAAGATTATTAAAACTGGAAATAAATGGGAGGAGCAAGTTTCCATTATTTTCAGTTTCTTTACTCTGTATCTGTGATAGCACTTTTACACAGATTCATTGCTTTCCCTGAAAATCAATCTGTAAAGTAAATTTCCTTCTTTCTGTGGAGTTTCTATAAAGGAACAGGAAAGAAAAAAATAGTTAAAAATAACAGAAAAAAAACCCTGAATTATTAAAAAAAAAAAAAAAGCTGAGGCTGCTGATGGACACACTTCTTATTTGGAAATAATTGTAAGATTTTTTCTTTAAATGACTAAATGTCACGTTGATAGTGACTCTTGAGAGAACAGAGCTTTGTTGGCTAATGCAGTACAAGTAAAACTATGATGAAATGGACAAATGGAGTGACATCCTGAATTGATTTGGGTCTTGCTTTATGCATTTCTGCACCAGAACTGGAGTGGCAGTGGCTGTAGTTAGCAATAAGTGCATTGGACAGAAGCTAATGTTGCTACTATACTTAGGTTCTACCCTTTGAGTCTGTGAGAGGTGACTGTTGCTTATTTATACCATGAATAGGGTATTAAATTAACTGACAGAATTAAAAACAAATCCAACAAGGAATAGAAATGTAATTCTTTTCTGTTGTAGAAATTAATCTGTGTATGTACAAATCCATCTGGATGCCTCCCCTTCCCCTTCACTCCCCCCCTGCCCCAATATTTTTTGTCATTTGATCTTGTTTTAAATCTTCATTTAGCTTTAGTCAGGGCCCCTTGAAGGACGCACCAAACCTGATCTGTACCCCACATGCAGCCTGGTATAGTGAACAAGCCTCAATTGAGATGCGGGAGGAAGCAGCACGAGAGATCCGAAGGGCGATCACAGGTACTAACTCACTTTATTAGCTCCTTCACTGCGTACTTCTTTTTAACAAACTTTTTCATTCTTCAGTCTTGAAAGATGCTGAAAAGAACCAGCCTTAGGTTTTGTTTACTACTTCTAATATTTGGAACATAGAAACGAGCAAATACCTGCTAAGTCTGTTCTCAGAACTGGAACAGATCATTTTGGAGGTTCATTGCAATTACAAAGAGAAGGCAGGCACTGCAAAATAAGTACTTTTTCCATGTAACAGAAATGTACTTATATGTGAAAAATCTGCTTTATTTTTTTTGTTGCATGTAAATATTACCCACTTGATGGGTTTGACTGCAAGTCATCCATTTTTCCTAGATGACCCCTTATACTTGTCATGAGCAGTTCTGTTTCCTTTATTCTTCTCTCTTTGACTCCTTTGTATTTTCCAAAGTTCATCCACATTTGTCTTAGAGGGCGGTCTGGAATTTCAGTGTCTTTAAGGCTGTAATGCTCAGAGATAAAGCATCTAGAGTTTCATGCTGTTCCTAGTAATGCTCGTATCTCAACAACTCATTCTCTACATCAAAACAAACTTTTCAGTATTTTGTTGGGAGGGTACTCTATTTTAGATGTTCCTCTCTTCAAAGCACTGCTAAAGAAGTCTGGCATTTTAAAGGGCAAAGTCTCTTTGTTATATAACTACCATGTAATTGTAAACTGTTCACATAAGAGAAAACAGTTATGTCTTGAACATGCACTGCTAATAAATAAAATGAGAAGAGTGAGCCATTTGGCATTGGTTTGAATCCCTTGTAGCCTAAAATAAAAGGAAGGATTTTCATACTGGAAAATGATTCATTAAGCACTAATGTTCTCTCTTTAGTAGGACTTTGCTGTTTCCCCCTTGGCAATATAGACTGAATGCTCTGCAGACATGAAGGGCCATCTGTGTCACCTTGAGAGTAGTTCAGTGCCAACACATTGCTCTGCTATACAAAAAGCACTAGCAGTAGCCTTTCCTGTATCTTGTGCCTAAAGAGGCTGGGCAATTTAGTTTCATTTATAGCCTGTGCAGAAAGAAGGTTCTCCTCTGGATGGTGATTAAAGGCATCTCTTAAACTCCTGATCTCAATTGTCCTTCACAGGATTATTTCTCTCTTTTAGAGGTAACCTAAAGCATCCGACCATCTCTTTGCTGGAATTGGGCCTTGTGCTTATACTCCAGAAGAACTCTGATAATACATTCATTAAGTTGTTGTGTAACTATTACCTGCTCCCAAATAGCTCTGGTAGAGATTGCACAAGCCAGCATACGATACCTACTTGGGGATGATTGATGTGCAAGTAAGCATTAATAGGTTAAGATCTGAAAACTGAGTAAGAGTCAGCTATACAGAGCTAGTTTTATGTTAAATATTGTGCAGTAGCCCAAACATATGTGCCTGGGAGGACAGACCTGTATTTTCTTAAAGTGTGATTGTGCTATCAGCGATCTAAATCATTGACTTGTATCGAAGCTGTCAGCACTTCAGTGTTTGCACATGGTTTGTAGTACGATCAAACTGAGGCCAACATTAGGGAGGTGAGAATGACATTGAATTGCAGTGGAACAAATGTAGGAAAGATACAGGAAGTGTGGGATAAAGCTGGATATGTGAAAGCCATAGGGGACCACAGAGGAGAGAGGGTGTAGGGAGAAAAACTAATTGGAAAAAGGTGCACAATGAAGGAATGCAGGCTATGACTACCATCTGGCAAGTGAAAAGATCGTTATGAAATAAGGTTAAAATAAATTAATAAATACTGGCTTGTAAGGGGAGACTAGTAGAACATGCCTACGGAAGTTAGCAAAATGAAGAATGAGAGGGCCATGATTGCAGTTTAAAAATACTTGAGAAGGATAAACATCAGAAGAAGAAAGATACTAAATTTATGGACAATTTAGGCAGAAGTTTAGGTGGATATATATTTCAGCTAAATTTAGAAGGTGATTTCTAATCAGGAGAACGGTAGGAATTCACCCATAATGGGGCACATACCTCATCATGTCTAATATTGAACTAAGAAGCCCTTTTGGCTTGTGCATAGGAGACATGGGAAGTTTTAGTGGCATAAGCGCAAGTCATGGAGTAACAAGTATTTGATAGTATCCACTAGAAAAAAAGCAATTCTATGAAAAGGCTTTTCTACAGCCCCATTGTGGCCAGGCTGATGGATAGAAAGAGCAGGCAAAGAGGAGTAAATCCTTAATCAAATTTCCAGTGGGAAGTTGGAGACAAAAAGCCTGAATTCTTTAATGGTGGAGCATGGTCAGTTTTTGAAAGCATTTCTGGAGTACTGTTGCCTACAGTAGCAGAGGTAGACTCGAACTCAGCTCTTTCTACCTCTGTGTGTGGAAATGCACAGTAAGATTAAACTTTAGAAAGGATACATTAAAACAGATGTCAGAAAAAACACAGGCTTCAATTGATCTCCCATTGAAATAGGTGGAAATATTCCTGTTACCATGAAGAAAATGTGTATCGTATCTGTTCATGTCATTTTTTGCAGGGCTGGAGATAGTTCCGCAGAAGACAGTCAGAGGCTTGTCCAGTATGTGATGAAATCAGGTTGACAGTTTTTCCAGTATCTGTCTTAAAACTTCAGTTATACTTCAGAGGTTAAGCAAAAGTTTTGAAGAAGGGAGATTTCTGGTGTATTTTCATTTTTTGTAGGAATGAAAGAGATGACTGAGGATTAATACATTATAGTGAATAAGTGTGGAGAGCAATTGAGATAAAGAAGGGGAAGATCAGGAGGACAGGAAAAAAGTGTTGGTCATATTCAGGTTTATGGCAAAATTCCATTCAGAATCCTACATTCTTCAGTAAGTGTTTTTATTGCTGTTACACGTGGAGGGAAAACGAGGAAAGTGAAATTAAAGACAGAGAGCAGGAGGCTACATTACTGAATTTGAGTGGCAGCCATGGTCTATATTCAAGTTGTAGCTTCTTGGAAAGCGTGACTCTTGTTGATTATGGTTTTATTGAGACCCTGTATACAAAAGACAAAGAGAGACAGAGAAATAAAAATTATGCAGAGCATTTTAACCGTTATTAACTAAGTCCCAGACAAAAGGGGAACAGTGAGGATCAAAAATAAGCTCTTAGTGTGATTTTATGTATTGATTTAAACATACAAATATTTATAACTATTTTTAACGTAGATACATTAAGAGCATAAGGCATACAATTTTTATGGTTTTTCATTTCCTCTCCCTCACTTCATCCTAGGTCGTATTCCAGACAGTCTGAAAAACTGTGTTAACAAAGATCATTTGACTGCAGCTACACATTGGGCCAGCATGGATCCCGGAGTTGTTCATCCAGAGCTTAATGGTGCTGCATACAGGTAAGCATGCTGCAGGTGTAAAAGAAATACCTCCTTAATTCAGAGGTAGGTATTCAAGAATAAAAAAAGACCTTCCTGTTAATACATGAAGTGTTTTTGGATTAGGCCCCAGCTATATTGTTTCCATAATTGTTGCATTCAGGAGAATAATCTTGTTTTGCTAGTTGAAGTCAGTCATGCAATGCGTAAGTATGTTTCCTTTTCTTATCTTTTTTGTGTGGTTAGTAATATCCGAACAACACAGAGTTTTTTGAATATTCAAGAAAAACAATTCTGGTCATCTCCAGTGAGTGCAGTAGAAGTTTATGTTCCTTTTGCTGAAGGTAATGGTACAGCAGTAGGTTACAGAAAGACTTTCAATAAAAAACTATTGTTACATGGTTTTGTGGTCTCCAGACACACGAGAGAACAAATAACTCAGTAGTGAATACAGTGGAATAGCCTGTGGTGATTATGAAAATATGTTTAAAATAGTGTTTTCTAAATTACATGTTTAATTTTTAAGCAAAAGCATTTGACAGACTTGATCTATGTATTCTCAATCAACTGTGAAAGCAGCTCTTAATAATTAATAGAAAGGGGCAATTTTTTTATGCCTAATATGTACGTTCCTTAGTTACTTTGTTCACTTGAGTCTTTCTCTGTCCCTTTATCCCTAGCAGCTGTTCTAGCAGCAGTTTTTTCCTAGTTGCCAGCTTCACGCAATTTTTATTTATGAAAAACGTCTGCAATTTTTTATTTTCCAGTATGGTATTTACTCATAAGTAGGATGAAAGTGGCTGAGAAAGCTACAGACATCTGCTTCCCTCAGTGCCTTGAGGGAAGGGACAGTGCAGTACTTTCATTATTTTTTTATACCTCTTTGTCCTAATCTTTCCGCTGTCCTTCTTCATACATCTTTCTCATCTTTGTCCTTCTTTAGGAAGGCTACCTCATACTTTTAATAGATACAGGATTTGTTTTTTTATTACCCCATATGAGAACCCAGATGTGCAATGCTGAGAAGTGAAGCAAAGCTCTCATGTCCTAATGACTTCTAACAGTCTCATCAGAAAGTGATGGAGAGATGACAGGGGAGAGTGTCACCACCCTCTGCCATAATCTCCTTAGCAGCAGCTGTAAGTGCACCAAAGGAAAAGAAGAACTTTGATTTGATCAACATGCATATATCTCACATCACGTCAAGACGTTTATTTTTTGAAAAAATCCCTGTAGCCCTAAATATCTGAAGAAGAGTGTTTTTATTTGCTTAAATGAAAAGTTCAAGCACGTGTTCTCTTCCACACTGCCTGTGGTTTCATTGACTTCAGTTTGGAATACTCAGGGTAGAGCTGACTGCAATTGAGGCTTAAAGGCAGGTGTTGCTGAACAGGGGGTAATAACTCCAGCCCTGTCATGGCAGTTAGGAACAGGGTTGCGTGCCCAAATAAAATGCAGTTGTTTGTTCTCATTTTGGGGATCACAAGTCCAGCAGAAGCAGGCTTCACAGCTAGAAATGGATTCTAACTTAGGAATGTTTTGGGAGTTAATGATTTACAAGGTAAAGAACATATGTGTTTAATTTAAGCAGGATAAGCACAGAACTAAATGCCTTTTTTAGACACTGTTTCAGTCAGTTTTTTCAATAAAGAAAATTAATCATAAATAAATTTTGACTTGACAGGTATTTTCAAATGCAAAATAAAACTCATTTTGGGAATTTTGAGGGAGAAGTTAGTCATACAACAAATATTAAAAGCTTTTTGATGGGGCAATAGAATAGTGTTTGAGTATGGGTGAAGGCAGTTATTGTTTTGTGCAGTATAAATTATGTCGAACTTGAAGCTCAGGCTTTATGAAGCATTTGGTTTCAGTAGCAGTGTTTGCCGATGCTTAATTCCTACCTGGATTAAGTACAGAATTTGAATTGATTGATCAAAAAAAAAATTTCTGTCTTCTCTTTGCAATTCAAGATTACGTTCAACTAGCTGAGTTCTGGAGCCTTTCACAGGCAGTTTGATGTTTCAGATGTGCTAATAACTGTATCATAGTCATGTAATTGCATTAGAAGATAAGACCTGGGATAATAATTTATATGTTAAAAAATGCAAATAGCTCTTTCAGTGAATTAAAACTAACAAAGTTATTTTATTCTTCATATATCATTTACTTGTGTTTTGATTTAGGACAACTCTTAAATTATCAGATATTATCGCAAGCAAAGAACATTGAGCATTCATCAGCAGAATATAATCTAGATCTTCTGAATATCATCGTATTCTGTGGAAAACAAAACCATTTACTATGTGAAATGCAAGACACCCTATCAACACAAAAGGTCAAGCAAACAGGACCTATCCCATGAGTAAAGATTAACAATATTCCTGAGAAGGAACTATTTGTAATAGTCTCAGCGAAGCAGCATAATATACCCTGCTTTTGTGTTGCTGTGTATTTGTTACTGAGCTGCCTGTTAAATAACCCCCTGCCACTTCCTCTGTGACAGAGTATGCAGGTTATAGGCAAAGTGAAATTCAACAGCCAGTAAACAGTGATTGTGCAATTTATAGACATGTTGACATATCTTTCTGCCTTCTAAACAGGTAGAAGATGAGAATATCCAGGAACTGAAGAGGTGCTTGGATGAGAATAGTTAGATGTTGGTAATTCAGGAGTTATTTCTTGTTGAGGTATTTCACTGGTGATTTTCAGACTCTGTAATGTAAGATAAAAGCATGCACTTAAATTTTTAAGCTCTTTCGGGACAGACTCAGTTTCTTGAAGAGAGCTTAATATAGTGAGTTCAAGGTGCTTCTGTAGTTTAAAAAATACAGGAGATTAACATCGAAATTGAAGTTGCCTTTCGGTTGTAATGAAGAGGGCTACTGTATTTTTCTTCATAAATTAAGACTATGTGGGGGAAGGGGAAGGAAGAGTATGAAGTACCAGAGGAGGTGTAACTGATCTCTCACTTCTGCTTTTGCAAAAATTTAATTCAGTGGACATTTTACCTGGCAAATGTCTCAACTTATTGCTACCAGAGGAGAAAGATTGGGAGTAACTTCATGAAGTGCTGGAGGGAATGTATTTGCTGGTTAAGAATAGAAAAGCAATAAATAGCAACATAAGGGAAGGTTATGTAGGATAGAAATGCCCATGTGTAGAGGCTGTTGAGTTTACATGTTCTCCTTTCAGAGAAACGATTTGAACAACACTGATGATTAAATTAAAAAGGGACGAAAATTAGGAAAAGAGCATGGCAAAATAGGGTTAGGAGTTGTCAAGCAAAATACAGTTTCTCTAGAGGGCTATGTTAGCTGTATTTTGGATACTGCCACTGTGTAGCTTTAGGACAAGAAAAACAATTGTAGGGCTTTTGGATGTTACTAAAAGCTGTAGGAAGCCTGTGTCTGAGGAGAGGTGCTGGCAGGTAGAATCACAATATTTTTTTAATATATATATATATACACACACACACATATATAAAACTTGGTGTCCAAGGGGAATATTTTTAAATACAGAAAAAATATTTGGAGTCAAAGGAAAATTGCAGATGTGTAGTTTGAACTGCTTAATGTGCTCACAAGGTAACTGTTAATGCTCCTGATCCAGCACCATCCAGTTTCACGAGTGGAGGCTCTTGCTTCTCTCGCTGAGGGAAACACAGCTGCAGAATTTGCTCTCTCCTTGATATCTCTCAGCTCCGGTGTGTTGATGCTTGGGGAATATGTTGTTAGAAAGTAGAGATTCTGTGTTGGAAACGGTTGCTGTGTTGGGCTCTTAAATGGCAGGTTTTGTCATGTCATGTTGTGTTTTTTGCAAAGCACCTAGAGTAACAGATAAGCTGTTTCAAAATTAAATTTGAATAAATAAAACAATACCCAGTCTGACAGTTTTCGTAGGAATTGAAGCAAATTTGATTAATAAGATTCAAATTGAGGTACTGAAACAAGCAACTAATTCCATTAGCAACTGCAAATTAATTCTAAGGAACCTCTCTGGAGAAGGAATTAGCGTAGGAAGCCCTGTAAATATGTGTACAATTGGGAACAAAGTTCTGGCCTACAGGTGGTGTGATCTTTCACATACTGGTTATCCATCCCAGATTACAGTCACTGGTATGATCTGTAGGAATCTTCCCCAGGATGACCAGGGCAGTGTATGGCATCTTCATCATCCCTGTGCCATGTCGGATAGCCATGCTGAGCCCCTCTGGCACACTGTTTGCAAAAAGCAGTTCCCATGATGTTTCTGTGATGGAAGAAAAAAAGAACAAATAAATGTGCTTTCATCCAGCTTTTTTCCTCCTCTGAGTTTTGCATAAGTTCTGCACTAATTTTCTATCAGCTTGAGGGAACTTAGGATGAGCAGTGCAAACATGCATTACTTTAGAAAAGATGCTACTGAAACGGGGTGAAATTCCCTGATGCATTCAGCGTTGAACTCTGATGAGAAGAAAATCAACAGCAGAATAATGTGATATTTGAAAAAAGCTTGACTACACTACAAATGCCTTTTCTCCCATTTAGTTCTAAGTAAATACTAGGGAAGCAAATGCCACCGTGAGTAAGTGATAGGTTTGTGTGTTTAGGCTTTTAAATGGATAATGCTTTCGCTAGGATGCTGGGGTGAGCCGAATACAGCAGGAGAGAACGAGGGATGAGGGTGCAGCTTTATGATGGGGGAAGCAGAGCGCCAGTGTTAAGTGGCCAGCGTGAAATAACTTGCAAATTGGTATTGAGGTACTTGGCTAAAAAAGCCCCCATATTTTCATTAAGAGTGTTCATGCATACCTGTTGTTTATATACAGCACTATGAAATACCAGTGTTCATCAATTACATCCGAACTTCGGGACTGAAACAGTAGATTTGCAAAATTTTTTTAGCCTGATAATACCAGAGTCGTCATAAAATCAGGCTGGATCAGAGGGTGATTTTTTGTTGAATTATTAAATATTTAGGCCTTGGTGTTCATCCAGAAGGAGTAACAAATCTTTAAAACCATCCATAGTGTTTTGTGTTTGCATCTCTCTTTCTTGCAGTCTGCCTAAAGCACTTGTCCTCCGTGTAACTAGTACTGGTTCTCTTTTGGACAAGTACAGTGGCAAGTTTGATGCTGACAAAGTTACTTGGGTGTAATAGGCTTGAATTTGTCATCTTAAGACTGTGTGGATATGATTGCTCTTTTGGGGAGCTACCAGAAAACTACAACTGCAAGATTAGTTTAAAGAAATATTTTTTCAAACCACAACAATGAAATTTCAAAATTTCTACATGAGAATGAAGGAGAAAAAAAGTCCCTGAAGGTCAACTTGAGGAAAACTCATAGAGGACAGATAGGTATTGCACAGACCTAGCCTGCATTACTTCTTGTTGAGGCATACTTAGAGAGGAGCAGTAGTTCCAGGTTGTTTCCTTTGCTATGCTGTCACTCATGCTATTAAATCTGAAATCTGAAGAAACAATCTAGCTAACCTTTATTTCTCATTTGGGTAAAATATAGCATCTTTTGCTTTGTGTAGCAGCATCTGCATATAGTATCTCATCTGGAGCTTAACCAACTGTCTTTCTCACTAGTCTGAAAACAGAAGCAGCCTCTCTAGCTCTAGAAGGAGGTGGGCTTTCCGGTCAGTCATCCCTTGGTTTTAATGTATGTTCTTATTTTCTTCTCTCAGCAGGTATCCCCCAGGCGTTGTAAGCGTGGCTTCAACTGGCATACCTGCAGCAGTAGAAGGAATAGTCCCCAACCCTATGTCTTTATCACACGGCCTCCCTGCTGTAGCCCACCCGCCCCATGCTCCTTCCCCCGGCCAAACTGTCAAACCAGAAGCTGATAGAGACCACCCAAGCGACCAATTGTAGCCTACGAAAACAGCATTCCCAACATCGGAGATTTCAACTTCAGCGTGTGGAAAACAAACAAACAAAACAAAACAAAACCCTGGATTTTGATTAAAGGCAAAACCATGAACTTACAGGAGGAGACAATTATTATTTTAGAAACTGGTCCAATATACAGTATAAAAGGAAAAGGTGGGAGACAAAAAGAAGATTTGGAAACATTTTTTCCTCCGTATAAATTGTAGTTTGTCCCTGTCCAGTGGACTGATTCACTGTTTCTGTGTCCTATGGGTTCTTTGTTAAGCAAGAGAAGTTAGTAGTTAATTATATCATGAATGTACTTGTCTGTGTACAGTTTTTAGAACATTAAAAAGGGTTTGTTTGCTTAGCTGTCAACAAGGAAAAACATAAGGGAGGCATTCAACAAACCAATTTTGAGATTAAAAATCCTTTCTTTTATATTTTAAAACATGCCCAAAAATGAGGCAGTTGGCAAACTTCTCAGGACAATGAATTTTTCCCATTTTTCTTTCTACGCCACACAGTGCATTGTTTTTTCTACCTGCTTGTCTTATTTTTTAGAATAATTTAGTAAACAAAAGAAAAACAGTTTCTCCTAATTTTGGCATGAATTCCCTTATTTCAAAATGAAGACAACCTTGCAAAGAGATTTTGAGGAAAAAAAAAGGTTTTGTATAAACGAGCATTGTGCTTTTTGTCACCAGTTAAAGTATATATTATTGGTGGTATGCGGAAAAGGCACTAGACTACTGAAAAGTAGCAGCATTTCATTGCCTACATTGATTCCTTCCTGGTAATGTGGTAGGCTAGCAATATTTTTGGTTAAAATCATGTTTGTGACTGTAACCATTTGTATGAATTATTTTAAAGAAATAAAAATCCCAGACAAATATCATATGTGTAAAAATTTTTATTTCTAGTAACTGTTTATTCAACTTTTATTAGGTTTCTTAGCTGTAATTTTTAAACAGATGCTGTCAAGTATTTCATTTCTAGCTTTACTTTGCTCTCTGTTGTTTGTAATACTGTCTTGGAAGCCTGAAAAATAAAAAAAATAATTCTTTCCATACCATTTTTCCCTTTACATTTTGTAAATGTTGATCTTTTTTCCTGTGTTTCTAATGGAGTTTGAAATTAAGATGGATTTTGATTTGTACACCGGCATCATCAGCTACAATAT
This sequence comes from Ciconia boyciana, assembly GCF_034638445.1. Classification (NCBI taxonomy): domain Eukaryota; kingdom Metazoa; phylum Chordata; class Aves; order Ciconiiformes; family Ciconiidae; genus Ciconia; species Ciconia boyciana. The sequence continues at coordinate 7,919,282 of NC_132938.1, read as the reverse complement.
GGTAACAGCATTTATGCCACCACTGTGGGCAGAGCAGAGGAGGTACAACAGCAACACAACAATAATAATAATAATAAACGTCTTTTGCCGAAGTCCAACGTGAGAAGTGTCCATTGTTTTATTTGCTTTTGTGATGATGGAAGCGTGCAGCAGGACGTAATTGTATTTTCTATATTGAAGGAGTTTGTTTCTTTGAGTACGAAGTGTTTTCAAGGCAGGTTGGATTTCAGCTGGAAGCTGGTTTGGCCTTTCCTGTGCTCCTGGATAAGATGTCCTTCATCCTTACGCAGTTTAAAAAAGCAAGACAAAAGTTTAGCTGCTGCAAGAAGGAAATCCAGGATGGGCAAAAGTGAACCTGGACATAAACCTCCTCGGTGGTCTCTTGTCTGTTTGTTCACTATTAATCTGAACCAGTAACTGTGCACCTAAGGTTAGTGAGCTACTTCTATGGGATCTATGAAAAGTTACTGTCCCCCATTCCCGCAAGTCTACAGAGCGGCCTCCACTTCTGTTAGGAAAATGTTAGGACGCTGCAAATCAAGAAAGACTGAAACTTGTGGGTCTGTACCCAAGGAGCATGATATAAAGTGAAATTTTGTCTCCATGGAAGAGCGGAAGGTTTTTGCCTTGAACATTTAGAGCCAAAAATGTCATCTGTTACAATTTATTTGATGGTAAAGTCATTCCTATTCCCTCCATGAAACAAAACAGAAAACAGTCCTAAAGCTGCAAGTTATCCCAGCAAAGACACTTCTAGCAGCTTTGTGGCCAAAAGTTCCAAAAAACATAGTGCACTCTCCTGCAGTTGAAGTAGGATTTCATATTTCATTGGTAATTCATGTTTTAAGATGCTTCTTTGTCAGGCTGAAGATGCTGCTTTAACATATGTAAAACAAACATTTAACATCTGGCTGCAAAGGACCGCTGACAGTCTCATTTGCAACCAAATTTCCTGAGGAAAGCCAAGAGGTTTATTTTTCATCTTCTCTTGCATCAGTTTGGACGTGGCTTATGTAAGTAAGCTTTGCTTCCAGTGAATCAATAAATTGATGAACTAGAAATGAAGGCACCAGTATTTCTTGCATGCACTTCTTGGGCTCAGTTCTGAAGCTTGTCCTTCAGAACTGCATATTTTTGAGCTGTCATCTGTGCTTGCTCAGGCACAAACTTTTTCAGGATTTGAGCCTGAAATACTGCACTGATGGGTGCGATAGGGCATTGCCACTGTGGTGGTAACATGTTCAGTGTTTTTATGCTAGTGCTTGAAATACATCTGTTGCTCTGACTGCCTGAGAGTAATCCAGTTTCCTGCTTCTACTGGAGCAGAAAGGAAAAACCACCCTGGCAATGACAAGACCGATGGGTACTGACTTCTGGGTTACGATCTGAAAAGCTGAATTAAAAAATTAAAAAAAAGGCTTGGAGTAAATGACTAATTGGAAAAGTGTACCATAATAAACAAAGGCTGTTTTGCCAGATTAACCTTACATCTTTTACAACTGCTTTTGTTGGGTAGTGGAAATGTCATTAGATTTCCTCCGTCTGGTAAAGGATGTGCTAAATAAAGTTTAGACAGAAGAAGATGCAGTTAGCGGGGAAATAGAAAGTGTGGAAGGCAATGGCAGCAGAGGGCCACAGGTGACCTGAGGCACTGCTGAAAGGTGACGGAGGAGGTAATCAAAGTGCCTGCCTCAAACAGTCAGGATTTTTTTTGCTGTTGGTATTTGAGTTAAGGATCTTGGCCAGGAAGGAGGTCAACCACTGAAACTGCTGCTGGCTCAAAGATTGTAGGCATCACCAGTACGCAGGAGGCTCTGGAGCCTGCCCAAGAATTGGACCGTATCAAAGAACAGGCTGGTAGAAGCAGAAAGATACCAGTTGTGCAAATGCAAAGTCAGGTCGTTGCAAGTCAAAACAAAAACTTGTCAGAAAAAGGAGCCATAAGTGATTTCCCATGGTAGGACTGATTGACTGCCACTGTGGGGCAGCCGTGGAAAAGAACAGTATGATGGCAGATGCGTCTGGCACAGTATTTTTGGTGGGGATGAGAATGGATCAGAGGTGCTACACGGGACCTGGAGCATTTGATGTGTAGTTTTGGTCATACGTTTTCGAAAGGGTGAGCTCGAGCTGAAGTCACAGCAAAGACCAGCTCTCAAAGTGACTGAAGGTGTGGAGGGCTTATCGTGTGAGAGGAAATTAGAGTAACTTGGCTTTTTCAGCTTAAAGTGAAGGCTGACTTGGGGAAATGACGATAAATAGTAAATGCTGAGGAGGAAGGAGCAATGTTAAAGAAATGCCGGTGTATGAACAGACAAGTATAAATGGGGGTTAGGTCAGCAGGGAGGTCCTGGGACAGGTTTCCAGTTGGGGTGACTGGGAGTCAGTCCGAAAGTCCCTGCAGCTTGGGTTGGGATTTTTGTTTTGTTTTTGTGTTTGGGGTTTTGTTAGGGGTTTTTTTTATAACTTTGTTTTTACAATTCAAAATGTGAGAACACTGTTTAAAGGTCATACAAGGTTGCTACCAAACCAACAACTAGAGGCCTTTTCCATTCAGGGTAAAACACTTCAGCTTCCTTTATAACAAGCCTCAAGGCTTTTTCCTTTAGTATGTTTTTTTGAGAAAAGGCCCTGTTATTTGCTTGTCCAGCCTTCCACCTCCAGTGGTTACGTCTGGCTTTCCAAATGACTGGGACTGTTGTAGTACCAGCTTACTCCTTGCCTCAGACTGAAGGGTTTTCTTCTCGTTTAATCTCAGTGGATGCTTCAATAATGTCAGTTGTTCTGCTTGAAGGAGAAGGCAGCACTGCCAGTATTTCCGTTATTCAGTTCACTCCAACCTTTCTATCTTTGGCAAATAGGAAAAAAAAAGGAAAAAAAAGGGAAAAAAAAAAAGCACACATCAGTTTTAAGGGCAGAGAGTAATATTAGATCATTTTGTCTGACCACTTAGTAAAGCCGTTAAATGTAATATGCTGCTTCATTAAACCTGATACTGTGTTTTGATTTAAGTAAATCTTTCAGAAAGATTTCTAGTCTTTATATTAAAATGTCAAGTGATGGGGTTTTTGCTATTTCCTTTGATAATTTGTTTAAAGGGAGGATAACCGTAACTATGATTTTTAAACTGCTTTATTTAATTTGGCTTTCCCTGTCTCTAAATTCCAGTTATTGTTTCATGTTGAACATGAGGTCATGTAGGCTGACTTGAATTTAGTGAGCATGTCACATTTTAGCCAATTTGCCTTTGTACTGAGGTCAGTGACACATCTTCCAGGAAGCCCAAATGGTGTTACTCATCTGTTTTCTTTTCCAGTTTCTTTCATTATACTGTACATCCTTTCCTTTGTGGCTCTGTATTTTTGTCCTTGTGAATGACAGTCCAATACGGTTATCTTCTGCACATGAAATTACGGGATTTCTGATCTCTGACTTTGAGCTGTTGTCTTCTTGCCTCCACTGACTTTCCGATTTCCTTGGTAAGCTCTTTTCCTGCAAAGTCACAAGTGCTTGAAGAACTTGATTAATCCTCATCTTGGTCTTCAAATTGCATTTGCCTAGGTAGAGCTGAGCACCTTATTGGTAGGAAAAGCTCCACCTTGAGTAGATGCTCAGCGCAGTGGTTCTGCTCTCATAGTCCGAGTGCTTGCTTTCGTCCCACCGTCTGCACCCATTGTGTGTCAGCCTCTTGCAGAATGCACCTTAGCTGGGTCTCGTAGCTCGTATCAGGCTGTTTGTCCCTCAACATCTGCCTCCTGCCCTTCTTCCTTGTTTCCTTCCAGCTTTTGGGGGACCTGGAACGTTACTTTTAGAATTCTTCCCTTTTTTTAGAAGAAATGTTGTTTGGTCAGTTCTACTTTTCATCTGTGAATTCCAGCTCAACACAGACGAGTTCTTTTTCAGCTCTCTCTTTGGCTGAGCTCCATTGCTATCTCACTAAAACCATATCCAATATTCTATTTTTTATGTCCACTTTTGGGCTTGGGAGTGCCCAAATGGTCTTTTTTTTATGCAGTTCCTCATCTGGGGTTTCCTTCCTACATTTTCTGTACTACAGGAACAATTACGGCTCTTCAAATCTAGTCTCAGCACTTTTCTTTGCCTTTACATTTCCGCTCAGAGTCCTAACAGAGTGTTTTCTTGAAGGAGCATTGTTTGTTTTGGGGGGGGTTGTGACGCTGCGTCGAGGCCCCCGTAAACAGACTGAAGTATGTCCTTGGGATGATTAGAGGCATTTGAGACATTTCCAAGACAATGTAGATCATTCTCTGAGCATGCCAATCTGTTGAAGACATTTGTTACTTGCACAGTCTTCAACTACATATCTATCCCCCTTCTTGGTTGGAAGCGTTGATGATCTGCTCAAGAGATGAAGTAAGGACGTTTAAAAAAAATACATTTAAATACTTGAATATATTTTGAGATGCAAAGTTTTAAAGTAATAAAAAGGAGCAAAATTATTAGCTTAAATTGCCACAAGAGCCTTTATATATCTCAAATTGGATGTATTAGAGGTAGACAATTATGGTCCAATGTGACAGTGCTATTTCTTCATCTGTGCTGTGAAAGCAGAGGCCTTGTATAGTTTGGGAAAAGCTTATGGAGCTGGACCTCCTTGGATGAACCCTAGGAGTTAGGGCAGCAAATCAACATCTAAAACTAAATCTCCTGAGGAGCTGACATCTCAGACTTGTGTGTCCAAACCCCGCCAGCCATTTTCAAAATGTCCCACCCCATGCAATGGATTGAGTTCTCAAGCCAGTTGCCTCCAACGCAGCTGTCGGCTTCACAGCGTATTCCCCTTCCTGGGAATCAGCAAGCAGCAGTACTTGCTCTTCAGCACACCTAAAAGCATCAGAGTAAATCCCATTTAAGTCTCCATTGCTGTTCAGTAGGATTTCAGTTAAGCTCTCGTGTAAAGTTAAGTCCGTGCTGTATTTTACCGTTCTAAAACCACAACGAAAGAGAATCTGCTTTTGGTGTTGTCCAGTAACATATTTGCTGTTATCAGCACCAGTACTTTTCATATTAAAATGGAGTCAGGGGACTTCCGACTCCTTTTTGCTATGGGTTTTTGGTCATTTCGCTGTTTCCTTTCCCATGTTTGAAATGTGTTTATCATGTTACGAAATGATGGTGATAGATTTATTTTTGTCTCTTAAGTTACAGCCATTTGTAATTAGCTCCAAGGCCATCACTTTCCATTCCAAGCATGAAGTGGAAAGTCTGTCCTTTGAAACGGATTGCTGAAACTGGAGGTTTTCAAGAATTCCTATTCTGAACAGCTGTCTTTTATTTTTTTTCTTTTTTCTTTTCCTGCTGCAGACCAGCCATTTTAAGCACAGGATACAGCCCTCGTATTGCAAGAATCACAGGTAAGAGATGAAAAAGCTCCACTGTGACTCAAAGCTCATTTTTAGAGGTTTTCTGCCTCTGTAAATTTGAAGGATAAAGGCACGGTTTTGCATCATGTAACTAGTAGCTGAGATCTGATCTCGTTTGACAGAAAAATCAAAGTCTTAAGTCTGTTGAAAGAACAATATTAAATGATGACCCCCTTGGATTGCGGCACACATCCCACTTGAATTTTCATATGCATCCCAGAGCAAAATGAGTCATTCCAGAGAATGTCTTTCCTGACGACACAGGCTCTGGGACCAAACCTCACCGTTTGGAGAACTCTCTTCATGTGTTATGTCCAACGTTGCTGGAAGTAGGATAAGGTTTCTGATGTTGCTGCAATCCCCAAAGGATTTTAGTTTTCATCTGCAATTAATTGTCAGCGGAGCTGCCAGTGACTCCCAGTAGTTTGTGATGTATTTGTGACAGATAGCTGTGAGTTCAGATCTAAGCAGACACCACAGGTTTTCCTTTGAAAAGGCTGTTGACTAGCCATTAGGTGGTGGCCATTCTTAAATCTAGATTCATCTGCCTGGGCTCCCTCTTCTGCTTGTCTTTGGTGACCTAAGTGAAAGCTTAAGAGGAACAGCTCCTCAAGCGTACAGTCTTTCCAATTAAGTGCCTGAGGTTACAGTAGAGTAAACCAGGGACAGTCTGCAGACCTGAGTGTGTCTGGTGTAAACTTCTCATGGCAATGCATCTAATTTTCTAGTTTCAAAGTGGCTTCATTACTTAGGAAATGCACGCTATAGAAATGACATGCCATCCAGAAGAGGTACCTCTGTGTACTGCTTCTTATCCCCTCTCTCTCCAGATACCTACAGCCGACTGAAAATCCATCCCCAGAAGACACAGAAGGACGAAAATTCTCCAGCCTGTGGTGCTGTTTTTGAAAAACTACTTGGATAATCCCCACCTGATAATTCACCCCCAATATCTATTATTGTGAGGTTTAAAACTCCAAATGTTGGAAACGCTCTTAAACAGATGCTTAGGCTCAGCTCCATCAGCCTCTGAAATCCCTTTGGGGAGGTAGATTCCTGGGTAGAAAGGGCGATGTTTTGTTCTTTGTGATATGTTATTTTTTTTAAATTATTTTTTAGTGTGTTCATTCCAGGGGTCTGGACTTTCAGAAATGCAGTGTCTGCTCAGCCTGGGGAGGGAAAGTTTGCCTGCTGCAGCCTTTGCCTGGTTGAACGTGTCAGGGGATAGAAATTGCGGTCTGACCCTCGCGGTAAGTTAAGTACATGAAAATGTAATAGAAGAATGCAGTGTAATAGTGTGCTTCCCATCTGACAAGCCTGAGCTTGTGGAGGTGCCGAGTGGCAGCTGCTGCGGTACCAACCCAAACCTTTGGCTTCAGTGAGACAGATGATCTAAGCTTGTTTCATGCCAACCTCTGCATTGTACAATAGGAACGAAGTCAGATGCTGAACTGCTGTTTTCGCAAATTCCCTTCTCAGAAATCCCTTGCTGCTTGCTGTTTCAAGCCAGGGCTGTATTCTGGCTCTGCAGCACCTGGGCTGTGATTCATGAGCTTTTCTACTGATTTCTCTGCTAAACTGAAGAACTGCAGGTGATCTGGTTTGTGATTGTCAGATATGCTATCTTTTGCAAATTGCTACTGTCTCCTTCTAGTATTTTCCTCCAAGATCTGGGACCTGATGGGCACTTTGGGTGACAAAGGCACAAGAACACCGACCATCTCCCCGCAATAGCCACAAGGGGGCAAAGCAGACACTTCGTGCATCGAAACTGCATAGCAGAACCCCCGTTACAACAACGCGCTGTGCTTTCCCTGCCACTGTTTTAAGCCGCCTCTGTAAATATTTTTTTTATAAGCTATTATGGCATATTTAGATACTGCACATGGAGAATCTTCAGTTTAAAAGTCTGTAAATGCTCCCATTCTTAATTACGTATCGGTCGTTCAGGGTTCAGCCTGCCCAGAGCATTTCAGCGGCAGAATTTGCCATCATATCACAGAGTTTGAAGAGGATAATGTATTAAACAGCCTGGTGAGACTGTTAATAAAGCTGTGTCAGTCCTGGCTCACCTGTGAATCACAGTTCAGGTGCCGTTTCCCTTCTTAAATTACAGATGGCTCAAAGACCTGGGACCTGTTCCGGATAGAGGCTCTGTAAATGCTTTCTTGTATTTATAAACACGGAAATGAATATTTGAAGATAGTCCCTGCTCAAAATATTTTACAGGCACAAATACGAAGGCTTGTTAAAAAACAGAGGGGAAACATAGACACCCTGGGCAATTTCTAAAGCCTGGGCATAGATTACGCTGTTTGTTATCCTGACTCTATGAGATTTTGTCCTCTGTGGAACACGTCCTTGTGCTTTTGCCTACTGGAGATGTCTCAAGTTACAGATTTTCATCATGGTCTGTTTTTTTGTTTTCTCAATAGCTTTCAGGGGCCCTCACAGGGAAGTTTCTGGTTCCCTCTCTGTGGTGGCAGCAGCGCTCTTGGCTGGCTCCTTTCAGACAACTTTCATGCATCCAAGCCTGTCCTGCCTTTGTTGTCCTGTTCCCTAGCAATACTGCTTGCGGCTGTGCACCTCACTGCTCTGCGGATCGTACCTTTTTTGGGTAGTGGTACCTCTTCTCCATAGATGCTGGGACGTGAAACTCATCCGCTGCACACCTAGGTCCTGCGATGGCCTTCAGTGGCACGTTCACTCCTCTCCCTCGGCAAAGGTTTTGCTTGGAAGAGCAGACAACTTGTTTTTCCCCAAAACGATGGTCTGAAATATTATGTTTTGGAATGTGGTGGGAATCTCCTGTTCTGGAATGATGAGAAACATGGGCAGAATTAGATTTCCGCTGCTTCTCCCTGTCTCTGGCAGACCAGACATTAAAGTCTACGTGCTAAAATTAGGCACAATAACAACGGCAATAGGTCAGGTCTAAGTAGAAACAGTGGATGCGAAGCAGATTTTTGACCAGTTGTTTATTAATGAAGCACTGGTCTTCTGAATGGAAGGCTATATATAATGCTATGGAAAACACAGCACGATGCTTGTCACTTAAGCATCATAATGTTCATGTGGCCACACTGAGGTTTCATGAAATATTGGAAGTCTGGATTTTGCTAACTTTTGAGTACTTGCCTTCAGAACCTTAGTGCTGATATTCTAATATTTGTATTCATAATTTTATTTTTAGTTCTTGTGGCTTCGAGCAGTTCTGGCTGTTTTAATGGTGTGATGGAGCTGGTGAAGGTGAGTCTCCCATTGCCGCTGTCTGGAGGCAGGAGACTTCATTGTAGGTGGCAGGATAGGTGGAGGTCTGAAAAGTGCTGCTGGGCACTACCCTGATTTCTGAACAAAAAGCATAGGGTGCTCAGAGCTCAGGTTAGGCCACCCGCCGTGGTGCCTTGGATGCCTGCTCAGGCCAGGCCCAGTGCTGCCGGGTCCTGTTTCCATGTGCTGTGGCAGAGAGCTGCAGTTGCAATGCCCGGGTCAGGCACTTCCCATAGGCAATCTGAGTGTGACTCGCTGCATGATAAGAAAAAACAAATATCCCCAGGCCTTTCTTGTGACATGACAGTTTTCAGCCGTAAAAGCTGACTTCCTGGGATGTCCTTCAGTTTGCAATAATTTCCTATGAGGCAAAAGCAAAAAAAAAATAACCTGCTAATGGAGTAACAACATATTTTCCAAGAATGTTAAATATATAAAGATGGTGCTGGAAATACAACAGATTGACAACGTGTATTTGTCTTTGATAGACATAAGAAACATGAATAGCCATGGAATATAACCTGGTGGTCCCAGTTTACAGCAAGGGTAATGTATTTGTTATTTATGAAGGGTTAATCAATGATTAACAGACATTACAATTAATGGGTAATTGATTGTTGTAGACTCAGTTCACACATGGCTTGCAGCTATCTGTAACATTGCATTCATGCCGTAATGTATTTATAGCAGTTATTAATCACGCGCTAGTGTTTTTTAAATGTTCTCATTTTATTAGGTGTAACCGAATTTTCAATAGCACATCAGCAAACTTGAGTTCTGCCTTCACATTAGCAAAAGGGAAAATATAAGAAACCGGTTAACTTGGCCTTGCTTTCTTTAATGTGAGGAAACCATCAGCGGCATAAATTGGAGGCACTATCACATTATGAAAGCAATTTTAAGTAAAACATGCCATTTATGGAAGAAGCACACTTAAAGACTTTTGTAATTACAAATATTTGTACTGTTAAGTGAATTGCATTAAAGTATTTGTTGTTGCTTTATTTCCCTGGAGGACTCTTCTGTAGTGGGAGCTTTGTTATGCTGATAAATGTGCCTGAAAGCTTTATAATGTACTGATGCATTGTAATGATAAATAGATCTGGTTAAGTAGTAAAGATCAAACACACAATTAGACTGTAATATACATCTTGCTGAGCAAGGGAAAACTATAGTGGAATCAGTAAAGATGAATACAGATGGTTTTATTGAACTAAGAGAAAATATTTTCTTATGCCTACAAAATGAGGAAATCTGGTCTGATACTTGCCTGAACAGAGTTATAAAGTGCTTAATCAGATATAAAATATCTTTGAGATGTTCAGCATTTATAATCAACAGACAGGGCTTTCTCCGACCACTCAGAGTAATAGAGATGTGCAACAAACCAGGGGTTAAGCAAATCAGCACAGCGTGGGATTGCTGGGAGAGGAGCCTGGGCACAGCAGGCAGGGCTCGCAGGTCTGACGCAGCAGTAAAATTAACAAAAACATGTTGCACTTGACAAAAAGATTAGAACGGAATATTGGCAGCACCTGCTTCCATTGTCCAAAATGTCCTTTCCTAGAACCTTTCCCAGCAGGGAGGCTGGTTCACACTTGGCGAGGCCACAGAGGTTTCACACTTCTTATTGCTGTTTGCTCTCCCAAATACCAGGAGAAAATGTGATTCAGAAGGAGCATGCTGGAAGAGGGAAACATGGCTGTGCATTACTTGAGAGTCACAAAAATAAACCTTTAACAGAAAGGCACCAAGGAGAACTTTCATTCAACATGCAGAGCAGTACCCACACAACCTGCTTGAAGATTATCCTTGTCCATTCCAATTTTGAATTACTCTGAAGGACGTTTTAAGTGAATTTCCTTTGCAGGGGTACTCATAGCCAAGTCAGTGCAATAGGAATTTCAGAGCTCGTTGTACAGATGCTATGGTGAAATAACTCCTAGAGGATTTAGAATTAGGCAGGATATAACAGCCAGAAGAAATACTAATTCTCCTGGATCGACTTTATGTGAGCTCCTACCCTACACAGTGTTTTGCCCACCTGGAATAGCATAAGCCGTTTAGATTCCTTTGCAAAACTCAGGGGAGAGACCAAATCCTGCTTCACTGATGCCAACAGCCAAAACTCCTAAGCCTTGTGCACACTGGCCAATTATCATGTAAAATCCCCCTGATGCTCACCAAGTTCTGCTATACCACCAGGAACCACCTAGTAGACAGAAAGCATCCGCTTGTGACGTGGACTGCTGCAAACGCATTTCCCAAGGATGTACAACATGATATGTTCCAGCCAGCAAACCCGTTATTTCTAATTTACTGTGTGCTGCTAACTACTAAAAGCTTTGCACGGCCTCCAGGAAGTCAGGCTTATTTAATGAGAAGCAGGGGAGTAGTAAATGCTTCCAACTTCTGGAGTTTAAGAGAAAAAGGAGTGGATGGGAAGGTGGTGCGCCCCCATGCATCTGGCTTCTCACAACCTGAGCTACAGGTGTTGCTCGACGCCAAGAGTCGTATAGGAGTTCTCAGGAATATACGTGGTAATAGAGCTGGTTTCTTCTGTGTAAGAAAACCTACTTCTGGCCCAAGAACTGTGTGTCACTCCACAAAGATATTTAGATGTCTAACGGCCACTTAGGCATCTGAATACCTTTATAGATCTGGGCTTCAGTCCTAATTGTGTTGCTGCAGTCCACAGTGTCACTGGTTTTGCACGGCAGGCACCAGATCGGAATTGACTGCGGAGAGAAGCACAGTCCGGCAGCCACTGGGTTTGATTTAATTGGGTTGAGCTGGTTTATGGTCCCTCGATATACGTATTTTTTTCCTCATTGAAAAACAATGTGTCTGCCAAGGCCGGAATGAAAGCGGGAGCTGTCTGGAGGTGAAATTGCAGACTGACGCGGACAACCCTGCTCGATGATGGGAAGTAGACTCCGAAGGGTTTTGTGATGTCTGTCGGTTTATGCCATCTCTTTGTCACAGAGTTTGCAGTCCAAAGATTATTTTGGATGCTTGCCTATTCCCAGAAGCTCCGCGTGCTCGGAACAATTTCAGCTCTGCGTTAAGACAATAATTATAATCAAATCTCATGCTCCGCTGCCTCGGCCAGTCACCTCCATGGAGCAGATGGGAAGGGGGCTCGAATCAGCAAGGGTTTTCCCTCCCAGTGTACAACTGGCCTGATGTCTTCAGAAAGGGCTTTTTTGTTTTTCCCTTTGGCTCCCCTCTACTTCTCTCATGGCATCAGGGACAGGCTGCAGCTGCAAAATCGTGGACAGGGTTTGAAGTGCAGGGAAGGAGAAAGTTATTTTGTCTGCTGCCTGTCTGCCACTCCTTGTTCACACATCCCGGCTGCAGAGAAAGCCAGGCTGGGAGCAGGCAGGTGAAGGAAACTGGTCTTTTGGTAGTCCCTCCTGCATCTGCTGATCTTCAGTGTCAGGTCTGAGACCTGCCTCTGAGCTCAGCCTGGTGGGTTAGTCCAAGTCCCAGGTTCCCAGAAAGCTGAAGTCAGTTGTTAGAAGAATAGCCATTGACCCGCAAATAGGTGTTGTGTGTGCTACCCCGCGTGGCAGACGTGGCCGTGAGCGCGCATGGAAGTTGCTGCTGGTGTTGACAGTGCCGTGCTGAACTGATTAATTACCTCGTACAGCATAAACACAGGGACAGACACAGGTCGTGATTTCACTGCTTTGGAAGGCTGTCCCTCAACGCATCCATCCCTCCAGCCTCCTCTGTAAGCCGGGATTGAGGCGAGATGTGATTCTCTTTTGTTGGATGGTCCTTCTGTGCTTTGTCACCTCAAAGCAAGAGGGTGCCTGCCCAGCTGTGGTGCCATTTTGACCCCCAAATGATGTGTTAGGTCTCCAGAAAATTACAAATTGAGGAAAGAGATGTCTTTGGGAAAATTCTCCCAGAATGGGGACAAAGCTGCCGAATTGACTGGGTGCTTGTTTTAAAACACACACCTCCGCTGCATGTTGGGTGGCTTTCATTAACAGCCCAGCCTGTGCTGTGTCACTGGTCGCTGAAATGCTTGGGATGGAAAAGCACCTCGCAATCCCCCTGTGCGTTTGGTTTCCACGCAGCGCTCCTAACACAGGCTGGGAGCAAGGAGCCGTTGGTTACCAGTGCTGGTCAGACCCGGACAGGATAATTCAGCTCGTTCGCCTGGAGCCGGCGGTGTGAGATTGCCAGGTGCTCGCAGGGAAGTCAAGACACAGGCTTAGGACTTGCATGTTCCCTTCGCTCACCCCCTTGATGAAAAGTCCAAGGGATTTGATGTTTTATTTTATTTTTGGCAATGGCTGATGATATCTCCTTGGTACTGTAGCTCTTCTATTTTTTTTTTTTTTTTTCCATTTCGGGTTATTAGAACAGGAAATTACATGTAAATGTTATGTGGAATAGCTGCTGAATGTTTGAATTTTTACTGCTCTCTCATGCTGCATCTTTAGCCGTCACTGATTTCCCCCCCACACACACTATTTTTTCTTAAAGGCCAATGAGGCTGATTGTGGCTTTCTGCATTACGGTAGTTACAGAGGTTGTTACTGCATCCTGTTGTACCCCGTGACTGCTATTAGTGAGATGTTTGTTCTCTCAGAAGTGATTGCAATGATTGGTGTTAAAGTAAAAAAACCAAGCTCTGTGCAGACTCTTCACAGATTTGGGATCTTCACCAAATTTATGATGGTATTTTAGATCTGGATCCTTGCCTTGTTCACATGGCTGTCTGATTCACAAAAGCACCTCTGGGGAGTATTTAAGAAATGCTCTGTGCTTACAGGAAAGGGGCAGGCAGCACCCACACGATTGCAGAGGACCGTATTTATCCAGTGACTCAAAAGCCCTGACTTGGCAAAGCCTTTGCAGACTTTGCAAGACCTTCAGTGGTGAGCTTCTCTTTTACAAACCTAGACAATCTCCTGCCCACCACAGTGCCCAGCCGCCAAGGTGATCTCCTCTCTCCCGGCTGTTTTCACGTCACCCAGGTTGCACCCTGCAGTCCCAAAGAGGCGACCAGTGAGCTGTGCCTCAGGGGTGGGCCTGATGCAAACACCTCCAGGAGCTGTTTACATAGAGGTCTATAAAATTATAGCTTTGTTAGCTCTCTTGGCTTCGTTGGCCAGGAAAAGCTTGTGGGATCTCGTGGTTATTCCAGCAAGGAGGAGAAAATGATGACACCGAGGAAGAATGCAGCTCTCAGCCAAGGCGGCGGGCACGCTCCCTCGCTGCTCTTCTCTGGCACGTGATCCCTGCACGCGTTCCCGCCAGGCTGCCAGCCTCCTTCTCCCCTCCCAGATTCTCCCATCATCTCTGTCCTCCTCCTCCTCCTTTTCCACAGACCCACAGGCTCCCCGACACGGGTGCTCCCCACGTGTGCCACAGCGGGGATGCGGGGCGAGGGCTGCTGCTGCTTTAGCTGTTGGCTTCATGGAGGTGATCAACTATTTCTTGCTCTTTTCTTAAATGGCGTGCGGCAGGCTCTCAGCCGCGCCCACAGAAGCAGCTGTCTTGATGAATATTTGCCCAAATCATCACGCTGTCTAGCAGTTAGCCTGCAAAAAGGCCCAGCACCATTTGTATGGTAATGGGAGGCTTTCTCAGAAATGTTTTGGAAGCAATCAGCTAAACTAATAGGATTTTATGTAAACCAATCTCTTTCTTTAGATCAGGGTGGGTTTTTTTTTTTTTTTTTTTCTGGAGAGGAGGGTAAGGGCTTTTTAATAAATGCAAATTGATATTCCAATGAAAATGGAAATGAGAGAAAAAGTTCATCGCCGGGGTAAAATGCTGCAACTTTGCTCTAGCAGCGGCTTTGTGTGTGATTCTCTGCACATCCCCCAGCAGCCACACTGAATTTCTGAGGTGCTGAGGCACGGCACAACGAGGAGAAAAGCTTTCTTCCACTTTTAGGCTATCATGAGACATAGACCAGGTTGGACTTTTCATCGCTCCATCAAAGCTGCGCTGTAGGAGGTTTCTCTAGTCCTGGACCTCTGCAGAGGGTCACAGCAAGTGGTCGCAGAGAGGAGGCTGTGGACGAGCAGGCTCTGTCTGTTGTTATTGCTCATTTCTGCTGTGAATCAGCAGCTCTGGTACTCTGTAACTTGAGCTTTTTGTACCTTTCCAGCAGGATTTGAGAAAAGTAAAGGATGAGAAGCGCTCAGAAATCTGATTTATGTCATGTGCTCAAAGCTCTGCTTTCAAGATAAGTGCTTTGCACTGGGAAATTGCTCACTGCATTCACCTACTACCAAGGGCTTTTGCTGCAAACCCCAAATGCTTTCTCACGTGGGACAGAGCCGAGGTAACTTTCTTGGCCCGGCTCCTGCTTGCCTCGCTGTAAAAGGGCCTGATACGTGACAGCAGATCGTCTGCGTGCAGCGTGGGCTGGCTGAGATTGCTGCAGTCAATCATTTAGCTGTTTTCTTGTTTATATGAAAAAAAATTTAAATTAAATTAAACTCTGACCTGTCTGTAGACATGGTTGTACTGCTTGAAGTGCTGTTCGAGGAGACTCAGGCCAGTGAGGGTCAGGCATCCAGGAGGTCTCTTCATGTGAGAAACTATGAGGCTGAACCTGAATTTGGAGCAGCAGAGTTTTGGGCTTGTCCATCCGGTGTAGCAAAGGACAGCGAATGTACGTGGCAGAGAGGTGTGATGAGCTCCCAAGGCCTTGGAGAGCCCCCGCCAGCAGCACGTGGGCAGCATGGACATGCCGAACATTAGCCTGCCGGGCTCATATGCCCACAAGCCCTGTCGCAGGATGCTGTTTGAACTTGTTAACAGTGTAAAAGTGTCAAACAAAGAAGTATGCAGGAAGTGGTGTAGTGAATACCTGTTTTCCTAATTTACTGCTAGGTGATACCAGCCAGGTATGCAGACCGCCATGGGGGAAGGTAAATATGCCAAGATGGCATGTGGTCTCTTGGAAAGTCCCCAACATCTTGGACGGGGCCTTTCCAAGTGGAGAAAACAAGTGAATTTCTACTGTGCTGGGCTTGATCTCCTGGTGTGCCGTGACTCTGGGTGCAGCAGCGGCCACAGAAACAAGAGGCAGCCTGGTGTCAGAAGGGATGTGTTTTGATGGGGCAGTGGTGGTTGAGGACAGCAAGTAGCAGTCAGGACCTTATCACGCTAACATTGATCTAAATCTACCGCCTGGGCCTGCCAGCATCTTTAGTCAAGTTCCTTTCCTGCTGTGCTACTTGCCAGCTGCACTGTGGGTCGGTAATGAATTGCTCCCCGTGTCTGGACACGGTACCCGAGGTCCGCTCGAGGTGTGCTCGTAAACCACCTGGAGAATAAAGACGGGCGTTTGTCCACAGCACGCTGGCTTTGATGGCAAAGCTGGTTTGAGAAATACCTTCCTCCCTCCAGCCACTTTCTCCTGACCCTTCCTTCGTGCCAAGACAGCTGTTGGTGGTGGTATCCTGTAACCAGATCGCTGAAATAGATTGGGGTAAAAATTGCTAAAAGAAATAATTTTGGGTGTATTTAGCATGTATCACTTCAGTGTCAAAGGCTGGTACAGAGTTCCTCCACAGTAATTCCTCCTTTGAGATGGATTTGCTCAGTGACCTCATTGTGACAGAAAGACCTTGCTCAAGTTTTGGTCATGTGCAAGAAGACAAGGTCTAATCAGTGTCCCGTGATGTGAAAACAAAGATATGACCTACAAATATGCCTGGTGAGTTATTATTAGGCTTGCCTGAAAATATTCAAGTTTTAATCCTACAATAGAATCCAACTTTACAACTAGAAGAGTCAAATCTAAGATATTAAATATGCATTTATTCAAATATGTTTTCATATTTGAAACCGTGTGGAACAGCATAAGCAACAGCAGAAGAAAGAATACGTGTTTTTACAGTGCGATCTTTTTCAAACCTCCCTAACTAAAGACTGTCCCAAAAGAGCAAGAGAAGAGCATGGTGCTTTGGTATTCCACATTCCTGTTTAGATGCTTTCGAGATATAATACTGCATTTCCAGACATTGCAGATAACACCAACTAGATTATTAAACCGAATATTTAAACTGTTACATGGTTTAAATGCTTTGTGAGTTTGTCTGGGCTACATTAAGTTTATATCAGTAAAAAGTCATTCTTGAATTACAAAATCAAGTAGCTTTTGCTCCCCTGACATCTCAATCCACTCCTGGAGATACATTCACTGGGGCCTTGGAAAGTTTGTTTAAACAATTCAGTCTCTGGCAGCTATAATTTTTTTATTTTTTATTTATAGCATTTATTGAATGCTATAATCTCAGCATTCAATAAAAATACTACTAAGTTTCAAACTGCATCAGATTTTATATCTTCTAAGAGAGAAAGTAAAATAAACAGAGTATATCCAGAAACCAATCCTGATACTGACAGGGGATGTTAAAAACAATTTTAAAACCAATCAGAAATGTTCAATTGAAAATTTCTTTGATGGAAAATGCAGCTTCTGCAAAAAATAATATTCCAGCTTTGATTGGTAAAATTGAAACAAAATCTTTCCCTGTGGTTTGGATCTACCAGAACAACAACAAAAAATCTCTTTTTAAAAATGAATCCAAACTCTTTTGGGGGCGGCTGCCTCCAGTTTAAGCTTTTGTGCTTCAGTTGGCTCCTGTTAGGTGTGGATCAATGCCACTTAGAAATGGGGTATACCAACAACGCGTGAACAGTCCTGGAAACTCTCCTTCCCACTGCTTTGTCCTTACATCTCTAATTTACTGCTCTCAGGAGCTCTCTGCTAGCTGTGTGAATGGCAGATGTGGGGAAGGAATTTTCTATTAATCAACCGGTTGCTGATGGAAACACCTGAGCAGTTAGTGTTTGTGCTTTCCATTGTGGCAGGAATTTTAGAGGAAAAAAGGCAGTCTGAAGTCTTCCCATTGGAAGGGAGAAGCAAGGAAGGGGTGATGTTCTCCAAGTACAACAAGCTGCTTACACACTAATAAGATTTTGTATTTCATAGCAAGTTTTCAAACCTGAACCCAGGTATGGTTGTGGTGAAGACTACCAGTAATGGGAATGTGCGCACCCGTGTTGCTCAGAACATCTGTCTTTGAGATTTTGAGATCTTTTCCCTACTTGATTCAATATTCATGTGTGTCCCTTTGAATTGTCAGGGTGTTGAATTGTCCTTGTTTAGTTTGACCACGTCCCTGGATGAAAGACATCTCTCCTGGTGCATGATGGTTATAGGATTCCCAGGACATCCTGAAGTTATTCCTCCAGCTGGGAAGAATCTGTCAATGCTGCATAGTCCACAAAGAACCTGGCCAGCAGACACAACTGGAGATGTAAGCACCCCTTCCTTGCTTCTCCCTTCCAATGGGAAGACTTCTGTCATAGTTTAGATGAGAAAGATACAGGATACTCCTGATACAGGATGGAGAGGCTACTTTTTAATGAAGGAATGACTCAAATCAGCAAATCCTGCTGACCATGAGACAAGCTTTTCTTCCTTGCTTTCTTCATGTAATATTGAAGCAATTTAATACATGAAAACAATATTCCAAAGGTTGCAATTGTATCCACTTTGCATCCACTTACCTCCTACCTAACCTTCTTCTGCGATAGTCTAAAGTTGCTCATGCTTGTGATAGCTCTAGCTCCTAGCCATGTAAACTCCCTTTATGATCAATGGAGATGAAGGCATGTCATGTCAGAGCACTTCATCCCGTTCTTAGTGGGCACCTGAGAGTGTCCTGTTTGGCCAGATGCCTACACTGCAGATGTTGATGTCTGGTGAGATGAAGACACTCTGTTCCACGGCTGTCTTTTTACCCCAGCTATAGCTAATTACAAGAGGACTGAACAGGTCTTTTAAGTTATCCACCCAAAAATTACTCAGTAAAGTTACAAATTTCATAATAATTTTTGCCTTTTTTCCTTGTAAAGCAATTATTATCCTCTCTTAATTAAGTTGTCACAGACTCCAAGGTGTGTTGATAACAGTTTTTCAGGTTGTCATTCATGCTCTAATCATGTATCAATGACTTTCTCAGCTGTCTGGACTGAAGAGTTTGCCGGTTAAAATATTTTGGAATCCATCCACTCTGGCTTTTCTCTGGATTTTTCATGGCATTGAAAAGCACAGCTGGACACTTATCCTGCTCAGTGGAGTTCTCAATTTTGTTTCCATCTGGAATCACACACCAGTACTTGTTGGGCAGTTAACTTTGCCGAAGAAAGTATTATGGAATTGATCCTCTGAACTTGGTGAAAATCTGATTAAGAGGTAAGTTCCAGTTGATCACAGTTTCAAAATCTCTCTCTTTTTGGGTTGCTTTTTTGCAGGAACACCAAATTTTATTTAGTTTCCACTTAAGTCATCCATAATATTTATTGTGCATAGAGGACTTACTCTACCAGTCTCCAAGTGCATCTCAAAAGCAGGTAAATGTGATTTATTCGATATAACAGTAGACAGTAACTTGACACTGGTGCTGGAAACCAAACAGTGAACTACATTGGTGATCTGCTGTATGGATGGTTGTGATTACCAATAATATATCAAATTGCAACAAACTCAGTCTGCAAGGTTTTCCACGAATGTCTTGCAGAGTTAAGCATTGTTTTCAGGATTGGCCAACTGGCTGGGAAGAATAGATGTGTTAAGGGTGAATCCAGGCTGGTTGGGAAGATTTGGCCCAGATAGCCCTAAATAGGTCCTTTTTTCCATCATGTCTGCCACCAGGCTGGATCTGCTCAGAGCTTTGTTGTCTGCCCTGGAGATCAGAGGCACGGCCTGGAGCAGGGTCCTTCTGGCAGTTTACTGAGCAGCACCAGCAAGAACTCATCCTTGGCCCCTCTGCTGGGGCAGAAAGACCAGCAGGATAGGAGACAACTCTTCCACTTTATCTCCTCCAAGCCACCACATCAGAAATATTAATGAAGGTGGTAGAGCCTTGGCAGCCTGTTCTTGGGACTGGCTCATCTACCTATGGTCTAAGGCCAGCCTTGACCGATCAGTTGAGTTTGTACAGCGTCGTATAAAGCCATGTTTCACATTAAGTAAGTATTAAGTGCTGATACATGTGTTGCATTCCCATTAGTGCCCTATTCTTAATCTGTATTTTAAATGTCTTTTTTTTACTGGTCTTGATAGTGGTGTTTCCAGATGTTGGGATCTGGGGTTTTTTAGTGCCTCTAATAGAAGTAAGTCTAGTATGCAGATTGCTGATAAAATAAGCTGCCTTTAAGTGGAAAAAACTGTGATGTTTGTCTAATCTGAAGTACCTTTATGACCATTAACACCAGAGGCCATATCTAGTTGCTATTTCAAGTACAGATCAGAACTGGTATGCAGGAGCTGTAGACAGCAGGGACAGAAACTTGGGTCCAGACTGTCTCTCTGTGTTACCCAAGTGTGCTCCCACTTATGGGATGTCAGGGGCAAGGGCCTGACTTAAGTTGTCTGCTATATATCCCATGGTATCATGTCAACAAAACAGCCTTGGCTCCTTCCTAAAGGTTCAGTGAGCAGAGAAGATGTGGGATATCTCTGCAACGGAGACACAAGTGCCTGAGGGCTACTGCTGATACAGGGACACAGAGTACACTGTGCTTCACGTAGCCTCTTTGTGGTCTTAGATGCAGCTACATTGTAGAGGAGGAGCCAAGGTGGCTGGACCATACAATAGCTGCTCATCCCGCAGCACCTTCGTGAGTCAGGGAATTGCTGCTCCCTGAATGAGTAGAAATGACTTTCTGCAGGGTCATCTAGAGATGTGAATTCTGTTTTCTCAAGTCATCAGTATCACCAGAACCCCAAGAGTGTTTGACCTCATTCAATGCACATAACACTTTAGGCCATGATCTATGTTAGGCCCCAAGAGATGGTACAAGAGTGTTATATTGGCTGGTGCATTGCCACAATCTATTAGGGCTAGGCTGTATTTGCAAGGCTTTATAGAAAATGTGTCTGCTGTGGCTTTTTTGGCCTTTATTGCATTCACCCACCCCATCTGTTATTTTCCTGAAGAAGAAACTTGCATGAATCATCGGATGACCATTTTAGAAAGATTCAGCTGTGGGGCTGATACTCCAGTTTGTGGAGCAGGGCCGGTACTGCAGGGATATATAATTTCAGAGTGGTGTCAGTATTTCATACAGCTGCAGCCCTCTCTGCTGACTGGGATTTATAGGAGTAATGACATGCTCTAGCATTTCCATGGACTTCCAGGCTGAATCAGAAATGCTAAACACTAAAACTTGCCCTTCATGCTATTGACATCTACAGTGCAAGTTCCCATCCAACTAAACTCCAAGCCTACATTTCAGAGTGGTTAGTTAAAGTAAACAGGCATTGAGGAGCTGAGCGGATTGGGAATGGGAAGTAGAAGTTGCCTGGGATTTTGTAAATTGTCCGCAGTGGTCCCCTGTGCATGGGATGGCCCCTTCTGCTCTGTGGAGCTGTGCTGTGTCCGGCGAGAGCAGCTCCAGCTGGGTAGCAGGTGTGCAGCAGCAGTGACCTGGTTTGGGAGTGACCTCTGCTAACCTCCCCAGCATGCCAAGATAAAGATTGGCCATATGTTCCAACGCACACTTTAGTGCCGAAAGGTCATCTTCCAAGAGGTCTTAGAGAGAAGCTGCACTCCTGTGGAAAAAACATCTTCAGATATCCCAGGACAAGAGAAAACCACTGCTCAAACACTTTTCTGCATGGTTAGATAATGTAAAACAAAGGTGTTCGAACATCAGGGGTAATTCAGTGCTGCTTGATTCCTAGCTGTGTCATTAAAAAGCATTTGGACGTAAAGGGAGGAAAATGAAGCATACTGCTGAATAAACCAAGAGACAAGATGTCCTGTGCTCCCACAGCCCTGCTTGAAGTACCATCGTAGGGTTTCAGGGCACTGAGATGCGAGTCCTGAGAGGCTGTTAAAAAGTCCCGGCTGCTGTGGTAGAAGTGGGAAGGTCGGTCTGGACCCCATGGTGATGGTTTGTGGCTCCATTTTTGGAAATCAGTTTTGGCTCTTCAGAGCCCTTTTCAAGCTGAAGAGCTTTGGGACTTAGACTACTAAAACCCTGATAGAGAAAGATTCTTAATATCTTTTTCTGATGTAATCATCCCACTTTGATTTTTGGTAATGTTGGTGAAATTTGGAATGTCTTACCAGAAGCTAACTGCCTAAATACCCTGCAGATTGAGATCCAAGTCATATGTGAAAAGGAAGGCATTCCTACCTGACTTACATGCCTTTGGAAGTGTTAGCTATCATCTGAGCAATAAAATATCCTACAGGCACTTGAAAATTGCACGTGGGAAACGACCTCTTATTGTATTAGTCACAATTTCTGCATAGCTGAGAGAGACCAGGTGATATCTAATTGCAGCTAGAAATAAAAGCCACATGATTACGAACGCAGCTAAACACTCTTTTCTGTTCACTCTTTGGAAGCAGGACCATCTTTTCAGTGCTGCCATTTGTTCTCGCTTATCACATTTCCATCAATAAACCTTCCAGTCAAGTCCTTATCTGCAGCTTATAAAGCAGCCTTACCTTCCCTGTGTGAGAAATCTGCAAGCATGAGTGCACCAAAGCAGTCTGAAAAGAATTTATAGGCTTCCTGCATATTCATGTGGTTACTTACACAACCTTAAACAATTTTATTATTCTATCTGTGCTTTTTGGGTTTGCAGAGCTGGGGCTGTGTACACACAGCATTTGCTGTGCTCACATCAGCCCTTGCGGAGAGCTTGCTGTGGTCCTTTCCCCATGGGAACATCAGCAGTGCCTGCTGCAGCTCCAGGGGTACAGGGACCTGAAGCAGTGGCTGAACCACTGGCATCGGTGTGTACATGCTTCTTGCCTACCCAATCTGGTGGAAAATGGCTCTGACGACTCATTTCTCACATGGTCATTTTTATTTAGCAGTTCTAGTCATCCTGAAAGAGAAAACTGCCTACAAGGCTCTGGAGTTGCAGAAATCTCCCCCCTTCCTCCCTCTGCTCCGGTGGAGGGAGGATGTGTGTCTTGTGGGAAGTAGGAGGGGGCGGCTGTGTTGCCTGCTGTGCTTTGGTGACCCTCTTTTCTGCTGGAGTTGCAGTGCCAGAGGGGAGCCGGGGGTCTGCTGCAGAGTAACGAAGGGCACTCTTGGCCGACGGATCAGCCAGCGGGCTTGTGGCAAAGAAAGGGAGACTTTGGCAAAAGACGTTTCTGAGACGTGTGTTTCTCTGTTGGTGGAACAACTGAGCATGTTATTCTAGTGGTATAAATTAAAACTGCACGTTCTGGCTTTAGCTTGTACAGAAGCCAGGCAGAGCGCGGGGAGGGAGCTTTGAGTTAAGCACTTGATCAGTCATATTGTAAAACCTCAAAACTAAGCCAGAAGGCAATCTCGGTTCAAGCTCCAGAAGGGAAGCAGGAGCATGCATCATCTGTTGGCCCGTCTTTGCTGGACCCGAGGTTTCATTCATGTGCTCTGGACACATCAGTGCACGACAGCCCCTCCACCAACAGATGATTCAAGCTTGTTTTCCCCAAAGTGCAGTGCTGAGATAACAGCCAGCAGTGGGAAGCACATGGGCCCTGACATGCTGACTGTGCTTTTTAAATTTTAGGATTGTGTCCCTCTTGGTCCCTGGCACTATACTTTGAGGTGCAATGGAGACCTGGAGTCATAATTTCTGAAAGTCCACCTAAATCTTTAGCATCTGCAGACTCATCTGTGGCCTCAAGTACTTGATATGAAGCTGTCTGTGAATGCATCTGAACACCTCCAGACAAGGTAAAATGACTGTCATTTCACTATTGTATAAAGCCATATTATGCTCTCAGCTTAAATGCTTCCTGCAGATCTGGCCACACTCTCTCAAGAGCACCAAGTAGAACTGGAAAAGGTCCAAGGATTGGTAACGGCTGTGGAAGAACGAGGGCCTTCGGAGGAGGTCCTCTCTGGGGTTAGGGTTTGCTCAGCTGAGTGTGATGATCTTGACTCATTGCTATTTTGCACAAAGCAAGAACTAGTAGCAATGAAACAATATGACTGAAGTAGTTTTTACCCAGAATATAACTGAGGTCACTGACTCCTTGGCACAGGCTGTTGCAAAAGCAAAGTTGGATTCAGAAAGGGCTTTGAGAAATTGTGAGGAGGTCAGTACATGGTGGCAACCGAAAAAAATGGGTCCAGATGCAACCTCCTGCTCGAACTGTTGCTAAACTCCTGGTTTTCCAGAAGCTTGGGGATTTGTCCAAGAATTACATCCTCTCCTTCCCCGTGCAAGTCACAAGACACTGGGCTCTGGATGGACCTTTGTTCTGACTAATGGTCAGGCTCTAACACTTGGAGTTTACCTGGCAGCAAGTCCCAATGACGTAAGTTAAAATTCAAGTCTTGTCAGGGATGTGACATTTGTTTAGATTGTCTTGGTTAGTGTAATTTTTCTTCTGTATATTGAGTTATACACCCTAGTATTGTTCCTGCAGTAAAACAGTCACGCCCTGCTAGCATTTTTGTGGCCTACAGATCTTCTATTTCCTTGATTCTTGCTCATATATGGTCATGAGACTGAGCAGCGACAGCTGGGGTTTGAAAAAGCAAGTAGTGATTTTCTGTATGTGCAGGAGGCTAACTTCAGCAAAGTTTCAATTTCAGAAAGTGCTGACCTTCAAAGCCTTTTTAAGATTAGGTCAGGCTGGACAGCTCAGAACAGAAGGGTCCAAAATCACCAATCACTTGAAAAACTGGCGCTAAAGCCACCAGAAATAAGTCAACCCTCGCATAAAAGCTGCAGTTAATTATTACCTGTGTGTAATAATGTGATTTGCAACTTTGCTTTAATCATTATGCAAATAAAGTTAAGCCCTCACTTACGGCGTGATAGACTTTATGCCATTTATCCTGTATAACAAAACCAATTCATTAACGTTTCCTGGTATTTGGCAATCAGCAAAGGCCTAATTTTGCCTCTGTGATGAAATGACTCAAGGCATAAATATAGTGTTTCTCGGTGTGCGTAATAATCATAGAATCATAGAATCAGAGAATGGTTTGGGTTGGAAGGGACCTTAAAGATATCTAATTCCAACCCCCCCTGCCATGGGCAGGGACACCTTCCACTAGACCAGGTTGCTCAAAGCCCCATCCAACCTGGCCTTGAACACTGCCAGGGATGGGGCATCCACAACTTCTCTGGGCAACCTGTTCCAGTGCCTCACCACCCTCACAGTGAAGAAGTAATTCTGGTGCATAGTTTGTATTTTTAAGTGTTTTTCTAATTGGAGAGAAGTAAAATAAGAAAACTTATCATAAATGTTACACCTTTGTTGCTGAACATGGGCTAAGTGGAGTTTTGGTTCCTCTGTGACTACCGAGAGAGCATTTTCAGCTGTAGCTGCCTGGGTTGGGTGTCCAGACCATGCATGTCGTGCGGAGAGGTGGAAGGTGAGGTGTGTGTCAGGGGCTCCGGGACGTGACCCCTCCATTTGCAGTCTTCCTGCTTGCTCGCGATGCTGCCAGCCGCTGCCGTGCTCTGCTGGCAGTGCCAGGCCCTGGTCAGCCACGGCTCTCCTGGGCTCCTTTGTGCCTTCGTCCCCACCTCTGTGGGACAGAGCCTGACCTTGCCTGCAACCCACATCCCAGCAAGCACCCACCAAATCTCTAAAGCGAGATCTGCTCTGGACATGAACCACAACTAGGGAGCTGTTTTCCTGGGGACGGGGAGCAGGAGGCAAAGATTTGCAAGCAAAACTGCCCATTGCCTCTGTAGCAGACCCTGTTGAGCAAGTTTGCCTGCTCTTGCAGCAGGCACAGCTTTCCCATCCACCCCAATATTTCTACATTGCCCACACCACAGCTGCAAGGACAAGATCGGCAGGCAACTTTCTTCCCTGCTGCTAAACTACAACAATTTAGAGCTGCATACATCACTTGTGATCAAAAAGTACCCCTAGATATTATCTGTTGCCACTCCGTAACCAGCTGGCTTGGTGTCCTCAGGGTTTCTTCTTGCTGGTCACTGATGGTGGTACCTGCAGGTCTGGAGAAGGTCAGAAGGAACATCTGGCAAAAACATGGATGCAACGCTTCGTTCCTGGGCTGTGTTTTCTCACTGCTTGTGCCCTGTCCTGCAGGGCTGTGAATGGTTCCTGGAGGTATTGACATTAGTGCGCTGCACACCTAAATTAGATGCCTAAGATCAGAGCTTGATTTCCCCGTGGAGAGTGGGAAGGACTTGCAGGGCCTTCAAGGTACTTGGTGTGTGTGTCCTTCCGTTACAAGGGAGATTTCCCTTTCCTGTACATCCATGTGATGTCTAGCAGAGTAGCACCCCAGCCTCCTGAAGTGCTGTGATACATGCCCGGATGCTCACTCACAGCTGAAAGGCCAGGTTAGACGGGAGCACTGGCAACACCTCCCAAGGGAGATGCAGGTGCTGTAACAGTATTCACTGTACATATTGAAAAATACCATTTTCAGCCGCGAGCTGGTGCAGCTCCGGTCGGCCGCAATCCTGACAGTGTTTGCAACACTCCGGTCGATTCACTAGTGCTGTTTGTTTGAACGAGGAACTCTTTTGTTGCTCTATCAAAGTCTCACTGACATAGCCTGCAGCTATGAACAAATGTTGTGTAGCTGCAAGCTGGAGCACTGAAGAGACAGGAAGCGTGTTCAATATTGATAAAGAGCAGAACGGGCACTTGTTTAAATTGTGCACAGACAACTTTTCCATAATTAAGGGAGCAACAGACGCGATCGCTTGCCTACAAATGAAATGACTAACAAAAGCAGGAGACACACATGACGTACAGCCTGATACATGCCTGTGAGCAAAAGTGATGGTGAAAGGGACCTGAGATGATTCCCAAGGATGGGCTGTATGTGCCCGTCATTCCTTTGTTTCCAGCTGGCAATGTGGGTGTATGGAAATCTCGTGCTATGTCCTCAGCTATTAAGCAGTGCATGCCTTGAGCCCTAACTGGAAGTGGAGCCCCCTCGTATGAGGCCCTGTACCCTTTCTAGTGCTCTTGTTCATGCTGGAATCATTCAGCCTGCAAATGGAGCAGGTGGGGTAAGGGATCAAATCAACCTCTATGCGCAGTCCCTATTCACAGGGGCTCATGTATGTATGTGATTGCTTCCTTCCTGTCTGCAGCTTTATCCTGTTTGTTCTTGGGAATGGGTGCCTGTGAAGGGACCAGTGCTGTGCCTTAATACTTAATAAAAGGAAGACTTCTGCTGGGCAGCAAAAAATGGGATTGGGGCAACAGCTGGGAGAGGTAGCTTGGATGCTGCTGGAGTTGAGTGTGGGATTTACTTTCCATACTGATGAGTGCCTGATGCACACAGGTGACAATTGCAGCATTAGAGGTGTGCCCACCTGCTAACCATCCTCTTCCAGATGCCACTTGCTCTGTATTCCCTTCTTTATAAGTTTTGGGTGCCTTTTCCCAAGCAGAACATTTAAAAAGAATTTGCAGACCCCTCTAACCACACCAAGCCGTTTTAAGTGGTGATCCCATGGTCCAGGCCATACTGATGCCTACTTGTCTCATCCTGGAGTCCCCATGAAGTCATGGAGGTTTTGTTTCAATGTTCTTCTGGTCACTGAGGGTTCAAGCAGGCTGATCTGCTCACAGGACAAGGGCCAGCACGGGCAGCCTGCTATCTGCACAGATCTCATTGAGCACTGTTTAAAATGGGCACAGGCATCCAGGTCTGTGCCAATGTTATAATTTAGCAGCTGGCATATTTAAATGCTTGCAAGTGGGATCAATCTTTTTTTTAATCATTTATGTTTAATTATTGTTTCCAGCTAGCTCTCTTGCATTTTATTGCTAGCAAATTTCTAAAGAACATTTTTTAAGCTTGAACTGAAAAGCCTAATATCACCCAGCAAGGAAGAGCTTGTAACACTTCAGTTAGGAGACTTCTGCCATGCTTGGAGCTCTTGGGCAGGTCAAGGGTTGAATTCACTGAATTATTTTGGTTGGAAGATATCCGGTCTGATTTCTGCTTACAGCTGGGCCATCCTCAAAGTAGGCTGAGGTTGCTCAAGCCTTGCCAAGTCAAATTTTGGTTATTTCCAAAGAAGAAGATTCCACAGCCCTAGTTACAGTACTGGTTGGTCCCCATGCTGTACTGCTGTATAGGGTTATCCCATCTCAGATGCAGGACTTGGTATTTGCTGTGTTGAACTCCACAGGGTTCCCATCAGCCAGTTTCTCCAGCCTGTCCAGGTCCTTCTGAATAGAGCCCTGTCCTCCAACGTGACAACCACTTAATCCAGTTTGGTGGTGTTGCAAACTTGGTGAGAGTGCGCAGAGAGCTGGCCAAGCAGGGATGATGGTAGGATGCAGCGTGTTGCTACATAATGTAATGGGTCTGGCTTAAAAAACACATAGGGAAATAAAGATTTGGGTCCTCCAGCACCCTTCCCTGAAAGAAAAGGGGTCAAGGAACTGGTGAGCTTTGCTGCGGCAAGAGGCTCAGAGTGGCACGTCTCTCTGGATATTAAGACATGTATTGCCTTTCTGTTGTCCTGGAAGACGTGGTCACCAGGGTCACTGTTCAAAGGCTATTGTGTGTGGCCACAAGGAAACACCATGGACTCACAGAGCTGTTTGCCCCCTCCCCCCCATTTCCTAATAAACATTTAATTTCTCATTAAGTAATTAGCATTTAATTGTTATTGCTCAGTATAATTATGTTTTCTGAACTCTCTATTTACCTGCGCTATGGAGGGAACAAACATTAAAGACCCAGCTGATTTCAGCCGCCTGATGTAAGCCATTCCCTTCCATTTTATAGGATAATTCAGGTTGGAAGGGGCCTCAGGAGGTCTCTAGTCCAACCTCCTGCTCAAAACAGGGTCAGCTTTGAGATCAGACCAGATTATTGTATGTGCTATGTTGAAGAATGTGTTTTTATCACAAGCGTTTTATTTGCTCACGGCACAAACATGTCCAGAGTGTTTGCATGCCTCCCCACGCACACCCACACTATACAGGGACGTGAAGATGGAGCAGGCTCCTTGCTTTCACCGTAACGTCCCCACGGGTTGTGCAATGTGGCATTTTGTTTATGAATGACTTTGGATATCAATGTGTTCAGTTGCAACATGCATTACCGTATCAGCCTCCATCTATTGAGAAATGAAAAATTATGGATGCCAACCCCTCCTTCACTATTCAAAGCATAAAGGAAGATGATGCTGGTAATTGGGTGTTTGCTGTCTAAAGGAGGAAGTTTGTAATCTATTGCTATCACTGACATGATGCCTCTGTAAACCCCCAAGCCACGATTTATCTCAGCCATTTAATATCTGTGTGGAGGGACAGAATGGCATATTCAGGATGAGCCATTATGATCTGTCTGTTTGGGAATACAGAGCGTTTTATAATCTTATGTGGATGCCTTTTACTTTAAATGAAGGAAATTAATGGCTAAATTCTGCAGAGAAATAATGTCTGATGTGAAGCACTGTTTGAAGGACAGTGCTACATGAAAGCTGAAATTGTCTTTCTCTTTCAACATGATATCTGTTTTCTTTTAATCACAGGAATGAAGGACTAGAGTTTCAGCCTTAACTGTTAATTTCCTGTCTATTGTCTATTCAAACAAGATCCTGCTGTATTTCTTATAATAAATACATTTAGAGACGGGGCTGAAACCTGGGGCTGCCCTCTACCCTTCTCCAAGGGCAGCTAATTCCTGCAATCTGGGCCACCCTTTCCATGCAATGCAAGGGCCAAGGCAGCCTGCTGAGCACTGAGAAAATGGGGGCTGAAGCACCGTGGAAAGGGCAATAGAGAATAAAAATGGCCGATAGAGACAAGCAGAAATTCAGGTGTGAGAAAGACACCCAAACACGTTTAGCAGGTGGGCCAGGGGAGAGGACACGACCAGGTGGCAGCTTGTGACCGTGCCGGCGAACGCTGGGACAGTGCAGAGCCCCAGGCACCATCGCTGCAATAAGCATGTGGCGCAGCTCCCACGCAGGCTGTATTCGAGAAAGAATTGCCTGAGATTGTTTGCAAAAGGGTATAGTAGCCAGAGGGTGCCCTGGGCTAGCCCAGCGCTCTGCCCTTGTCCCACATTAATGGCAGTGGTTAATGGTAGAGCAGGACAGAAATATTTAGGGCAAATTGTTAAAAATTAAAAAAAAAAAAAATTAAGGTTGATACCTATTTTTTATTTCTCATGAGAAGTTTTGCTGCCTTGTGGTTAGTAGATATTTTAGAAAAAAATATCGTATAAAAGTACTGGTTTTGGTCTGACACACCTACATTTACTTTTATCAGTCACAGGAAGCTACTGGGGGGATTAACATTTTTTTAAGATGAGCTAAATAAATGTACAAGGCTCGATGTGTTTTTTTTTTTCTTTTCTTTTTTTTTTTAAGCTTACAATTCTGGAAAAAAGAACAATGATCTTATAGGAATCCAAAACTGTGATGCTGAAGCTCTTGAATTATTCATATGATCTTATTCAATGCACTGTGATTATTTCTGATGCTTCAAACTCCTGGATAGCTTTTGATGCCTGTATTATTTCTATGTAAATTCCAGCCATTAGTTGGTTTTATCAATAAGGTTCAGATTGAATCATGCCTCCCCTGCAAATTAATGCAGGCCTGACAAATGGAAGAGAAGATTTAAACTATCAAACCGCAGACTGTTAGACGTGGGTTTAGAACAAAAACATATATAAGTTATTTCAAGCTTTAGAAGGTGGTATCTGAAAATATTAGCGTGTATAGGGACATTTAGCAGATTGGTACACGTGGAAGAGTGAGCTAAACTGCAGGCTTGAAAGGCTTTTAAGATGTGTAGATAGGCTCCTAGTTCTGCCACGGACTCAGTACTTCACTGTTTCCAGGCTGGAGACCAGAAAATGTTAGACTGGCTATTGACTTATTGTCACTATATCTAATTAAACCACAAAAATTGTTTTCAAACAACGTTAAAGATCAGATTTAAACTCATAAAAGCAGGAAAATCAGGATAGGGTTGAAATTGTCTCTCTAATTCACCCCGGCGTGCCTTTGGGCTGTCTTTTGCAGAAATGGCATGTGTCATTGATTAGAGCCTACCCAGTGTGGAGGCCCACTGGGAACAGCGTGGCACTCTGAACACTCAATTCTCATGCCCTTCTGCATGAGACTCTGCCTTTAATATAATTTTATTTCATTATTGTAGCGTTAATTTATTTCAGATGACTTTTTTTTTTTTTAATTACCCTTTCTTTTCTCAGCAAAGAAGGGGAAAAGATATGATCAGCTTTAATGGATGAAAAGTTTTCTGAGCAGAGCGCAGTCAATGCAATGACGGATTCAAGCCTGCAGGCACACCAAGTTGTACCTGCAAATCTGGTCAATCAATTAGTTCCCCTAAAGCAGTGATGAAACTGGTTTAATTACTAATGAAAACTTACATCTGGTCTGGCCCAGTAAACTGTGGGAGACGCTGTTACAGAAAGGAAAGGAAACCTAATTTCCCCTGGTATTGACCACTACAATGTGCCAAAAATTAGTAGTAGAAAATATTAAACGAAAGCTGGAGCAGCAGAGGCCAGTGTGGACTGCCAGGAAGAGCTGTTTTGACCTCTCTTGAAAATAGAGGACAGTAGCAAGATCCAGACATGAATCTGGTGTTCTCTAAAGAGGAGGAGACATTAGGATCCATCCTTACTGCAGAGACAAGTTACACCTACCAGGTGGCAGAACCAGAGGCACCCGAAAGCCTGTTCTCCCCTTAAAACATATCATCCTCCTTCTCCCTCCCTCTACCTATCTTTTAATCAGATATTTAAATCTCCTCATTAATTTTTCAGCACACTCCTTTCCCAGCTGGAACGAGAGCTGCTGTGGGGAGCGAGCGGTAACAAGAAGAACGAGTTTATGAAGTTGTGGTGGAGCAGCGATGCCTCAGCCCCGCTAAGGCTGTGCACTGATCCTGCAGGCTGGGTTCAATGTCAATACTGCAAACAGGCGGTTATTTGACAGGGTCTCTGCGACAGATGCCTACAAGCCCTAATCCCCCTGCATTACACAGGATTGTGCTGTTGACAAGCATGTTAAGAAAAGGGGGTGGGACAGGGAAAGTTGCTTCCAAGTGGTTTCTGCTTACACTATTTTTCAGGGATTTAAAAGAGTCCCACAGGGAAATACTCCACAGTTTGTGGAAGATGGGGCTTGAGCTATCTCAGGTTAATTTAGGATTTATACCCAAGTCTCAGCTGAGTAATTTACCCAGAGATGACTGAGTAAAGGGAGTCACCATCTCCCGTGGCTGGACTTTGTTCAAGAGAAGACCATTTGGTGTGGAGGTGCTGGGACAGAGTCGGTGGATTCAGTGGTACGCATTGCTGGGAAGGAGGAAGAGGAGTTTAACCCAGTTCTTCCCTTGATATTCTCCTGTGGTCAGTGCAGGCAGCTCTCCCTGGAAGGCCTCAGGTTTGTTGTCTTCTTAACATCTGCTGTTTCTTAACATCCCCTTCCTGGGAAACATACACAGGCACACCGATGCTGCTGGACCACACAGCAGACAGGGGCTAGAGATGCAAAATATCAGCTTACATTTGCCTGCTGTGGACTGCTGGGACTCGTCTCACCCCATGTACTTTTTTTTCTGCTTGCTGCTGCTTGGAAACGGACTCCTGCATTTCTTTGGTCCAGCGGGGAAAATTCTTGGCTGCAAAGCTGAGTCTCGCAATCTGGTCCTCAGGCCAGCAAGCCCTGGCCAGCTTCCAGGCACAGGATCTTTCAGATGTGGGGATTTTCCATTGAGGGTATTCTGCTGCCTCTTCAAATATTGAGTGAGATGCATTTCAAGAGTGGCTCTTGCTGATAATCACCCCAAAAGGAGAGGAAAAAAAGCATGTGCTTTCCTACAGAGGCTGCTCCCAAGCCCTGCAGAAGGCTGGGGACTGAGATCAGCCCCTGGACTCCTGCCCAGAAATAACTGGCCATTGGTGTGCCTACAGTGTTTTGGGGCTCGTCTGTCCAGCCAAAAGGGCAGCTGTTGCCTGTATTTCCACAGGCCAGAGAGTAAAATGTCTAACTTCACAAAAAAGCCAAAAAAAAAAGAGGTTTTTCTCTTAATATGTTTTTAGGCATATTGAAGAGAAAGGCTAACGCTGTTCAGTTCTTCCGGACTTGATTATTTTTATTATTTTACAGGCATCCAAAACACCCCTATCCCTATTTTCTCCTTTTTCTCAAATGTCATAAGCCTTGTGTTACAAGGGGAAGGCCCCAAACAGGCATCCATCTACTGCGGTGATGAGGGCATCCAAAGAAAAACCTCTACGTGTGTGCAGTGCGTTGTTGGAGTATGCTGCGTGCTGCAGTCAGCTCTGCTGGCAGACATCATCTTCGTGGGCATCAGCTGCCACACGCCGTGCCCAGTCCTTGACAGCCTCCAAAAGGCATGTCCCTTCCCCACCAGCCGAAAAGGGGTCTCGGTTCTCTCTCGGCAGTAGCAGGAGGAGAGGCAACTATGTGCAAGTGAACAGGGTCAATCCCACAGGCAGAGGGGGATATGCAGAGTAGTCAGAGGGTTGTTATACATCTGGGTTTTGTCTTTCTAGGAATGAAACCTCAACTTGCCAGGCAGATTGCAGGTCCCACTCCCTTGAGAAGATGATGAACCTCTATAACTTTCCATCTATGGAGAAGTGGCAGCAGGTCCAGGAAGGGAAGGCTGGTATGGAGTAAGTAGTGCAGAAGAAGGGGTTGGTGTCAGTGCTGATTTCTATAATGAGAGGTCTTGCTGGGTTATTTTAAGCACTGGGGATGCTGTTCAAAAAACACAGTTGTTCAAAAAACACTGTTGTTCAAATATCTGCTTCTGGGTAGTGGATAAATGCTTGCAAGTTAAAGGTTTATTTGGACCGATTGCCATGTTTTCTGAAGTTATTCCATTTGGGGTTAAATGGCCCATCAGGGGAAGCTGTGTCTTTAAGCGTGTAAAATCTCATGTGCCTACTTGTGAATGGCACCTCAGAAGAGATCCAGATGAGCTCCCTTTCTGTGCTGGGGCACAGAGAAGTGCTTTATTATGTAAATCAGTCTTAAGAAGTTCAAGGTTAAAAACTTATGCTTTGTCCACAGAAGAAATTGAAAGCTGTCGATGCACATGGGTACTGAGAGTGTGTAGAAATACGGTGCCACTGCTCAAGGAGAGACGTCATGCTCATGCTTTCTGTACTGGCTGCACTATTGAGATTGTTACTTTGATTTTTGAGGGTAATCAGAAGAGCAGAACTTTATGATTGAGAGAGCATGGCTCACTGAATCGAAGATCATAAAATTTCTCACTCTTTTGGATGGTAATCTCTAAGGCTCTCCAAAGCTATGGGTTGCTTTGACACTACATGAGCACATACTGGTAGATTCCCATTTCTCTTAAAGCTTCCCCTCCTCACTACTGTTTCTTCCTACTTGGCAGCTGAAGTGCTACATTTTGTTCCTCTGTATGTTCAACTTTAGTATCATTAAATGATAGGGGATTGTTATACTTGCTGGATGATTTCTAGTTTTTTTTAAATTGCCTCAGGATTTCTGTATCAGAAGAGGAAGGTAGGAGAGATCATGATAAAAGCAATGGGTTTCAAGAAGACAGATGTCAGTAGAGTGGAATTTGGTAAATCAGATCTCCCGAGAGGTAAGGCTAAGGGAAAATGAAATAAAGTTGTCAGTTCTTCAGCGTAAGCTAAGGGCACAGTTCAGACTGTCCAAATGCAAGAATAGGAAATTCAGTAGGTGCCAAGCTGGGTAGATGATGAAGGGTTTTTCTGTAACTTTAACACCAGACAGAAACACACAGAAAAAAGAAGAGGTCAGATTTCTAAGAATCAATCAGAAAGAACAGCACAAGCATTCAGGGATAAAACCAGAAAGGCTGAGACACAAAATGAGACCTCAAAGATAACCAGAAATAATTCTGTAAGAACCACTAATAGAATGAGGAAGATCAAAGGGGGGATTGGCCTGCTACTCAATGGAGAATGAAAGCTGTCTGCAGATAATTACAATAAGCTTGAAGAATACTGGAGAAGGAGAAAAAATATTTTTTTCCCAGAATAGCTTGGGAATTATAGTCCAGTCAAATTAACAACAGTTCTAGAGGAAAAAAAATATCAACCATAACAAATTGTCTGTAAAGTTTAAAAAAATAATTGGAAGATGAATACCAGTCAACATAGGTTGGTCAAAAATAAGTTGTGTTAAACCATTTTAATTTCCTTTACTGCAAAACAAACCCTTGCGGCATGGATTAGGAACAAAGGACACATAGCTTGATGTAAAAAAATTTAAAGTTTGCTTGGTAACTTCGCAGTAGGCATAAAGGTGAGAAGGACTGCAAGCATATTGGAGGAAGGGGTTACCTTTGTGTGATAAATTAAAGAAATGTCTGAAAAAACAGGGTTAAATTTAGCAGGGGACAAGTTGCAGGTACTCTTAGTGAGAAACACTGCTAAGCAAATAGGCTGGGAAACAACTAGCTAGAAAGCAGTTCTCCAGAAAAGTATCTTTCGTTATAACAGATCAAAAATTAACTGAAAGTAGGCAATGGCATGCTGTTGTGAGAAAGACAAACATCCCACTATCGGGCTCAGACAGGAGTGGTCTCTGCTTTGCTCAGCGTGGGAATACTGTGGCCAGTTGTGATCAATGAATTTTTAAGAGAGTTGTGGATGGACAGGCCAGAGTTCAATGTCCTCTTCTGATAAAGGTTGTGGGGTTTTTGCTTTTTTTTTTTTAACCTCTGATCTGTGAGTAAAAATTGAAAGACCTGGAGTTATGTAGTGGCAGAAAAAAAGGCTGAAGCAAGGCCTGATGACAGCCTTCAGGTACATAAAAGGCCATTTCAAAGAGGAGGAGAAGGTTTTCTGTGTTTGTGATGGTTAGGAGAAACAGTAATGTGCTTAAATTAACATAAGGGAAATTTAAACTGGGCCTTAGGAAATCCTCTTGAAGGGCAAGGGCATTAAAGCACTGGAATAGGTTGCTTGGAGAGGTTGTGAAGTTCCTATGATTGTGGGGTCTTTAGGAACAGATTGGACAAACATCTGTCTGGAATGACATACCCCGAAACCGCCTTCAAGTAAAGGCGCCTTTGATTCCTTCCAGGGCTATTGTTTGAGGACTCTGCGTAAATCTAGAAATGTAAGTGACTTACTGGGAGAAATTCTCGTGGCCGTGCCATTATCTCCTTCCTGAGAGGGTACTGCTTTGCATAATTCAGTTCGTTTATTGCTATTCACTTATGTGTAATTAAGTACCTGAGGTGAGCAGGGGGAGGGCAGTTGTCAGACCCCGTTATGGGAGGGCTTGGCTCCAACTGATCAAAGATGCCAAAATTTGGATGGTATACATTCTGGTAAGGCAACACGATGCCGTTAGTCACTCTAACTCTCTTACTTGCTATTCCCTTCTCTAAACATGTTGTCTTTATCTGAGAGAGCCTGGGGAGCTGTAAGTCTCTGAAGAAATTCTCCATATGCTGGTGATTTTCAGGGAACTCTGCCATACATAATTTCTGATAGGAATGTTTGAATAGAGAATTAATTTACTTTGGGTCCTTGATTATTCTGTCTTGCAATAAGAAGGGTATTGGCATCAGGCTGGAAGTTAAACAAGGCGCTAGTTTCCCTTTTCTTTCTCTCTGATCTTCACAGTCACAAAAGGACTGCTGGAGTCAGAAAGCAATGCAGATGGGATGTACAGCGATCACAAAAAATCAGTATTGTGTAGCTGAAGTAATCTCTTTATTCCAGGAGCTTCTAATGAGTAATGAGACCATGTTTCATATAACTCCTGTTAACATGGCAACATATGAGCATGCATCCGTCTACAAGCAGAGAGGCTTTAATAACACATGAGTAAATTACCTCACACATTTCTCTCTGTGAAACAGCAGACTTCTCTTAGGAGACATAAAAGGATCAGGCAAAAGCCCTGTGAATTGCTTAAAAGTGGCATAAAGAGAGGAAAGGGATGAATTAATCAAGATCATGACACTTGAAAAGATTTAGATTCATGGACTTTTGATCCAAAACATATCATCAAATTATAAAAAATCACAACACTGGCCATCGACCCTCACCCAGTGAATTCTTTCTCCATAACTTCTGTTTGATTCCTGACCAATATCTGTCTTCACTAGGGCACTGGAGGAGGCAGAGTTTACCACCACTGGGCAACTTGTTCCAGCTGTTTGAAGACACATGTTTATAATTATGATAATTATTTTGATTTGCCTTGTCTTCAGTTTCTGAGCAGTGAAACTTGTTATGTTGCAGTAAAAAGCTCTGGTTTTAGTCCTGCACGTGTTTATGGATTGTACCTCTGCTGAAGCTATGTAGGGTACTATAGCAAATTATGGGCCAAATTCTGTGTGCTTTCTTTCAGGAAAAGGCTTAAATGAAGACAATGGGGCATCATCTGAGAATACAGCTTGACAAGTGGTGGCCTTTCATGATACAACAGTCTGTTTACAGGCACAGTGCCTTCCTGCATAGTAGTGTTTTGTTGGTGTAGACATTTGATGCAGGAATTAGGAAGCTCTCTAGATAGTAGGTTTGTACCATTTTCCGTTCCTCCAAGGAAAACTCCAGTGTTTGTAAGTGTTTTAACATTCCTATTCTGATTTACCTTTAGTAAGTCTTTCTTTCTTTTTCCTTTTTTTTTTGGTTTGTTTTTATTTTATTTATTTTTTTTAAATTTTTAAAGCAAATGGCTACAAAAGGACTCAGTTAAATTCTATATTCACCTTTTCCTTAGTATTTGGGATACTGTAGAAGTAAATATTTTCTGGGCTTCTCTTATGAGGAGCTCCACAGTCTCTTAAGTAGGAATATAATGTCACGTCTCAGTCTGTCAGACTTGATTTAGCTTCGAACACTCAGGCCAGCAGCTGAAATACAACCACATGTACATGAACCATAGGTATTAGCCACATTTGAAGTTTAAACGCATGAAGAAAAGTTTATTCAAAGTCAGGGGATGTCAGTTTTTGCCATAATTTGGCAAGTAATGTGGCCAACTATATTCAGCAAGTATTACAGCACCTTTAAAGACAAACCAGCCCATGGATTGCCTTCAAAAGCAGTATAGATTTTGTAAGCAGTACACTAAAATAGATCAGAGTGACCCCTTAGCTATGTTAGAAAATATTTAGATATAATTTTAAAGGAGCTGCCGTATTTGGCTATTCATTAAACGTATAAATCCGTGTGATCTGTCTTCGCCCATCTGGAGACTGCAATGTTAATGAGTTAACTGCCTGAACATAGTCTCTATAGAGTCACTTGGATAATTTGAAGCAGTGTCGTTTCAAACTAAGGATAAATACAGCTTTGTATAAAATGAGTTCTTGTTCCAGCAATAATTGCTTGTGCGCTGTATAAGATGGTCTTGAATCACCCCATCAGACTTATTCCCAGAGCAGTAAGTGATATGGGTTTCCATAAAGGGGCAGTGCATCTACTAGTAGACTCACTAATTTTGTAGGGGTGTTGGCACATGGAATCAATTTACTTTAGCAGTCAGAGACTCTCTTTATGGCAGAGAAAGCAGTTAGTGGAAAAAGAAAATGTACACAATTTATAATGCACTTCCATGTTTAGGGTACCAGCAAAGCACATTTCCTAACACAGGTAAGGTAATCTGTGGTTATTTTTATATCGTTGTTAATGATAACGCTTCACAAGAAATAATTTCTTCCTGTTGAAATGAACTGTTTGTTACTGTGGCACCTATTCTTCGTGCTCATAACAGGCCTGTTTTTCTAAGTCTCAAGGTTCAAATATGCAAATCCAGATTCATCAAGGATGAATCTGACCAAAAATAAACATCTGCACTCCTGATGCTGTGTGTCTTGACCTCATTGTCAAAGGGGAATGAGAAGTACTTTAGGGCATGAGATATCTGATCTGTTTGTGGATGAGCAAGGAAAATATTAATATTTACATTTTAAACAATGTATAAAGAAATTAATAATTTCCTAATAGTAATATTAAGACAATGTATGAATTAAGAAAGAAAATCTAACTGATTGGTCATCAGTTGGCATTTAAATCTGGTCAGGTGAATTGGGTTACCCCAGTTAATCCATAAAGAAGAACTCTTGTGCTTCAAAATTCTTGGATGGAGGAATCCAATGTAAAGGGAGTTTTGATACAGTGGGATGTGGCAGGTCAGACAAAGGTAAATTATTCCCACAACAGAGGGAAAAACTGAAAGGTCTTCCTTGGTTCTTTACTTCATGATAAAGATAAAAATCAACTATATTCTGGGGATGAGATCTGGCATTGAAACTTCCAAGGTAAGATCAGATACAGTGCCAATTTCGAGGCTAATCAGTGTTGTTTCAGCTAGGTGAACCTCTGTTCTGATATAATCCTGGGCAGTTGGGGAGCAAGAAGATTTCTCCTTCATATTGCTTCTTCATCCCTATTCATTATCAGTAATTACAAAAATTAAAGAAAGAAATCTCTTGCTTACAGGAATTAGGGCTAGAAGAATCTGTTCTTCAAGGTAAACACCGTGAAATACCATGCAAGGTCGATGAAGACAAAATTCAGATTGTGACTAATGCTCTTCTAGGTTGGAGTCTCTCCAGAAGTCTTGAAATCAAAGCTCGTTGCCAGTCAGTGCGTGTTACGGCAAAATGCAACTAATAAGTGAACAAGACAACTGATGCATTTAATGTGACAGCACCACTTGGGGCATTTAGTCTGTCTTTAGGGAGTTCAGTCAAGATTGGACCAAGCATTTAAATCACAGGCAAACTTGCAAAACATTTCCATAACCTGCCAGAATAACCCTTTTGTCTCCAGCTAAAATCGCCCTTTATTGAGCCTAAAGTGAATTGAGCAAAACCACTTTCCGTCAAAAGTAACCATGATGCAAATGGTTTTATCTGCATGTAACCAAGGCAAGAAAACATTAACCAGCTGGTCCCCATTCAGAGGCATCTGTAACCATCTGGAGGGAGCCCCAGACTGCAGTGCAGTGGCTCAGTGTGGGACCAAGCATGACTCAGTTTGCGCCTGCCAGAATCAACACTCAGTGACTGGAACGTGTTCAGAACCTCCTTTTAACAATTCTCCAAATGGCCTTTACCAGGCATTAATGTAGCCTTATTTCCACGAGTCAAATGGGAGTTGTATGGTTCTGGCTGGCAAAGGCTGGTGTTGGGTGGTCCTGCGATGTTGGTGGTCTTGGCACGTGGATTTCAGTTCTGGGAAGAAGTGATCTTGGGATCTGTTCGGCATGATGGCTGAGGTTGGGTGATTGCTGATATTGTGGGGTTAGAAATGAGAGAATTGCCTATTTAGTTCTGCACTTTCCCACTTCCATGCTCTGGCAGCTTCATATTCTCATTGTTGATGTTTCAGGATAGATCTGTGGTTAACTACAAATGGCTTCTGTTATCTCTGTCTTCATGAGAGTGATGAAGGTACTTTGCTTTGGCTTTACTATTTGGTAAAAGTTTACTTGTTTCTCTTTGGATATGGAGTTTGTTCATCAAATTAGTTAAAATGCGAATCAGATATTAGCAGATATATTGAAGGTCACCCAAACATGCGTCACACAATTCAGCTCAAGTAGCGTACAAGATCTGCCTGTTGTCTGATGTGAGTGCATGAAGCCTTAGAGATGCTGTGCTAACCTTCAAGCACTGAAAGGGTTTTCAATGGATCTTACCATTCATCCTATTGGTTTTGTACCTGTAATTAAACTGTGGATAGAAAACAAGTGATGACAGGCACAACTTAGTTATTAATCTACAGTTAATTTTCATGTTCAAATGCTTTTTGATATCTCCAAAAATGAGCCTTCAAATGTCTCTCTAAAATGTTGGCATGGAGAATTGCAAAAAGAATAGTGGTGCCTGGGCTTTATCTGTTACATCAAGCAAAATGGATTAGGCTAAATCAAACCTGAAGAAATTTGGTCCAAATGATTAAAACTTTACACACTTTGCTGACCAGTTGCTCATATAAGAAATCAGTCCCTCTGAATGCAGGGGGACTGCTAGTAAGTGTAACCAGTTATCAATACGAGTGAGGGATTGTCTTAACTAACCTGACTTTGGAGAGTTTCTGCTTTCTCTGGAAATACAGACCTTTATATATGTTGCAGTCACTTCTCTCAGTGAATTAAGAATCTCTGTGTATCTTCTGCTAACTCCCTTCTTATTTAAGTGAAGAGAGTTGAAAAGGTATATTATACACTAAATAGTCATATAGGATGGTAGAATGCAATTTTATTCGAGAACAAAACCCTGTGCTCAGGTCACTTTACTCAAAAAAAGGAGCTGAATGAACTATAAATTGTTGGTTTTAATCATTAAATATCCTACTTACCTCCTTCCACATTTGATTATTCAAGACTTCTGTGTGAAGGACTGCATAAAAGATAGCTATATGAATGTTCTTTTCATTGTGCCACAGACTTTAAACAGGAATACGATTGCCCCTAAACTATTTGTTCCCTTTTGGATTTTTGAGTCATCAACTGGAACTTTCTGTGGTTTTTGCATGAGTTAAAAATAATATGGTACAATTTATCTGTTGTTTACAAGGGCTTTTGTAAACCAAATCACTGGACCTTTTAAAAAAAATTACAAAAAGCTTGCTGCAACCTGTAATCATAGAAGAATTCCTATTATAACAGAGTAGGATTAATAATGCATGTAATTATAATATACAATTTTCTTTAGGCTTTTCTAATTATAAAAAAATTACAGATAACATCAACAGTGTGATTCTGAAATGCCTCTCATTTATTATGTAGCTCTCTTAATCAATGCTCTGCCACTGGAAATCAAGTCAGAATGTTATTATGGTCTCTCCTTCTGGATTTAATTACAGCAGTAACTCATGGCTCAAAGTCTGAGCAAACACACCATGCAGTTTATAGCTTTGAAGAACAGCTATTAATCCTGCTGTCTACCTCCCAGTGCAAGCCAATGAAAGCATTTTAAATATCTTTATGCCTGAAGATAAACACACGCTTACACGCACGCTTAAGGTGGGGGTGCAGAGAGCCCAGCCGCCGTGACTGTTCTGCGCGTGCGCAGCAGAGCATCCGCTCCTGGGAGACGATCTCAAGGTGTACAAATCTCTGAACTTTTTGCCACCCAGACTGAGATATTATCTTGCACCCTTAACATTGGTGAGAATGATTTCAGGATGTCAGCTCCTGTCCATTGGTAGCCTGGAGTCAGGATGGGGCTTTTGCCATATGAACAGGCTTGCTGAAGATGTGCATCTGTGCCTCTCGCATTATTTTGGAATCAGTTTCCATCATGAATCTCTAACCTGACAATTAGCTGCAAATGGGAATAATGCACTCTTCCAAGAACTTGAATTAGTATCAGGAACTGCTTTTAGGTTTGGCAGCAGCCAGGGAGGATGTCTCTCCCTCCAAAGCAGAAACATGCTCAGCCACATGCTAGTGACTGGGAGGGCAGAGCTGCCAGAGAGGACTGGGGAAGGGTGAGCTGGAGCATGCAGAAGAGTGAACGTGAGCTTGAATGCTTGTTTTTTGAAGCAAACTCTTTTTAAGAAAATCTTGTAATCCAAAGGTAGGACAGTTAAAACAACCTAGACTAATATCTACCAGTGCCTATGTCTTTCAAAACAGAATCTAAACCATGATTAAAGAAGATTCACTTGTCCTCTCAAGCCACCATCTTGAACACCAGCTTTCCATATGCTCAATATTTTGAGAAAGAGTAAACTGAAACATAACCAGCCTGGTTATTTTATTGTGTGGTTTATTTGAACTCACCAGGGGTGCAAGGGCCCCAAAGTCATCTGCTCGCTTTCCCAGCTGGCTGGACGGACCAACAGCCATTTCGGACCAACAGCCAGGATGGACCAACAGGTATCATTTGGGAAGGTGTGGGAAGGAACCAAGGAAATATTTGCATGTGACTGATGTAGCTTACATCCATGCTGCAGTGTGCTCTGCAAGGTTACCAGAACTGGTCAGAAATGTTTTTTTTTTTACCTAAATATTATTTCATCAGGACCTGCCAATTGTTTGAAGTGGAAAGTACAAGCAGGAAAGGCTACGCTTCAGCAGATTGGTCTGTTTGAAAGACAGTGTCATTTCAAAATTGATATTCTGAAATTGCCACATGCCTTCTGGAAATAAAAAGAAATACAAGATTGGTATTTCACTGAAAATTCTCAAAAACATAGACATGAAGTACCGTGACGGACCAGTCTGAGTTTTGTGTGCTTTCGGTTTGCTAGCCCTTTCCACATAGCAACATTTTGGCCTTCATGGAACAAGTTTGTTTGGCTTTGTTTTTTTTTTCTAATTTCTGAGAGTTGCCTGGGACAGAATTTTTTTCCCAACCCTGGTTTCCAGCTTATGTCCCAGCAGAACCTGGGATCCTTCTCACCCCAGTAAGCCAGACAGGAGGGGCTGAAGGCATAGCAGGACTGGGTACAAGATGCCTTGTGTCAATCAGGAGAGGATAAGAGTAGAAAAAAGCACTTGGGAGCTCAGGCTAAGTCTCCAGTAAAAACATCCCCTTACTCTCATCTCCTCTAACATTAGCCTTCCAAAAGCAAGATCTCTTGTCAAGCATCTAAAAAGGTGGTGCAAGCTTCCACTGCACTGCCCAGGGAGAGCTGACTACCTGCTCACAGCCGTGGGCTCGGAGCTGTCCTTTTAAAGATATTTGTCTCCTTTGGCTACAGGAGGTGCTCTAGGAAGACTAAATATCAAGGATGTTTAAATGGCATGAAATGAGGTAGTATGAACATCTTTGTGCTCTTTCCTCTTGGCAGTCTATTAATCTAAGGGAAAAACCTGAGAAAATAGACTAATTAATCCCAACTACTGTGGACAGTGTAATTTATTTTTTTTCTAAGATTGACATTACTTAGGCTAAAACCTGCCTTAAAAACCTCTCAGGTCCCATCCCAAAACACAAGAGTATTCCGTGTTTTATACAACAAAATATACAGCCAACTGTATTTTCTAAATTTTCTTTCAAACTTGTAACAGGAAATAAGCCTTACAGGAAACAGAGGAAATCAATAACTCTGCCATATTCCCAGAAAAAGCTGTGGGAAGAACCTCCTGTATTACGGATTGAATTCACTCTGCTGTCTAGCACTGGGGATACAG
Source organism: Ciconia boyciana (assembly GCF_034638445.1). NCBI lineage: Eukaryota > Metazoa > Chordata > Aves > Ciconiiformes > Ciconiidae > Ciconia > Ciconia boyciana. The sequence continues at coordinate 7,875,509 of NC_132938.1, read as the reverse complement.
GAAAAAAAAGCAACCTCCCATTCCAGCATTCGGAGGTACTGCCGCAGGGAGCTGTGTCCTTGATGGCAACGAGCCGTGGCGTCAGCTCGGAGCAGAAGAAACTGGGCTGGAGGAGGAGAGGGCTTCTGGCTGCACTGGGGTGACACTGACACATGAGGCTTTAATTTCAAGGGAGGAAGTGGAGCAAAAAGGATTGCAAAATCTGGTTCCATAATGGTCTGTGATTCTGCTTGCTGTGTTTGGTGTCATATTTGTGGTCTCGGAGGAAACGTCAGCTGGTCCTTCTTGGTTCGAAGCAAGATGGGGTGGTGGGTGGAGTGCAGTGTTAAAGTGAGAACAGGGAAAAGTGGGGATCCTTGATGTATCAGCAGGGACATGAAGAGCCCTTTCCTCTCATCCTGATTGAGAAGAAACAGTAAAGCATTTCTTCGTGCTTTTTTTTTTTTTTTTTAAGGCTGTTCTGTGTTTGTCTGTGAATACTGAAAACTTTTTGACATTTTTTTTGCAGTATGCACATGAAGACTTACACACGCCCCAGGTTGCACGTCTCCAGGTTCCTAGCGGACCTCAGCCTTGAGTCGCTTTGTTCCAGGGTATCCCGAAACCATCTGATGAGACGGCTCGCAGGCTGTGGGAGGTAATTTGCTCTGGGAACTGAGAGAGGAGCAATCCTTACAGCATCCTTAGAGCAAAGCAACACAAAGAGAAACTATTGCGGAGAGTAATTACTCTGTTGTAATCCTCCAGGCTCGCCTTGCCAGAGCACTGTGCTGTGAGATCTGTATGAATTCGGAGGTTTCTGTAATTCCCTTTGCCATTCTCTGATGTGGAGGGGAAGGTTGTTTTCATACGAAGGCGATCGCTTACCCTTTATTTACTGTGAAGGATGAGGACGGGGGACTCGGACTCCCAAAGCTTTTCACAGTCGGTTTTGTTGTCTAATTATTTTGCAGAAGAGCTTTTCCCGGCAGTGTGGGGCTGCATCCTCCGCAGCAGAGCCTGGGGGACTCCTGCCCTTGCAGAAGGTCTCTGCAGAAGTGAGTGTTTCACGGTGGGATAATACTGCAGCCCACGTGCCTTTTTCACTTTGTTTATTTATTTTTAATAGCATCACATGAATAAAGAAACGTGACTTCCATATTGTCTTTTGAAGGCTGATAATTGTGTTGCTGTTGTGTTCACTGTCGGCTTCTCATGCCCAAATGAATTTATGTATATCCGTCTTTTCCTTCAAAAAGCAGCCCTGCCGAGTTTTCCCAGTTGTTCAGTCAGTCACAAAACACTGTTGTAAAGCAAGCGCTGTTTTATGTTGTCTAAATAGATGTGGCTCTTCTCTTGTTCCCACTGTCAGTCTTATTGTTAAATTGCTTTGAATTTGCAGTGAATTGAAATTCTCTGTTCCAAGGAGAAAGAAGTTATTACTTGTAATTAGGATTATTGGATAGTAGCACTTTTCACTCTAGAGTTAATGAGTTATGAACAGAACATATCCTTTCATTAGTTTGAAATATTCCCATTGTTATTCTGATACGGTGATTTTTTTTTAAAGTTTAAATAGCAGTCCACTTAAAACAGCAGAAACACACATGGCTTCACAGGCTACATTAAAGTTATGGATGGCTAAACGTGCGCCTGTGTCACCACTCGGGCTGAGAAAGAGTCCACCGTGACGGGTTGCACCAAGGTAAAAAATACACTGTAAGATCAATTATCATGCAGGATGTCTGAGACTGAGCTTCACAGGAGACTTCCACTTGGAGTTGACACTGAGCGGGCAAACAGTGTGGCAAACTACATTTCCACCTGTTTATCTCCATCTCCCTGGAATGAAAATGCTCTCCTCCAGAAACCTTTGTGGCACCATTCAAAGTTTCTGCTAGATGAGGAGGTTGTGGAGGCACCATGGGATATAGAAGGGGTGCTGGAGAACGCTGTGTGCTACAGCCTGGAGAAACTCTTCTTTGCCCCACCTGCTTTTCCATTGCAGGGTTCCAGCAGGATGATTTCTGCGACTGAGCAGAGGGACAGGCACCACATTTCATCAGCTGCATTTAATCGATGGTGAGATTAAGGCAGGCATTGAGCTCTTGTGGGTCAGGGAGAGAAGCTTATAAAGGTAGCATAGGAAGCCAGGGTGTTGAAAAAAACTCTTCCAGTAATTTGGAAGGTAGATTTTAAAGTGGTGAGCTTCAAAGGCTAGAAATGATTCTTTGATCTTCCAAAGCCTGTAAATGAGGGCAGTGTCTGCAGGACGCAACACATGTCCAAACAATCGCAAGGAATCTAAACTGAGTTTTGAAGCAGCAAAACCCTTAAAATAGAAAGAAAAAGGTACATAATTCAGACAGTCAGCCCAAACAACAGCATGGTTGCCTCAGATGTTTTTAGTAGACATTGTACAATAACTTATTAGCTCAAAAATAAACCATTTGAATTGCCAGTTGAATTCCTTAAAAATGAGGGAGGTGATTTTTTTTTTTTAAAAAAAGAGAAGTGGACCTGGAATAAGAAAGATTTCAGTCTGTGCAAGTTTCTGAAAAGATCATTGCCTCAAAAACAGAGGAACATTTCTAGGTGGGAGGATGTAATGAAAAACATTCGGAAATGTTTTTGTTGTGGTTTTCTGACCTTTTACCGAGCACTCCAGGCCTGCATGAAATGTTGAGCTATGGTGTGGATTTGTTTGCTCTTAGGTAAAGCAAGCTCAGAGAACATCTTTATAATCACAACTATGGGCAAACAACACTTGGAGTCCTTAGGTGGGCCCTGCCATGGCCAGCCAACCTTGGGAAGGCTCTGCAGGCTAACATTTGACTTGATTTATAAATCTGGGCTCAGCTCTGCAGTGATGCTTATCTACCTGGTTCCCAATGGAATAGAGTTAAAAACTTAAATACCTCAGCAGTTTTGCACCTGAATTACTGAGCATGCTGGAAGAGGAGTATGTATGAGCAGTATACTCATATTCTTTCCGGAGATGTTTTTGGTGCATCAAAACCAAATTGCTGAATTCATTTGTGCATTTGCTTATCTTAGAGTGCAGCACATGACTGGAGGATATATCCTAGTCTGTGTGCCTTTTCCTTCCTAATGTCTTACCATCAATTACAGCATTAGTTACCCATGTTTTCTATTTCTAAATACATCTGGAGTTTTGTTTTTAATTACTCATTGAGACAGAGACTTATTTTTTACCAGAGTTTCTGAATGTGCTCTTAAAAATCTTGGAGCCAACCTGTGACAGCCAGAGGAAAAACAGGACTGGACAACGGAGTCCGTGGTGTCAAGGCAGTTGTGTAAAGAAATGAGGTAAGATTCAGTGTTTGCTTCTAATGTGCCGTCTCAGGGTATCCTATTGGAATTTCGTAAGACAATTGCTTTTTATAAATGGGTTGTGACAAGCAATTACACACTGCTCCACTCATCTTAAGAAAGGAAGAACAGAATAATTGAAAATAGGACTGGGAGAGCTCTTGGGAGGTCACCCAGTCCATCTCCTCACCCAGGTGGGATCGGCTTCACACTAACTACTCCTGGCATATGTTTGCTTCATATGTTTTCAAAAACCTCCAGTGACAGAGGTCCCGCAACCTCCCTAGGAAATGCTTTCAGGGCTTATCGCTGCTTAATGTTAGAAACTTCTTTCCTACTACTAAACAATCCCATCCTTTTAATCTTTCCTCAATATTTATGCGGTTTAAACCTTCCCTCATTTTTGTTATTTTCCTCTGGACTCAGACTAATTGATCTGTGTTCTTCCTGAAAGCATCGGCCCAAACCTACGTTTCAGTGGCTGCATTTTCTCATCCTGATATTTGTTTTGCAAGGGATGTGTTGCTCATTGCAGCAAGAATTTTCAGGAGCCTTTGTTAAAACAGTCTTTGGTAAATGCTCAGTCTTGGATCTGATCTGTTGTTTGGATAGGCAGTACAGACTAGAGGAGCTTCAACATCTTTGCTGAACTCTGGTACCCTAAGGAGTGCTAAATTTTAAATGGAAAAAGGAGGTGAAAGAAAGATGGTAAAAATACATAGTGGCACCATTCTCAAAGATGTCCACTTCTTAGAAATGCCTTTTACTGACCTATGTTGGTCTCCAATTCCATGTCAGCTGAAATTTCTCAAGCAGTGCATCTACAGAAGTGACTTCCCAGTGTGAGCCTCTGAGCACGAGAGCGGGTCAGGAGAGCCAGCTATGATGAAAACTTCAGCTAAACAGCCCTACAATAATTTGTGATGTGTGTATTATGGGGGTTGGTCAAGAGGATTCTCCCCTTCTGGAAGAAATACTGACGTTTTTGGCTTGCATTACGCTACTTTAATCCTGAAACCTCCATTGATGGTGGAAAAAAACCCACTAGGGGTCATGGCCAGGGTGTCTTACAGTCAGTTTCTAACCCAGTTGAGTAGGGTTAGGATGGAAGAGGCCAACTGAAGGACTAGAGGACTTTTCCAGTTACATAGCTATCAAAAAAGCCTCCAAAGCCCTTGGGGTTATGCAGCCCAAACATCATGGTCTGAGTGAAGTTTTTTCTGGAAAAAATGTCAGCAGATAATGGTTTGATTTGGTAGGAACTCAGCCCTTAATAATAAATGTATGATAATAAATTAATACTTACTTTGAGAGGAAAAAAAATAGGTTGTTGTTGGCTATCCTCTCCACTGGTAATGTTACCTGGGAGATAGGGATCCCTTCAAAAATAAGCAATTATAATTGCATGAATATAATTTTTTAGGTTCCCAGAGCTTTTGGGAACTGAGATGATACTGCAGCTTGTGCTGGGTATCTGGAAAATAAAATGAAAGGAGATAGCCTTGCTTTGAGTATGTGAGGTTAAACTTGTTGCTACCTCTCTCAGTCTGGGATTTCTGCATCCAACAGATTGCACACTCTTTTAAGTAAGCAGAGTTTCAGTGTTTTCTGCCATTAGTGAAATACCACATAAAGCAAGAGAAAGAAAAGGAAGTTGGCTAATGCTGGAATTGTTCTGGTGTTTTCTCATACAACAGAATGGTAAATTGTTTTCCTTGGCTTTCTGGAAAATATCTGACCTTGATACTTCATATTCAGTTTATGTAAACAATTACAAAAGTATCTGAGCCAAATAGAAAAGGCTATTTCTTGAAAACCTGCAGGGAATGCACATGGGAATTTCCCACATGCTGTGGCAATCTTAAAAATACCTCCTTGTAACCCCACAATATTAATGATTAACTCCGGAACTGTGAGTTTTTCCAGACTTCCAGTGAACTCAGTGATTTGTGTGTTCAGCTGCATGTATCAGGGAGAGGTAGTAAAAAAAAGTAATTTACCACTTTTAGTAACTTGCATTTAACAAACAATCTGCCATGTTTTCCCCTTGAAATTCAGGTATTTCTGCAGATTGCATGGCTGATAAATATCACAGTATGGGAAATGTTTTGTGGCTAAGCTTTGTGCTGAGATGCTCTTGCAAGAACGAGCTGGAACCAGTTTTGTTCTTCACAAATTACTCAATGACAGAGCTGCTTCGCTTGGGACACTCACCCACACAGTGCAGCACGAACCTTCAGAGATGTGCTGAGCATCGTTGGTATCATGTTTATATGCATCTGAAATTCAGTAATGGTGTTATCTTTATGAACTGTTTCTGTTACATTTGCTGAAGAAGAGAGCAGTAGCAGAGTGGCCCTTGAGAGGTGATTTCCCAGAGCAAGCAGGTCTTCTTGTGCAAGGGGATTCACATCACACAAAGTCTGCTCAGCTCGTGGCATGGTGGGCAGCACCGCTGACAACAGTTTGCAAGTGCAAGCTGTTACATGAAGCTTCCGAAAGACGCTGAGTGCCAAACCCTCACCTATCTACACCAACAGCCCCGTCCCATAGCAGTTCGGAATATTCAGCCTCTTGGATCACTTTATCTTTACTCATCCTGTTTAATGTAACAGTGTGGTCTATCAACCGTCCTGCTGCACTGCTTGTAGTGGTGATAATATTTTTATCATTAAAATTTCCAGAGTGCAGCTTTTTAATTAATTCAGCTTGGGTGACTGGAGCATGGCTGTCATGGGTGCCAAGTCAGTACTCATCTTTACTGGGCCAGAATAAAACTGTTTTGGAGCACCTTGTGAACCAGCACACCTCCATTTCAGGGTGTTTTTAATATCAATATATATACATCATTTAGTTGTATGTATATAATTTAATCTCTCATTACTTATCTATCTGTCTGTCTGTCTATTTATTTATTAATTTATTTATATAGTGGCTCCTCTGGATGCTTCTTGGGTTGGCATAAGTCTTTTTTTACTAGCAGGGCAGTCCCAGCATCCTAATGACATAATCACACGCAGTTCACAATCAGACCATCAGAGCTTTGCTGCAGCAGATGCTGGGGACTTACCTGCCTGCAGTCAAAAAAGTTAAATATCTCTACAAACTGGACTGGGAAACCAGGCAGCTGGAAGCAGATGGTAGTAAAAAAAAGAATCCAGCTTCAGCTGCACAGAGAAGGGGAACCTGTTTTTCCTTCTGGATGGAAAGGTGGTGGGATGTGTGTGTGTGTGTGTACGCATGAAAGACAGGGTTGATGAAGAGGTGAATTTCTTTCCTGTAGTTATCTTATTTTGGGCTAGCACAGAAATGAAACACAGGCGCAGCCTTCAGTGGGTGAAATGGTTTGTATTTGTAAGGAAATAGTTAGTAGAGAGTCTCTCTAACAGGTAGGGTGGTGGGTTTGTATGCACAGACTGGGTCTCCAGCAAGCTGCACTGAAAGCTGTGTTTGACAGTATCAAAGTGATTAAAATAACTTAATCTGATGAAGTATTGCTAAGAAATTATTCTAGTTATGACTCTTGCATTATTTAATGACCATTCTTGAAACTTTAGCTCCTATGAGCAGCTCATTTGATGAAAATACTGGTTTCTAAAAAGCAGGTTGGCTTCTGCTCCTTTCAGTCATGAGAAGTGATCTGGAAATCCGACCTGAGTACATCTGAAAGATTCAAAACTCAGGAAGTCATGTGGGAAGAATAAACAGCAAATCTTTAAAACCAGGATGTTTCAAAAAACCCCCCACAACGCCTTTTAAACAAAGGGCGGGGACTTTCTATCTTTTGTAATATTTAAAAAAACCTGCATTAATATGAACCTGCAGTAGTTGTTTAAAGGAAGAATATATAGAGATAGGTAACTGGCAGGCAATGAAATCTCATCTGAGAAGATGCCAATCCTTTCAAACTTTACTATTGTTGGGCCCATCATATTGTGGGCGTAATTCACTGCTCAGCAGCTGTGTGCACACATACAGCTATAGATACATGTGTGTATTAGGTTTCCCTCCTCCTATGCCTAATATACAGAGGATGTGGCTTTGTTTCAGCCCTGCTTTGACATTTACCTTCCGTCTGGCTGTAGAGGCTCACATGTTCAGCTTGAGATGTTCTGGGTTCAGTTGTTGTTCTCAAGATAGATGTTGGTTATCATTTTTGTGGGGTCTGATTTAGAGTTCAGACTGTGCTAGAGCACATGTGGTTGGGACATCTTGCCTCTGTAGGCAGGAAGCAGATAACCAGCTGGTCAGTACAGTACATCTCTCTGTATCTGCTTGATTAACGCAGGATATGGGTCTGTCACAGCTTTTACATTCAGATCTTGGCTCTTCAGTTGACTCATGCTTTCATCTTCAGAGAGCTTAATTTTCCTCCCAGATATGATTTATTTCACTGTTTTTTTTCCTTAAAAAAAACCCCAAACAACCCAACAAAACCCAAACAAGCTTAGAAGTATCTAATTACTGGCACCAAACTCATGAACTTTTGCCCCATTCAGTGTTTTCCATTTCCCATTACGTTCAGTTTGACTGGAGCCACATGCTGTCCCTGTTCCTAAGCTGGCCATTTCCTGCTGGAAAAGGCAGGGAGAAACTCTGCATTGACTGGGAGAGGAATAATACCTGCAGTTCTCTCTGTAACCGCTATGAATATTATACTACTGTATATGTTACTAACATTTGTAAAACCCCTGAATTTTGAAAAGTAGGACTTGGAAAAACTTGTTGACATACGGCACTCGCTGTACTATGGAACTATGGCTTATTATTATGGTATTATAAGAGCTTCACCTTACTGTCAGCTGATATGATAAAACCATATGAAGCTTGGAGTTCAGCAACTGGCTTTTGTTCTCTACCCTGCTACAGATCGATCTCCATATGTTTTATTTCAGTTAGGATAATTGCAGATATAAATTTAAGTGTCTGCCCTCTTTTAAAGCTGTTGACTCTTGTTTCCTCCAACATTTTCATAGCAGTTAGGCACAGTAGAAAATATTTCTTTGACTCATTTAAGACTTCTTATGTTATAACTGCCTTGACCTATAGGGAAGCCTCTAAGAAAAACTAAACACCTGATTTTACCCTATTTTTCCCAAGTTGTTCTTTATGTTACACACCTCTGTTCTGTCACCTTTTACTTGCTTCCCTCTAAATTGAAGGCTGTTATACTGCCTTAAATCTCTGTGCCTATGGGAGTCTTTTTAGGCTGTTGAACATTGTAATTAACCACTTTGGACTTTCCATTTTTTACTGCATGTACGCTCTGCTAAAATTCAAGCCCAGGTATGGCAAACAGAGTTCCAGATGAAGGCATACTGTTAACGAACATAATGGCATTATTCATCCAACAATGTTCCTTTTTAATGACTTTTCTTTTTACTGTTGCTGTGCAGCAGTCAAACACACCTTTTTCCTATGCATTTTGGCAAACAACAGGCATTAACTTTGAAGCTCAAGGCACTTGAGCTTTTAAGGTTGAGCGTCCACATGTTACGAAAACGATTCTAGTTACCTGATCGTAAGTCTTGTAAGGACTGAGGAACCCCCAAATCACCTTTTAAATTCACGAGCTATGCCTGTTATTCCTGGCAGGGACTCTTGGCTAACGCGACTGGGGTGGTCTTGGTCCTGGCAGTGGATTCAGGTGAGCCCAGCTTCATCCTGTGCCACCAACCTGAAGGTGAGGTTTGCACAGTGCTGAGGAGATCCCAGCTACAGAGCAACCAGTCTGATGGAAGGACGGGTCCTACCTTCCTACACCCCAGATCTGTGCTTTATTTGGGGATGGGGCAGGCTGTGGAGGGTGTGCTGCCCACTCGGGTAGGGAGATGGTGCGTGGAGGGGATGCTCTGCTACCACCACTAAACTGGGTTTTGTTGACACAGCAAGAAACCGTGAGCTGACAGTGGCTGGGTCACAGCACCATCTGCAAAAATATGCTGTGTTACAAAGAGACTGTAGCAGAATTAGGCAAAGGTGTTGCAAACTGCGATAAAGTATACATTAAATACACAATACTCTGGGAAGGAATCTAGCAGTTCTTGCTGAAGGACTCCTGAAATGATCCACCCATCTTATGGTTGTGATAAAAACATGCAGATAAGACACTGGTATGTCCTACAAGGTGGACAGAATATGGATTTGAAGAAAGAGTGCTGTTGTGCCTGTACATGAAGAACAGGCTTGCTAGGACTTATTAAAGTGCTGTATGTTTGCCTCTTTGTGGTTTGGTCATGACCATCAATGAGACAGCTCAGCCGAGGGGAGCCACAGAGATTTCAATTCTGACAGTGTTAACTAGGGAGAAAACCTGAGATGATGTTGATATTAGTCATATAGAAATCTCTGATGATGCACAGTAACTACGTATGAAACTACAAGGGCTATGTAGTAATTGGCATGTATATGAGAAAAAATGATCATCTAAGATGGAGAAACTACCAGATGTAAAGCCAAAACTTTGATGATGAATGCACAGCCAGATCTATACTTGTATTAAAATTCTCATCCATCCATTTGTACCATGAAAGATGTCTTTCCCCTTGAAAGAGTCTGGAGGAACCGTGCAACGTCTGAAAGTTCATGATCCGTAGCTGTCAGAAGAGGCTCTGATTTTTAAATAAGCCAGCTGGTGATCAGATACTGTGACTTGCTATTTATTTTGCAAATCATACCTGCAGACATGTTTTTCCTTAGCAAAGCCACTGATTGTGACAAATGTGTATAACAAGTGCAGTCTTCTATTGATTCTCACATTCTATTTTCTGCTTTTGGTGGAAACAGATGGAATTCAATTTTCTCACAATTACTATTAGCCAAGAATAACATCACTTAAATCAGTGCGGGGGAGGTGGAAAGTTGCAACTACAAAAACACACAGCCTGAAAAGCTGGATATTGAAATGCAACTTGCAAATAACCATAACTGATGTGTTATCCAGGCCCCAATTCAGAAACACACTTAAGCATTTTCTGGACTGAAAGCATTATGTCCTACTGACATTATACATGTGGCCTACTGAAAGAAGGATGACTCAGACTGTTCTTGTAGGTTAGTCTCATGGCATGACTGATGCTTAAAGTGTAAAATCTCAGGACATTTTCCAATAAAAATAAACCCAGGGTCAGGTTGGATGTAGCTAATGCTAATGTAAGGATATGCAATTGTACAAAATCATTGTTTACCTTGCAAAACATTAAAGGAAATTCTTAAGAAATTAAAATATTAGTCCATAATTAGAAAACAAGTCAATCATTAGGCACGCAATAAATAATTTCCAAGTATTCAGGCTGTTTTAGATCAAAATGCTGTGAATTTAGAGAGGGCGCATTGTATAGCTAATGCATAAGTACAAGAAAAAATCCTTCACTCTGTGAATGTTAAGGGTAAATCAAGTGCTTAAGGTTAAGAAATACCATAATTAAAGATTTTTTTGAAATCCTAGGTTTACACTGATTCTTTTGCATCATGCTGAACTCTCAGATGATGTGATCACAGGTATTTTAGTCCCATTATTAAGTATGGCCTCTGGCTTTGTTTAGTAACTAATATGGGATTATTAGTTTCATCCTAGGCTTCCTTCTGTCCTTTTCATTGTTACAGTATCTTAACAATTCCCTCAAACTACTGCATTTCTGCTCACAAAGGCCTTGTAAAGAGGCATTATTAGACCTATCGTACAGATACTGAACGGAGCCAGACACTTCTGTGTCAAAAAGGCACCAGGATAAGATGATTATGATATTCTATTTCAGAGCCTTTAGTATCTTATAGTGCTTTATGTATTCATAGCAAAGATACATGGAAAACATACAGCTGGTATCTGTAGTAAGGCATCTGAAAAAATAAGCTGACCTGCCAGTGGTCATCGATGAAAGAATTGCCCTGTAATACATGTGAAACCTATGGCTTAATGCCTAATAAACCCATTTTTTGAGGGCAGCTCGCAATATCTAGCAGAAGAAGCCTGAGGAACTCCAGTTCTGCGCCTGCATACTGGGGCTGGAGTTACACTTCCACAGTTTGTTGGAAGCTGCACTTTTAAACCTTAACGAGTTGACTGAAACTGTGTAAGATGAAGTGGTTGTTTTGGCCAAGTTTGGGCAAATATTCATAACAGCAGCAAAATGCCTCTCCTATCCCTGAAATGATGCTCCTGTCATACGTCAAGCCGCAGAAGCATTGGGGCGAGCTGGAATATTTCATTTTGCCTTTTCACATGGCCAAAACGATATTTTTCCTTAAGAAACAGCAGAGCAGCTTTTGATGAAAGCTTTTCCCCAGAGATGTCAAAAAAAAAACCCTCTCCCAAAATTTTTTTTAAAGTGAATCCACATATTTGTGGATTTTGAAGTGCTAATCAAGCCGCCTCTGTCCGAGCAGTCACGCCTTGCTCACAGCCTGAATGCAGAATAATTAAAAGAACGGAAATCTATATTCCTTTGTGCAGCATTTATCGTTTCTAAAGGCACGCAGCCAGCACGAGTGATTCCTTTTTCAAATCAGGCAAGGAAAGCATGAATGAGGTGGCTGCTCGAAACCTACAGCTATCGCCAGCGTGGATGATTCGTGGCACAAGAAGGCTGGGAAGCGCCGGGTGTGGGAAGGCAGGGTGGTATGACAGGCCCTGGACGCCCGTCCTGCTGGGCAAGGGTTGCATTTGGCTGGGGAGATAAAGCGCTTACTCATGGCCAAGTTTGCCGCATTGCACGAAGGAATGAGTCAGGCTCTTCACGCCTGATCCACCACTGCTAGTTCATGCAGTACAGAAACGGCTGCATCCCCGGCTCCCAGCTGGCACAGACTGATTTTCCATCCCTTTGCACAGGCGTTTGTACCAGAGCGAGGTGGCTGCATTGGGGATGGGGTGCTGGGGCTACCAAAGTCGGTCTCTGTGTGTGCGGGGTGTCACTTCTCCGGCAGCCTTCCTGCACCCTTTTTGCCCCCGTGGTCCTTGCGGTGACATGTTTTCCCTCTTGCAGTGACAGAGCCGTGTGCTGAAAGGCTGTAGTTTAAGCTGGGATTGCATAGCTTAAGCTGAGATTGCATCTTTGCTCTCCCCGCTGTTTTCTGTCATTTGAGTGTTTCTCAATAAATTACTTTGTGGGCTTAAATTTCTCACGTTAAAACCCAACCATGTATCAGCATCTGATGCATATTTAAATAACTTTCCAGTGCCGTTGTTTAATTCACAGCACTGAATATTCACTGAAGTCAAATTATGAAGCACATTGGCGTCAGGATATTTCCATACCTCCCATTTTTTTTCACTTGTAGCTTCCAATTCTAAAATCTGTGTTAGAAGTAAGGACAAAAAGAGTTTGAGCAGTTTTTACTGGGAAGGTATTTCTAAGCAAGGAGGCTTAGGATCTAAGTACACAAGACGTGCAAAAACTGAGATGTTAAAATAATCGCAAACCTTACAAATGAGACAGAAGCATAAGTCTTTTATGGCTCTTGGCACTGGTTAAATCTACAGAGGAAATTGAAGATTTTTATGATTCTGTTAAAATTACTGTTCAATACATTTGAAGGGATGATAGCAAAACATAAAGGGCAGTCTCTCATACATTAATGTTAACCTGGCAATGTCATTTATATTGAAATTTGACTTGACTTTCAAGCACCATTTGAAAGGTTATTGCATGTGAAACTGAATTAAGCAATACAGCTGAAGTTTGCCCTTTTATGATTTAAAATAAGAACTGTATTTTTCTTTCTGTAAGTCCCCACTCAAAAAAGAAAAGTAAAAAAAAGTACCCTAGGACTGTGCCTCGCCCTACCTCCCACCAGCAAAATCCCTAGTTTGTTAGGGGGGGAAGAAAAAAAAAAGCAGGTGAAAAAGGCATACCCTTAGGGCAGGGCTCTGATGCCAGAACTGGCTTATGCCAGAGTGCACATTAATGAGGCTGTTTCACCTTTACACCAGAGTGCCTGAAATTAGATACTCCTCCACTCTCTAGTTTCTAAGTCTTGTATTTCCATCCCCGTCTTTATTAATTTTGGGCTGATGAAATCCTTTCCCATGCCATCTCAACCTTTACCTCTTAGACTGCTCTAGTTATTTGAAGCACAATACCTTGTTTAGCTAAGCTAGCCCACTACGTACGTATGAGCGGGATCAAATAACCCTGCTTCAGTCACCTCTTTAACTTTTCCAGGAATTATATTCAAAACTAATGTCCATCTCCCCAAGGGTTTGTAGTACAGTCTCAGCAAGCCTACGTAGTTTTGGTAAGTAGCTTGGAAATTTTAGAATTTGCATGAAAACATCCTTAACTGAGTGGGACCCCAGGAAAAAAAAAAAAAAATCCCAGTCATCCTCATCCTGAGATGACCCCGGCAAATGCAACTTTTTAATGAGGCAAGCTAGTTCAACAGAAACCGTCAGGCTTTTCTGAGAATCTCTCCACTGCGCTCCTGCCAACTCTACCACTTTGGGCATTAATCTACCAGATTTCCAGGCAGCCGGAAAGTGCAAACAAATGGTTACTGTGCACGCAGCGAGGAGTCAGCCCGCGCCTCTACACAACAGCCAGGCACGCCAGCGACTTGAGACCTGTGAATATTGGCACGTTTGTGCCTGCTGTCACTAACAGGGGAGGCAGGAACGTGTCAAGCAAACAGAATCTTTGACTCCGGCAGACAAGACATTGCCTTCGACACAATGCAAAGGTGGGACGGAGATAAATATAGGGATTTATGGTCACTACAACCAGACTGTTTAATGGAACAGGGAGGAGCTGTCAGGAGTTGTCTTTATGAAGAATGATTTTTATTAAACTGGGAATGGATTTTCCTAGTTGTGGTGTTCAGCACAAGTGGAGGGAAGATTTGGAAACAGGAGAGACTTTCCCTGAGGTTTTTTTTTGTTGCTTTGCCTATGGCAGTATTTTTCAAAGAATGGGTTATGTTTTGGGGAGAAAAAGAGAGGCAGGGAAGGCAGCAGGGGAAAGATTGTAAAAATTAGCTAAAATCTTCTTTTCCCCCTGAATATGCCCCCCCGCCAATCATTGAAATATTTGGATCTGCTATTGGGACATAGATTTGTATTTTTGAAAACAAAGTATAGATGGATCAAATGTATTAAACTGTCTACTTAACTTCCCAACTCAAATAACCATGTTTCCATTGTGTATTTTTATAACTGCAAGTGTGTATAAATTCATCTATCTCTATTCATCTATTTTTTTTCACAGTGGGCGGTCCTGTCTCCACTCCCACCAAAGTCACGCTTCCTGCGATTTCAAAAGTAAAGAAGTTCAGGGGACATGAATGGCAGCAAATAATGTAAACAGGAATTCTCATGCTAATTGTACCCATGCTCTGCTATACTTAGAAGTGGAAGTCAAGTCAGTGTTCGGTGAAGCAAATCTCCTGCAACCACGAAGGAAGCAGAAAAATAATCGACATATGGGTCAGTCGGTCTGCAGAGGAAATCCGAGGTGCAGTTTCACAATACATTGAGTCCACAACAATATCAGTTCAAAAGTTCCCCTTCTGCCTGACCTTGGCCTTTTGGGAAGGGTTGGGAAGAGGAAAGGGTGTTTTAAAACCAGATAGTCCAGTAAACTGATTTGTAGTTTGGCCTTACAAAAACGTGTGCTTATACAATTGGAGAAGTGATACAGAGAGGAAACAAGTCTGGGCACGGAAATATGTCCATGATGGAGCGATGTGGGCAGAATTTGCTGCCAGAGCCAGAGGGTTGTGGAAGTGCATACCAAGAGTAAAACGGGGAGATAGCTATTAGCATGTTCTTTGATTTCAGATGTCATATTTAGTGAGAGTTGGTAGAGTCAGAGTTCCTGGACAGCCTCATTTCTGGTGGGATGGATGAATTTCTTCATGATGAAACAGCTCTGGTGTCATCTCTGGTTGCTCCTTTCCAAGTGATGTCTCTGTGCAAGAGCCGTCTACCAAGCTCAAGTGTTGCATGAGTTGGGACTTGTGAAAAGACAAAGGGATTTGCATGTTAGGAGAAGGTGGCAGCCATAATGATGTAGTTCAAGTTTTACTTATTATGATTAATACCAAATTGCACTTTGCCATGCAGATTTTTATTGTCCTTGGTTGTGTGTTATTTCTTTTTTTTTTGTTAGACTTACTGAATAAAGCCCAGTGTTGACAGTCACCCTCAGCAACATCTATAGATGCTTCTTTGCAGGTAAGAATAATAACATTCAGCAACACTGACATCTTGTGGCTGATGAGAAATGACTCAGACATGCCAGATTAGCCACAAACGTATCTTCATCAATTGTGTATTCAGCATCTCCTAAAATATGGTGATGCTTAAAGAAATGAGTATCAGAAGTCTGGAAACCTAGAGGTTAAAAGGCAGAAAATGCATAAAGGTCTGGTTTATTAGTTGGCTGAGCTGTGTGTGTGGATAATCCGGCTGCATACTAATCCTTTTGGCTAATCTTCTCCGTGTGAATGATTCCCTCCAGAGGACAGGGATAGAGTCTGGGATGTTTGACGTGACAAACAGAAGCTGTCGCTCCCCGCAGATGATCTTTGTGTTTTCCTCCTCCATTGGGAAGCTGGGAGAGAAAATACCTCTGGAAAAGGCCCCAGGAGGAATCTTTCTTATTACCTATTGTTGCTGCTAGAAATAAGATCAGCAAAGGCTGTGAGTGTCTGCCTCTCAGCCAGTGGAGATGTTTGGAAAAAGGTGTGGTAGGGAAGACTGTTTGTATGGAAAGATTTGTAGGAGCAAATCCTGGTTGGCTGGAAAGTTGCAAACTCTTCTGCATGCTTAAGCCACTGAGGCTTAAACATACCCTGTATAAAATGGCCTTACCCTTGAAGTATGGGTAGGATGAGAAAATCTAATTTGGACTCCTATAGATGGTGGAGGGGTCAGATTTCCTTTTTGGTCTAAAGATAGATGTTTGCGACTCTGCAACATGCGAAGGTCAGCTTTGGACTTTTCAATTGCTAGCAGCTTCTTGGATTACTTCCTTGTTTGCATATGTTTTTGTTGCTAATTAACATCTGTATCCACTTTGTCATCTGCACTCAGTGACGAAATGATTACTGAACATGAAATTAATTGTTATGCAATGGTCTTTTGCAAGTATCTAGAGAACTTTCACGCTTCCTTGAGGATGCTAGGTCTGGGATTGCAAGGAGCAATGACCGTATGCTCTATTTACAGCTTGTGCTCCTTGAAATCAAAGCAGTTGTCTGATTTGGGGCCCATATTGTGTAAAACCCTTCATGAAACCTTAGGGAAGAACTGTAAAAGGCTACACCTAGCTGGTGGTTGGGATTAAATTGATTAGGAAAATCTTAGAAGCCCAAGACAGACTGAAGCTGATTCAGGCTTGGGGGTCATATTTGTTAATTGTCTTGGGAGGTTGGGAATAACATCCTTTTCCTAGTCCCGGAATGAATTTACTTTTTTTTTCCCCCCCTGCTCTTGTTTAGAACTGCTTTGAGTAACTTCACCTAGTGAGACTATGAAAACAAACAATAGAAGTGAATGATTCTGTGATTTGTAGTGTGCTTGGCTGTACTACATATTGTGCCTTGGCACCTTTTAATTCAGTACATTAAGTCACCTTAAACCACTGACATACACAAATGCTGTAGTTTAGTATACTATGTAAAAATTCCAATTTAAAATGGTTGATACCACGTTTTGGGGAAAAATACCCTTTAATCTGCTCTGTTGACTTCACTTAATACAAAAGGTTATTCTTAGTCAATAGGAATAATCTGTGTGTTATTCAATATAATTTAAAAGTAGGTATTGGGGAGCTTGCAATTCATTCATACTGATTTTTCTCTAAAACACACCTTGCTGTGTTGTCTAACTATATTAAAATCTATCACTCTGAATCACAGATGTTTGCTTCAAAGAACAAAAAGTGCTCAATTCAGCAGAAACTTGCAGCAGTATGCTGAGTTAGCATCTTCCAAAATGCCAGCCAACTTGGTGTGAATTTTGTTTATTTAGACTCTGAAATGTATTATACAAACGTCAAGAACAGTAAAGATCTCTAATCTGCACTCCTCATTTCTTGAGCACAATTTTCATATAAGATTTTCAATATATGTTCTTTTTCATCGATCACTGACAAAAATGAAAGATATGCCACTGTGTAGCACTTGGTGTTATGTAAAGCAATATCTTTATTTCCTATTTTACACTTAGAAAAAACTTTTTTTTTTCTAAACAAGTAGAGGATTTACTGTTTTAACAGCCCACACTGTAAGCTGGGCCTATAAAATTCATATGTCTTTTTGTGAGCTCAAATAGGGAACAGCACAAGCAAATGATTTTAAGCTTATGACCGCAACTTTGACATTAGCATTTGAAAAAAGGGCATCAAACAGTAAATTACGAGTGAACGGAGGGCTTCGGTCCCTTCATAACTCACTTGCAATGAATTTGAATGGATGCATTGTTTCCAGAAGTGTAAACATGGGAAAACTGGGATTGATGTTGAAAATTGTAATATGCCCTAATTTGATCTTAAACAGTTACACCGTACTCAGTTGAAAACTTGGTGAAACAGCTGAAGGTACGAACATAAGACACTTTTGGTAAGCTGTAAGCATTTGTGATGTAAACTATTCTTCTTATCATCAGGGAAGGTGAAGCAGAGAGATCCCTGAGGTTTTCAGAGATATTCAGCCATCAGCTCAACTATGTGTTGGTCAACAAGTCAACAACATTTCTGCATTGCCCAACAGCCCTACATCATTCACCCCTTGTTGGAGCAACATTGGTGACAGGATTGGATTTCAGTTAGCTTTGACCCCTGCTCATGTATTCAGCCTACAACTATTTTTCCCCTCTCACACTGTATTTTTTTATAACATATGGTCTTTCATCTGTAGGGCTAGAAAGCCAGATGTCCACAGCTCTTTTGGTCAACACAATCAGTGATGCTGCCAATCATAAGCCCTTTAAACACTGCTACAGAAAATTACAGAGAGTTTGTTTTCATATCCTTAGTCTAAACCTATTTACCAGACTCATAATGATGCTCTAAAACAATATCTGTACATTGCCTAGTCATACACAAACTGCTGTATTTTAGTTGTTAAGTAATGGACAAGCAATGAAGCAGCTGTTGAAACATTGCACTGGGTTTTTCTCTCTCAAGCTGAATGACAGAATTTGCCAGGTCATTTAATCAATTTCATACTGATTTAAACTAGATAAAATCAATCATCTTAGCTCATAGATTTGGTAGCTGGAAAGATTGCATCGTCTACATTGTAATGCTATACTTTAATAATTTTTGAATTAAAAAGGAAAAGATCCTTTCCAGTGTCTACAGTGTAGTAACCGAAAACCTGCTAAACTGTTGCTTGTGAGACCACTAAAACTATAATTCTGAAATTACCAATTTGTAAACTAAGAGGTTTTGTGGAATAATTAATCAAAATGTGGATCTGAACGGTCAGTTGTCCTCAAAAGTGGGTTAAGATAATCTAATTGATAGCTTGATAAGTAGGGAAAAAAAATCCATACAATGTTTAGAGCTGTTAATTTTTTGTGTCTGTTTTTTAATAAACCATCTGCTTTCTATATTTCACAGGCAACCCCTGCATTGAGAAATTGAAAAAAAAGGGAAGTTTCATTCTCTATATATGATGCAAGCCAAAACCAATATAGAATATATTTACAGTGAGATATAAAAGCATTTGTAATGTTTTGAAGGAAAGTTGCAGACTTAACTTTGATTTGCAGAGCAGATTGCAAGGGTGTGAGGAGGAAGAGCCAATAACCAGTCTTATTAATGTGACTTCTGTAAGAGCCAACCTCTGTAACACTTCATTAAGCAGGGCTTCCTTTTGGATAAAGGGAATTTTGCCCAATTTGAAACTTAGAGCACAGCTGTCCAGAACCAGTATGTGCCCTCACTGAAGGTAAAGACATGAGGGTCAGGCCCTGCTGACCAAAAGGGGGTCAAGGCATCAGGATGGTACATACTTGTTTAACATTTAAGCATGAGAGTGCACTCAGGTACCTGGCCTCCTTGCACGTGGGCGGCAGAAGTCATGTTCGGATGCTTCAGCTCCCTTTACAGTGGGAATTTGTGGGTATTTGGGTGCCCCAGAGTGACCTCAGCAACAACCAAGAAGGTAAGCCAAAAGCCAAGAACAAACGCTGAGAGAGAGGTCACACCTTGAATCCCACGTCCCCTGGTGCCTTGCTTCAGGCTGCAGTGAGATGCCTTCATCCATCCTCCAGGACCTGAAGATAGGCATGATGCCCAAGAGTTTTGGATATTTCAGTTCTTTCACGGTTGATACCTGCCCCGTGTGTATGTTTTTTACAAGATGCCTGTCTCAAGAACAGCTTTGGTACTTCTGCAGTTAAATTTGCATCCAATGATCAGAGCAGAAGACTTAGCTTTAAAAAGTGTTCATTCACAAGCTGGAATGTATTTTTTCTAACATTATAAAATAGCTTGAGGTCAGAAGACACTTGCCTGGGAAGTGAGACACCCAAGTTCAGTTCCTTCTTCATCGTCTGGGGTTCAAAGACCTACCTCTTGCCTCCTCTGAGAGCAACTAACTGAGAGGCTCGTGGCTGATCTGAGAGGTGGGATCTTCACACCTCCTCCTTTTCAATTTTCCTCTTCCCCTGTCCTGCTGAAGTTGTGCCATTATGAAGAAAGAAATTTAGTAATTAGAAGAAGACCTAGAAGATCCATGGCTTTTTATTGCACTGATCAGGGCTTATACCTCAGAGAGGTTTCCTCTGCTCTGCTCTATAAACCTTCCTTCTGCAAATTATCAGTTGTCCCATAATGAGTGTCCAGTTTTCAAGAGCAATTTATAATTTTTGTCAGAAGAAAGAGGTCTGCAGGAGAAACCCACAGAATAACAGTTTTGCCAGTCATGCTTTTTTCCCATATTGTACAGCTTATGATTGAAAGATCCATACGAGTGACCACATAGGACTATGCTGATGAATTTTTTTTCTACTAGTGTATTTCATACCTGTTTTCTAGTTTCTTTGATTTTTTTTCTAATACAACTAGAATTTACTTAAGAGTCTGAACCGTTAATATGAAAATAATTTCCCAAACTAGTAAAATATGCTCAAGACTTGTGTTTTGAGTGCAATCCTATGGCATCAATGAAACGGGAGCTTTCAGGGAGCAGACGGGCAAGAGTTTCCAAGTCACATATCAGGGTTTGGTGTGCTTTTCCTACTTAATTTGATACTTATCCTCAATGTGGACTTCATAAAGTCTGTATTGCCTCCTGCATGCTTCATAAAGCCCACGTCAGGGCCACACTCCAGAACAATGCCACACTTTATAAAGTGCAAATTGGCTATGCAAACTTTATTAAGTATACGAAGCTGCTATTAATGTCAAATCACTCCCCAACAGATTCGCCAGACTGCTACTCAAAGGCATTGCTTTTCATCATGTCCAGCAGCTTAAAATACTTTTTACTTTCCTATTCCAGCATTTTAATGTTTCATGAGCCAAATAAAACTGGGAAAATGTCAATGAGGTGAGAATACCTCTGTTGTTTAACTCCCTTGGTGCAAATATTCAAACACATGGCTTGGTTTACCTCAAACTGTGCAGAGAAGTCCCATTGTGGTGATGGGACTATACCTATGTAGAATTTGAGGTTAACGGATTTTGATGAGTTGAACCAGGAGCTGGGAATTTTTCAAAACATGCAGTTCTGTACTGAGGATGGTAATGCCTGTTTAAAGATTAACATCTGGCACTAGATTCACAAGAGAATGTAAACCACATTAAAGCTTCTACTCTCATCACCTTGAAGACCCATTTTTGTTGATACTTCTCTAACACCTATCTTTCATATAGAAAATTTCACAGACTTCCAGACATTTGCTTGTAGCCATGTACAGAATTGCCTTAGTCTAGAAAGAGAGCCATGCAGTGAAAAGAGCTTAACTTACTTAAATGTGGCCTTCCTCCATCTCAGACAAGTCCTCTAACCCACCTGGCTATGGAGTAAAGGTGAGAAATTACACAATTCCTCCAGGCTAATTTTGTGCTAAGCCCAGCATGGCAGATACATTTGGAGAGTACAACCACATGTGGCCCTGAAGCCAAGTTAAGGCTTCTTTGCAGATCTTATGGTTGCAAGCTCTGTGCTGAGTTGCTTGGTATTTTTCAAACTTAAAAAAATCTAGGTGTGTTCAGTAACAAACATTTAGTTAAATTTGTAAGTCCTAGGAAGGACTGTGAATGTTGCAAATCTCGGCATAGATCCATTTGAGGCTCCACACAGTCTGCTAATGCTATTCCATAATATATTTTTGTCTGAAATGTTATTATTTTTAAGACTGGATGGTATATGGTGGCACTTTGTGGTTAGTGGCATAGACAATTTTCATTTTTTGAGTATCTGTCAACTCTCCTTAATTTTGGGTTTCCATCCTACAGGACCATTTTATCTGCTATGGCTGGCTGGAGATGTTCCTTTCAAGTTGACAGGGACAATCAGCATCTAAAGCCATTGCTTGCTACCTGCTGCTTTTCCTTTCTTCCTTAATCATTCGGTTTCCTCTGTCCTACTGTTGAGGGCTTGGTGTATTCTTAGGATTTTATCTATGGTATGGTAGCTACATATATACAGCATCATTCTTGGTGTGCAACTATGGTAGTTGTACTCAGTTCTGAGCTACAGATTACAAATATCTTTAAAGGAGAGGAAAACCTACAGGTAAAACATCAGAAGATTTTGAGAACATCATCTTACATGTGAAGTAGGATCTGGAGTTTTGTGTAGTACAAGAAAGGCATGGACATACCAGAGTGAGTGGGGAGTCCCCAGGATAGTCAAGGGGCTGCAGAACACAAAGTATGAGCAGAAACAGAGAAGGCAAAGGGAGATCTTACTGCTGTGTCCAGCAACCTAATTGAGAATATAGAGAGGACAAACCAAGACTCTTCTTGGAGTCCTGTGGCAATGGCCACAAGTTGAAACAGAAGAAATTCTGATTAGATAAAAGGAGAAAGGTTTTCACCATGAGGTTGATCACTCAGGAGCACAGACCTAGAGAGGTTTTGGAAACTCCATCTCTGGAGATATGCGAAACTCAACAAGTCCCTGTGTAGGCTGATCTAGCTGGACCTTCTCTGAACTGTTTTTTTGGGCTAGATGATGTCCAGGGTGCCTTCCAACCCATATAGTTTACTGTGACTGTATAAGAAAAAAAATCTTTATTAATTCAGTATTTACCGAGTACAGGGTTACACTGAGTACTGTACAAATACATAGAGAAGTGTTTTCTAGACTGAAGGGTTTATGTTCCAAATAAAACAAAGCCTTGTGTGTGTGTGTAGGGACCGGAGGTGCACTGAGATGAAGTGATTTGCTGCAGTCCTACTGAAATTCCATGATGGAACAAGAAAAAGAATTAGCTCAGTCTCATTCTTTCCGTTGTCTCGGTTCAGACCATGGTGTACGCAGAAAGCATTGTTAAGTTACACAGGATGAAAGGATTGCAAAAGTAGGATTAATGTTTGGGTTTTTTCACTTACAAAAGATATTTCTGTCTATGACATTTTTCAGCAGTTAAGGAAAAAGTCCCACTCGCAGCAGTATAATAACCAGATAGACACCCTGTCGCTGTTACATGAGCCTGTTCTGCTGAAGATGCAAAAACATTCTTTCTATTTCTGTAATTTCCTCTGATTACTCCTGACCAGTTCCGGGCAATGGGCTCCCAGTCAGTTGTTTGTGAAATCCCTAAATGGGTATATTTAGGCAGTTCCAGTGTTACAGTATGTGAGAATAAGTTTGTTTGCAAAAGTTATTTGAACAAAGTAACTCTATCTGTATTCTTTCTCAATGGGCCACAAATTAAAATATAGTGCGAATATTGAATAACTAATTTCCAAGGAGATTCACAGTGGCTTGAAAAAGAAGACAAATAAAAAATGACCCCTTTACATATATGATGCATTCTGATCCACCCCTCCTTTAATAATTAGAAACATGGTTTCACTGATACACTTTAGAAAATCATTCTGGGGATTCATGAATTTAAAAGAAAAAAATAAACTAGACGTGAATAATTCATACTTAAATAGCTCTGGGCCAAGATATTGCTTCAGTATTTCCAAGTATGCAGGTTTTATTATGCTTTTAAAGTATGAATAAAAACAAGGTTGTTTTATCACACTTGGACTAATCAATGATATGCCCGAAGCACAGTTGGCAGTAAATGATCCGTTTTAGTTTAAAACATTTTTAAAATCGATGTGTATTGTAAGGTAGTCATAAAAATCTTCAAATTAAAGGGTTTTGAGCCATAAAAACAAGTAATATATTTAAGGGTTTTTTTAAGGCAATAATGTTTCCAAGTAAACAGGAGATGGGCCAAGCAGTTCCCTCTGAATTACCGTTCATCAGGTTTTCACACTCTATTAAGGTAACCTTCATGAAATATTTCTACATTACACTTCATGATGTAATTTGAATGCATTAGAATTAATTTGCCAATAAACTGCAGGGAAAATATGGAATATGCTACCCCAAAAGCTTACAAACTCTCTCTGTTTAGCTTGGGTCACATTCACCAGGGTTTCCAATGTAAAGTTTGCAGGCAAAAAATGACTCCTGTGACTACAATGCTTTATTCAGGAGCGAGCTCTTTGCCCAGGGAGGGAAAGCGATGCTGTCTGTGGGTCTGTGCACTGGGTTCAGGGCTTTTAGTTTGCTCAATGAATGCAATATACTGGGAAACCAGTGAGTTAGTGCTGGCTTTGTAGGGTAGAAACAACTTCTTAAAAATAGCCCTTTACCCACCCCAGGCAAGCTCCTCCATGGCTCTTGGCCAGCCAGCTTTTGACAAAGTGTGTTGTAGTGCCAACCCACCACTGAGTCCTCTTCCCCGTCTAAAACATGGCTTACTTGTTGGAGAAGATCCAGAGCTGGCCTTCGGCTGTATGGATGAGTTTCAGGCAACGTGAGCTTACCCAATGACGTCAGAGGGACTGCAGGTGTGAAATAAGATTTACAGGGCAGTGCCCTTTAGGACAGGGATTTTTGCCTTGTCCAGTTTTTTATACAAATGCTTAAGGTTGCTTCTAATCTCTGCCAGCCACCTTTGATTCTGAGGATCTAACATGACAGCCAGGGAATCACCCGGGAACACAGAGGAGAGAGGTTATAAAGTTTTCTCATTCTTGACTTCCAACTCTCATTCACACTGCTGGCAGCTTCACCATCTGCATTTCTAAAGAACCTCTCACTGTAGGTTTTAGTTCAAAGGCAATAGATGTTCCATATGTGTTCACGTCAGACATGCTGTACTGAGGTTTGGAGAAAATCCACTGAAGGCGAGACTATGCCTCCAGTGTTTATGCTCATTGCCTTTGGTTATAGTCAATGAGAGTGAATGGAAATACTGACAACGAGATGTATTTTGTAGTGGAAAAACTGGCATGTGATATCTCATAATCTTCATAATTATTATTTCCTTTTTAAAACTTACGTAAAATATATGAGCTAAGTACGTCAAGGGCTGAGTTCTTCTAATCCTCAGCATTTTATGCGAACTAACTGGCAAAAACCCCATCTCAGCAAGAAATCTTTTGCACTAAGCAGGACCAGAACTGGATGTGTCCAAATATCAGGAGATAAAATCCCGTTTTGAAGGATTTCCATACATTAGTGGAAATGAAAGCACAGAGAGCCTCAGAGCCAGGACTATACTCACAAGATTTCTGATATATTTACAGACCCAAGAGGTCTGCATCACCAGAATGAAGCTGGAAGTCTCTCTTTCTTCCTACAGTACTTTTTCTACAGTACTCTTTCTTCCTACAGCACAACCAATTTCCATAGCATTGAGGTCTTGCAATCAAACTGTCGCAATCTCTCATTTGTAAGTGGAGAAAGTGAAGACATGGCAAAGCTTTTTGGCAGCTGGTTGTCTCTCTGTGATTGAGATCCACCTCTGATATCCTCAAAGCCTAGGTTTAGTCAGGGCCAAAGTGTTCAGGGGTGAGCTCTGAAGCAGAGAGCAAGCTGACCTGTCTCATAGCTCTCTGAGGGTGCTATAATTTCCCAGCTTCCCTGGAAATCTGGATTATACTCTTTGCCTAAGGTCCCATGGGAGCTGGTGGTAGAATAGGCAGCTGAAACTTAAAGGAAATTACATTATGCTACCTTGGGCAGAACAAAGGTCTGGAAGTTGAGAATAGCTAAAATGCGAGCGATGAGGTGAGAGATACTAGCAGCTACCCAGTCTACTGTTTTCTAGGATGGATTTGTGTGCACTGCCTGTCATTTCACCAATAGGTTTATGAAGCTGGAGGGCCAAATTTTACTACGTTTGTACAGTTTTTTCCTCCTGCTGAATGCAGAAAGGGAAGAGAAGGTAGGAGTTCTGCATGCGACATTTGGCGATGTTGTAATGGGCCACAGAGCTTTTAGTCAGGTCAGTGGTATGAGTGTGTCTCCTGGCCAGTCTCACCTTGTTTTCTCTTCAGGTTTCTTCTCCTATCGCCAGCTCTAGCAGAGCACTTTCTGATTTTCACATCTACAGTCCTCTCATCTAGAGGATGCTATGGGGTGAGAGAAGATCTGGTTTATTTTGGATGATAATATGTTTAAAAATAAATAAGTCTGTGTGATCAGAGTAGAGAGCTGATTCTCTTATCCATTCTCTTGTTCCTCTGGCAGAAAAATCTTGGCAGTATCTTGAAGGAACATATTATGTTTCCAGTGAAAGGAAATAATTCCAGTCCTTCTCGAGTAACCCCTCTATCCACTACTGCATTAACACTATAGATCCTTAAAAAGAGACTCATCTAACATTTTTTGGCTAAAATGTGGTCACTGAATAAAGAAGCAGGAAATTAGAGATTTTTTTTTTCTTTGCATTTCAGGAGAAGCTATCTCCTCACACTCACTGCCAAAAGTCCTGAGAAAAATTTCAAATTAATAAATAACATTATTCTTATTGAAATTTTTGCAGAAATATTTGGCAGTAAAGAGAGACCAGTTGTAGATTCTTTACAGTAAAAAGTTTAAAATGGAAAGTCTGACACATTCTTAAGCTATAATAACACAAATGGGATCACTATAATTTTCAGTTCTGATTATAGGTTATAAAATCACTGCCAAATACCCATATATTCACGAGCCTGCAGAAAACAATCTGCAAAATGAAATATGGAGAACTGCTGAAGGAAAGTACAGGCAGCTGTACATGTAGGAGATATAATGATAAAGCCAAACCTAAAATCAAGATACTGTTGATAACTAGTCAGAGAAATTTCACTCATACCCTATCAAATTGAATTTAATCACTGACATTTTCCATTATCTAAGAATACAGTGATTTATTTGCAGACATTCTAAGACAAAAAGCTTTTCTAAGATGGGATTAATTTTGAGAATATATATCAAGTACTAAACAGGAAAGAAATTATAGGGATGTTATATCCAAACTGAATAATATAAACCATGGAAATTCAGACTCAAGGTTACATCAAGGAGAAGGAACCAAGTTCTAAAAATTGTATGTGGAAATATTCATTAGTTTTGGTCACATGAAAATTAATAATTTTCTCACTGAAAAAGAACTATTTTGTTGACAGTGCAGTTCAGAATACTAGGAATAAACACAAACACATAAAGGGAAACTAAGGAGAGTTGGTTTAGCATGAATGTACTACAATTGCTAGAGATAATATAAACATATCTATAGCTTCATATTGAAGCAGATGACTGTGAGACTGAAAGATGGATGAACAAATGGACGTCTTCCTGCTAGATTTCATGTTCCTTTGTAACTGCGTGTAGTTGGAGTTTGCAAGAGGTTTGTTGAGACAAAAAAATAAAAACATGGAGCTATTAAAAGATGGAGACCTGCCCTCTTTGTGGGCAGAAACAGCACTGTAAACCACTAACATAAATTTCTGGTATTGCTAATAAATTGAGACAAATAACCTCCCAAATGTAATAAGACACAAAACAAAATGTAAGGAGAGAAAATTTTTCCAGTGTGAATGAACAGAAATTAAGAGTTTGAAATGCAGTAAGTATATTATTTTGAGCAAAACTCTCTCTGGATTGGAACTGTCCGTGACATGGTCTTGACCTCTTGAGTTTCCTCAAGACTGACACATTTACATTTCTCATTTTTCTTCTATCAGTCTGTAATTTCATTTCAATTTGTATTGGCTCAGCAATGAGCATCCTTAAAAAGGGATAGCTGCAGGAATGTGGGCATAGGAATATGACTCATAATCTTTAGGACATTGTAACTTCTCTGCTTAAGAAACTAAGCAGTTCAGGAACTAATAGCTAAGGAACTATGCAGCTGAACCATTGCCTACGCATCAGTGGGCTTCCTAATTAGAGTAATCAATAGGAAATACAAACCTGAAAATGGTATGAGGACCATATCAGGTATGGTCAGCCGTTTCTCCCTATGTGATAGCTGTGTTGAGGTTTGTATAACTGAATTGAAATTATTAAGGTCTCTCTGGGGTATTTTTCTATGCGTAGGTCCTTCGCAGTGTCTGTTTTCCACTGATATGAATTCCCCTTTCTGAACCTTCCCCCACCCTAAAAGCCCATTTCCAAAATTTCCATTTCTCCTTCCTGCATGACTGACTGTGACTGCTTATGGCTTGTGAATGCTGTTTGTAGAAGCACTATACACTGAAATTCATAAGCAAAATATATGTTTTAATAGCTGTAATTTTTACAGAGTTGTAAGCCTTGGTGGGGCTCTTCAGCTGAAAGTTTTAGAAGTTTCCAAACAGCCAAGTTAACCTCAAGACGTTGTGTCTGGTGGGTAAATGTAATCTCACCATTTTGCAGGGTAAAATAGAAGTACCAAGCAAAGAAACCTCATGATTCCGAATTTGGGCACTTGAAAGGTTATATTGGCATCTAACGAGGTGTGCTTTCTTTTTTTTTTTTTTTTTGAAGCAGAATCGGGCTTGTGGGTCCAGAACACTTCATTGAAAATGTCTTCAGATTTTCATTGGAAGGTGAGGATGCCCGCCAGCTGCTAGCTTAAAAGTGTCTTATTTATTTTACTAAATGTGAATGTTGCTGTTTAATACCAGATCTTCAAATAGTTTTGAAGGGAATTGCCCAAGGTCATGCAATGCCTTTGGGAACAACCTCAAGCGTTTTGACTCACTTCTCCACTTTGTAATGCAATGAGCCAAGTGAATCGCTTCTGTTTGGGAGCCAGAAGGTCATGCATAGAGAAATTTCCTCCTGAACAAAGCCACCAAAAAATGAAGTGTGTATGCAGACCTGGAGACTGGCCTTTTTGGTTTTCACTGGCCAGCTTTGAGGCTGCAAGCTGCTTCATAGAAATGATGCAATTCCAGAAACACCTCAGCGTTTGGTTGGCATAGTTTGTTTAGTGACTCACTTTTTCAATACATATGGAAATGCTGTTAGCTAAGCAGAAGCCCAGACCTCTTCATCTTCTTTTTAAAATAGTAGTTTGGGGAAAACCTCTATTATAACTTTTTATCTTGCTCATTTTTCAGAAAGAAGAATTTGAGATTTAAGTACTAGTTCTGTATCCTTGACCAGTCTGAAACGCAAGCTACCCTTCCCTCTCTCTACTGTGTTGTGTAACCTATGGAATAGACTTGTTTCTTGAACATAGCTGTAAAATGCATCCTTTCCAGACTGCTTCTAGTGATTGCTACATACACAGGGTCTCTCATCTTTTTGTGGGTGGTAGAGAAGGGAAAGGAAGACTTCAAAGTGAAGAACAGGGGATTTTTGTGATCGCTGTGGGCAGGTGATGCTCCAGACCCAGATGCAATGCAGAAAGGAGTGGCTGGAAGAGGGTGGGGCTGGCTTTTCTGCATGCCACGACATTTGGCTGAGCTGCTGGAGAGGGCATCTGGGCGGCATGCTGTGGGGTTGTTTAATAACTAGTCGGCAGATCTGGACTTGAAGGTGATCTTAAGGTCAGTCCTAAACACCGAGGGAAGCTTATCCTCTCTGCATTTATGATTTCATTAGGTTGTAATTAGCTGAACAAGGACAGCATCTTCTATGGAACAGAAAGAAAAAAGCTTCTGGTTATTCGATTTGGGGCATTAAAGCAGAGTGCTTGCATACCAGCTACAAAACTTTATCCGTTGGCCTGAAAAGAAAAATCTGCTGCTCTCAGAGACCCACAAACTCTGTGGCGTGGCAGCTGGGGCACCACATACCTTGCTCTGGCAGCAAAAATAGTGGTGGAAGGCAAGAAAAGCCAACCTTTAGATCTGGGCAAGGTGTGAGCAGCCAGTGCTAACCCAACCTGGAGGGAGCAGTGTGAAAAGCTTTTAGACAAAGCTCCCCAAATGCCAGGTCTCTGTGATTAATCTGTCATACGTTGTCTCTACTGGAGACCCAGAAGCAAGTGAAAGAGTGATGAATACTCATGTTATGTGATTTTTAAATTATTATGGCATTTAAAAAAATGTTGTAATTATCGGATGTTTCTATGCATTCTAGAAGGTTTAAGTCTAGAAACATAAGAATATGACCTCCAAAAACCGTGCATAGTGGAAGGTTGCACTTCACATGGCTGGGTTTTGTGTTAGGACTCATCCCACTGAATGCGGGAGGGGAGACCGGGGGATCGTCACAAGCATACTTGATAGAAATATTAACAGACTAAAAAAAAAGGAGGGAATTCTGAACAAAAAGATAAAAAAGAGTGAGAAGATATTTTTTTCATCTTGGAAAGGAAGAGGGAGATGGTTCAGAGTGGAGTTTCCAAGACAGGCAAGGCAGGCTGAGCTTACCAAGTTAGTTTTGGAGGGTGATCCTGAACAGTAACACTCAGGAAGTGAACTTTTGCTGAATTTTGCTCTCAGCTTGTACATCTGGGTGCTGGGGGAAATCCTAAATGACAGTTAGGGGAGGAGACTGGTTTCTGTGTTCTCTGTGGGACTTGTTTCCTACTTTACCATCATGTATTGCACTATTGCTTCACTGGGATGAAACGTATTCATCTTTAAGCTGTCTGATGATAAGGATTGTTAGAAATGAATCTCAGAAGCACAAGGCACATTTTTTTTCCTATGAGAGTAATGAACGCACGTAAAATGATTTATAAGAATAAAGTCTTCAGGATCTTCTGCCCTTGCTGACAAGAATCTGTTTGGGGCTGATTTCAGGTACCACAATGTGATGGTGTATCTTCCTAGGTATATAAATATAAGAACGTAATTTCCTGTGGTGGGTGATAGCCAGTACCTCTTTGGCAAAGTGTATGTGGTGGAGAGAGATCCCCAAATACTGAGTAACTTCAAATCATCATAGTTTGTACCAGCAGAGTCCTACACTATCGGCAACAGTTGCTGCTGCTGTTTTTCTTTCTTTACCCACCAAATTCTTGCTGAAATAAAACTTGTATTAAACTAACCTGAGCTCTCTGGACTCGAGTTGCTCTCTAAAGTCGTTATGAGTGTTGCCCAGCTCAGTTCACTGATGACATAGCCTTTATTTAGCTCCTGCCAAAATTAACTCTGTTTAATTTTCTGTTAATCACAGTACTACATCTGAGTCTTTTGGGACTGTATTTCTTTACACTTCCAAAGTCTAGGTCTGCACTGTGGTTCTCTACCAAGAAAAAGGAGACAGATATTAGATGAAAGGTACTCTAGAGAAAAAAATGTGTAAAGATGATGGATATCAAAAGATGAGAGAGTATTTCTGAGAGCAACTGGGCAACTGAACTCAAGAATGATACAATCTTAAAAAAATGCACCTTCTGTTTTCAGTTATAAAGAAACAAAACTGGTAACCTTATTTTGAACTTTTTTTTGTTTTTATACTTAGAGGTGCTATATTTAGGGGAGGAAGAGAGAAGGGATTTTACGTAGTCTCCAGTAAGATACCCTGTTTTTCATACAATACTTTCCTGTTCATTCTTCTTTACATTTTTTTTTTTTATATTTTAGGTTTTGGGTTGCCCATACAAATGATTTAAAAGGAAATATTCTCCAGCAAATCTCAGCTGTGCCTCTAGTTGCTAGCACTTTAAAAAGAAAGGTCCTCTGTCTTGTATATTTACATAAAGCCTGAATGCCAGATTTGGAAGATGTAATAAAAATATGCTTTTCTGGGATTTGTTCTTAGGGAAAGAGAATTCCCCATGACCAAAAATACCCCAGTAATAAGCATTTGCTCTATGCTGGCACCACTGTGACCTTAAATTAGGAGCTTGCCCCCATTTGTAGCCAGTTTCCCCTCTTTAAATGTACAGTTAAGTCATTTGTAAATATCATAACTAAATCTGGAAGTGTAATTTAGTGACTCTATTTGAGGATTAAGAAGAATAACATTACTTAGAACCATATGTAATCTTTTCTGCTTTAATTTAGTTTACGCTATGCATGCCTTATCTTACAGTCATTCTTCACTCCAGCTCACTTGATATATTTGCAATGCTGTTGATAATACCATCAGAAAAATAGCTAAATGTTCATTTCTTTGTGAAACAAAATGTATATACTGTGAAGCACATTGACATAACATTAGTGACGTGGGATCATTGTCCCTAGGAAGGATAAAGGTTGCTAAATCATACTGTTCGTTTTCCAACTAGAGAAGATTTAAAACTGTAGAAAGGAGGTATTAGATTTTACACTTGATCATACTAGCAGGCTTTATGAAACACTTGGAGCAACACTCTGGTTTCCTTTACCAAGAATGCCAAAGAATTGAAATTCTCTACTGAATACAATCTATGTCATGGTTTTTATTTCATTAAAGTGTTATTCATGTATTTTATTTTCAGTGGAACTGCCCGCCAGGTGCTGAGGGTATCTGATGCTTGATTATTGTGCCAGAGTGACAATTCCTGATTAATTTACATATCTTATTATTCATTACAAGCTTCACAAGCTTTATTCTTGCTGGGCCCACCTTGTGGTCCCTTATGGTAGTTGAATTCACACCTTCTTATTTCCTCCAGACAGTATGGATGCTGAAATAATTTTAAAGTCCTGAGCAGCTGCTTTTGAAGTTATTCCGACTGCTTTTCAAATCAAATAGTCTTAATTTGTAGCCTTACTTTTTATTCTTTTTCATGAAAGCCTATCCATTTCCATATGAACATATTGTACTGGCAATGAACAGTGTTCTTTGTCATATACTTGGAAGCAATATGGGGCAGATCCTCACCTGGGGTAAATACTCATAATTCTGTTGATTGTGTGGCACCATTTGAGCTTTGAGCGAAATTTTGCAGAGGACACCTTCACCCTTTGCTTGGTGTAGAGTCGAGGAAGGCACACCAGAGGAAGTGTCTGAAAGATTACTATGAACTGGGCAGAGCAAGGACATCTCCTAAAATAGTGGTGGCCCATGTCATCGACAGCTAGCTTTGGAAAATCTGAGATTTAGGTAAAAGGAAGACTTTGGAAACCAGGCTCTGGAGCTCAGCAGAGCTGAGACAAAGCCCCAGCATTCCTTACCTCCCAAACCGCTCCTTTAGTAGTCTAATCCAATGCCCAGAAACAAATAGCCACACACAAATAAATCCTCTGGCACAGCAGGGGCTAAGGAACAGAAATAGCTGTGTCTCAGTTACAAGAAGGATAGATCCTCAGCCAGCAGTGGCCCCCAACCCAGAAGACAAATTAAATGCAGAGAGACAAAAATGAAAAAGAGAGAACAATGTTTCATTGGGGAAAAAAAAAAAAACATCGACCATCAAAAAACAGCTGTAAGAAAAATGACTGGGAAACATATACACACACACACACATGCATGCACACACACATTGATACATGAGACGAGTCTCATAATAGAACGTGAAATATATGCAAAAAAAGAATTTCTTAGAAATTTTCAGCCCAATATAAGGTCCAGTTATCAGGTGGCCATTTTCCACAGTAACAGAATCAAACAGAGATTCATTATGATCTAAAATTCGTGATTTTCCTTATTATTTCTTGTGTTTATCTCCTTGATGTCTTCACCTACCTTACGTTAAAACCAGCAGGAAGACTCGTGCTTCTTCTGGTAAGAGGTGAATCCAGATTCATGTTTTCAAGTGGTCATGAAACATAACCATGTACCTGTAGACCAGTCCAAGATTTTCAAGAACCTTTGCTATTATTGACAAGGGAAGAAATATGATGTAGAAAAAGGCAATGTATCTTGTTCTTGAATCAAGAGAACTGTAATCAGGATTGCTATAGTCTTGCTGTATCTGCAAAGCAATTTGACAGACACTGGTCATTGTGCAGTTAGTGTAAAAATTGTACCAGTAATTTTACACTCTTACAACATGTGGAAAATTGTGCTGGTAGAACTGGAATCATAGAACCATAGAATTGTTTAGGTTGGAAAAGACCTTTAAGATCATCTAGTCCAACCATGAACCTAGCACTGCCAAGTCCACCACTAAACCATGTCCCTAAGCACCACATCTACATGTCTTTTAAATACCTCCAAGGATGGTGACAGAACCACTTCCCTGGGCAGCGTGTTCCGATGCTTGACCAACCTTTCAGTAAAGAAATTTTTCCTAATATCCAATCTAAGCCTCCTCTGGGACAACTTGAGGCCATTTCCTCTCGTCCTATCACTTGTTCTTGGGAGAAGAGACTGACACCCACCTCACAACAACCTCCTTTCAGGTAGCTGTAGAGAGCGATAAGGTCTCCCCTCAGACTCCTTTTCTCCAGGCTAAACAACCCCAGTTCCCTCAGCCGCTCCCCATCAGACTTGTGCTCTAGACCCTTCACCAGCTTCGTTGCCCTTCTCTGGACACGCTCCAGCCCCTCAATGTCTCTCTTGTAGTGAGGGGCCCAAAACTGAACACAGCATTCGAGGTGCAGCCTCACCAGTGCCGAGTACAGGGGCACGATCACTTCCCCACTCCTGCTGGCCACGCTATTTCTGATACAAGCCAGGATGCCATTGGCCTTCTTGGCCACCTGGGCACGCTGCTGGCTCATATTCAGCCACTTGTCGACCAACACCCCCAGGTCCTTTTCCTCCGGGCAGCTTTCCAGCCACTCTTCCCCAAGCCTGTAGCGTTGCATGGGGTTGCTGTGACCCAAATGCAGGACCCAGCCCTTGGCCTTGTTGAACCTCATACAATTGGCCTCAGCCCATCGATCCAGCCTGTCCATATCCCTCTGTAGAGCCTTCCTACCCTCAAGCAGATCAACACTCCCGCACAACTTGGTGTTGTCTGCAAACTTACTGAGGGTGCACTCGATCCCCTCATCCAGATCATTGATAAAGATATTAAACAGGACTGGTCCCAACACAGAGCCCTGGGGCACACCACTTGTGACCGGCCGCCAACTGGAGTAAACTCCACTCACCACCACTCTTTGGGCCCGGCCATCCAGCCAGTTCTTAACCCAGCGAAGAGTACGCCCGTCCAAGGCATGAGCAGCCAGTTTCTCCAGGAGAATGCTGTGGGAAACAGTGTCAAAGGCTTTACTGAAGTCTGGATAGACAACATCCACAGCCTTTCCCTCATCCACTAAGCAGGTCACCTTGTCATGGAAGGAGTTCTGGTTTGTCAAGGCGGACCTGCCTTTCATAAACCCATGCTGAGTGGGCCTGATCACCTGCTTGTCCTCTACGTGCCGCATGATGGCACTCAGGATGATCTGCTCCATAACCTTCCCCAGCACCGAGGTCAGGCTGACAGGCCTGTAGTTCCCCGGATTCTCTTTCTGGCGCTTCTTGTAGATGGGCATCACATTTGCTAACCTCCAGTCACAGGGACCTCCCCGGACAGCCAGGACTGCTGATAAATGAAGTGAGACTGCTATCTAATTAAGTATCAGGGTGAATTATCTGGTGTTCAATAGTAAAATTAGTTTTAATTAAATTTAATTTTGACAATAGAAATTAATTGTTTCACTGGCCACAGGACTGAAGAGTACATTATAAGGACATCTAATCAACAGCAGTTCTAATACTGGAATTGGCATACGCGAAGCATTTGTCGACATGTAATTAGGACTCGATCCAACCCTCATTGAAATAAACTTTCCATTGATTTTAATAAGAAATACATTAAACTCTGGACACCACAGTTCACAATAATGTGGTATCTCTGCTTTTAGAATTTGGCACCAGATCGAATTCTGTAATTTAGCTTACAAATTTGCTACAGGGAGTGACCTTACCCATATTATATGGTATGACAGCTACAAAACAGCTGCTATCAGCTTCGAAGAATGGTAGTTTTATAAGCTGGGAAAACAGTTTGTCATGGTAGATTGTTATACTGAAGTAGATACGACTTCAGGAAACATGGCAAAAAGATAATTGCTCAGTAAAAAGAGCACTGAAATTCTTTGGTTTCCTACTTTTGCAAAAAACCCACAGTTTCAATGACTAAACAGATACTCTGGGGAAACTATTCAAAGCTACTCATATGGCACAAAAATTCAAAGGCTTTGAAGTTTTTTATATTCCTCATTCTCACAGTAATCAATAGCTTAGTAATAAATAGATAAATCAATTATTCAAATCAGTGGGAAGGGAGCAATCTCTTTTATAATCTTAATTTAGTCCAAGTTTAAAAAAAATGACTTATTTTCAATAAATGTACCCACTGTGTAATCCACATCTCTATGAATATAACAATTGTATTTGGGAATTCTTTGCAGTTCTTCTGTAGGATTGGCCATTCTTTCAAGCTCAGTGTTTTAGCCAGTGCTTGTCATACTTTGATGCATGGAAATAGGTATCTGCATAAAAAATGGCTACATTTTTTTCTAGGCCACCTACAACTACATCCTTCAGAAAGTCAAGGCATTTTCACAGCACTTAAACATCTGCTCTGTGACTGATAGTAGCTGCCTACATGATTTTATCAACGCTATTCAATAATGATATTTTGGCACATGTTCTCTCAACCTATTAAAATGGCAGTTGCTGGAGACAGCAGCCACACAGACTGATCAACAGGAAAGGTTTGCAGTGCAGATGTCTACAGCTGAGCCAGTTGTAATGGCTTTTTTATAGCCAGTGGGGAGAAATGGACACTTTTAGGTTGTGATTCATCTCACCCCACAGTAGACATCTAAAATAAGGCAGATGAACTCAGTCTTAAATTCTGTAGTGATATAAAAGAAACTGAAGGTGACTGGCTTTGATATGGGCGTTCACAAAGTAGATATATACAGTTGAGTGAGATGAATGTTGCCCTGCTGGAGGGATTTTGACCTGGCAGCACTTAGCATCTCCCTCCGATGCCAAGCAACCAACAGTAGTGCAATAATATTATATAAAATATTGTGTCTAATATTTTTCATACAAGGACAAGCTTTTAATTTACTTTCTGGCCTCATGGCCTGCTGTAGGTTTGAGTCACCAATAAAATCTCCCTTACTGTGAAAAGGTGCATCTTTGAGGTCATAAGAAAAAGTGTATTATTAATTCATCATTTGTAAAAAATATCCCTGTAAATAAGGATAACACTAGCAATTGCTGCTGCCTCTTTAAATGACTTATTTACCAAAACCCCAAATCATTTAAACCATTTGCCTGTCCCAGGGACTAACGCATGTAGAATTATCAGTTTAGTCTTGTAAATCTTGACATGTGCTGAATGGTGACTAATACGTTCTTACTCTATAGTCATGGTTCAGAAAAAATCTGTGCTCTGAAGTCCCTGCTGCTGCCCTAGGGTACTAACAGAATCTGAAGAAGTTAGTTTAGAGCTGGCTTGGGTGTTTCTGTACTATCCTTTAGCTACCTCTGCAACAACATGTAGAGGCACTCTAGGGAGAACTGGCTACCTGGGTGTAGCCAAATGGAAAAGGTGTCTCAAATCTATACTTATGGCATGGCAAGGAATGTTGAGTGATGGTATTTGCAAACTAAAATACTGCATCTTGAGAAAAAAACACAAGGTAAATATTCTTGAGCCATTTAAAACTTGATTGGAAGAAAAACCTTTTTGCTAAGGACAATGAGGTCTTAGCTAATCTCTTGCAAAACTCCAGAGTTAATAGATTTGTGATTACTGGGAACAGCCAGTGAGAATTATGCAAATGTTCTGTCTTTAAGTGAAGAAGAGATGATCATCACATTCAAGCATACTGGACTGAAGTGCTTCTTATTCATATTAGTGTCAGGCTGCTCATAGCATGTCTTGAAAATAACCATACTGTGCTTATGGAGAGTCAGACTTCATATACCTACTGGTGGATTGGCCTGTGCCTAATTTGTCTAGGTTCTATGAATAAATTACCATCCATGCTTAGGCTGGCTTCTTCAAGAGCACTTTGAAGTTAAAACCATACATAGTTCTCAGATTTATAGGTGGAAGTTGAATTTGAGCTTGAGAATGGGCTACGGCCACATTTGGCTGTCATTGTCACTGCAAATGTGCTCCACAATGTGGGTGATGCCCCAATACCCACAAGGATTTTCCAGGACTTGTGTTGCTGCTCTAGGATTTGGGCTTTCCCTCTAGACATTGCGCTGCCATCTGATGAGCAGGTGTCCTGCACATGAGAAATGCAGCAGCTAAATGAGCTTTGCAGGGGTTAATGGTATTTTTAATAGACCTGCCTCCTGTCTGGGTGCCTGAGAAGAAAAATCTACAGGAACTCAAGAATTAATTACCTCTGATGCTGAGGAGTGGAATTGAAAGGGTGATCCCAGAGAAGGGAGTAGAAAGATCTAATTAATAGATTGTAAAGCTAAAAAAGACTACTGTGACCATCTGATCCCATGTAGCAGAGGTCGTAGGTCTTCCCTGAATTAATTTTTACTTGAACTTAAGAATTTCTTTTTAAAAGCCATCCAATGTTGGTTTATAAGTTGCTAGTGATGGAAAATCTTGCAGACATCTTTAAGCTGTGCCAGTGATTAATCATCTTCACTGTTGAAAAAAAAAAAAAGGCATAGCTTTATTTTTGGTCTGAATTTGTCTGATTTCAACTTCCATGAATCTCAACTGTGAGTTGTTACAGAACATATTGAATCAATTTCCATTCTTTTGCTCCTCTTCCAGCAAAAGATATGGTTCTGTTTTACTTGGTTCTACATTATTTTAAGGTCATCGAGAGAGAGAAAATGAGAGAGAGAAAAAAGGAAAGAAAGAAAGAAACTAATGGTCAGTGCGAGTATGAGACTTGGGATTTCTTGCTCTGACACTCTCCACTTCACCAAGCTGACAGAAATATTTCAGAGGCATGTTTTGGAAAGATGTTAAGCACTTCACGATGCAGTAGGCATGCAGGGAGCGTTTAAAAACACCTCTGCACCCAGCTCTTTGTATTTCTTGTGGATCTAGGCGCTTCTGAAGACCCAATAACAATGCTTTGGTACAGAACAATTCTCCCTCCCCCTTCCTCCCTGCAACCTTTAATCTCTCTGCCTTAGTTGCCCAAGGAAAATCTATGTAGAAATGGAGAAGAATGCTGTAAGGTTAAACATTACAAGACTGGGAGGTGTCCATGTGCAGGAGGAAAGGGGACCATATGAGTATGTAAGATAGATGTGAATGTTGGCTGCTAACTGTGCAAAGGAAGGATCACTTCCATATCATACTTCTGGCTGGAAATCTCTGAAAGCCACAGCTTTTTCTGAGCTGTTGTAACCCTCTGGTCAACCATCCGTTTCCTTTCTGAATACCCCAAGGAAAGAACATATCCACTGCCTGCTGATCCACACCGTGGATTTGGGGTCTACTCCATACCCCTCTGAAGTCGGCAGAAAGGCAATTCTGGATGGCAGCAGGCCCTCCCCCCTGTCACATTCCCTGATGTACTCCCGCTGAAGTATGCTTCTTGCAGCCAGTCATTGGGGCAGTCTACATTTCTTGGCTGGCTGGTGAGTATTTGACCTCCAGTTCTCACTCTTGGGACCTGCAACCATGATTTTCTTAGTTGCAATGCCAAAAACAGTAGCAATGCCAAGTCTAAAGACAGCATAACTGATGTGACTATTCTTTTGGGTGGACTCAATGAAATGAGCTCAGGGGTGACCAGATTGTTCCAGTCAGGTTTGCTAATTTTCTCTCTCTTTCTCCTTCTTTCTCTTTTTTTTCTCTGTTTTCCCTCTCCTTTGGGAAGAATAACCTTGGTCTTGGATTTGAAGAATTTGTTTGTTGATTCTCTTTAATGAAGCTCCAGTTCTTCTAGTGAGGAACAAGGGCTCTAACATTTAATGGAGATTTTGTGATTCTAGGAATTACTTTTTTCAATAATTGGACACTGTATTTTCCTATTTAAGTACCAGAATTGAACCTGAAATGAAGAAGTGCATATGACAACTAGATGCTAAAAGTTCTCAGAAAGGAAGAAGTTTGATAGGAAAGACAGAAATTATTTAGAAGGAAGAAGTTTGACAGGAAAGACAGAAATTATTTAGAACAAGAAGACATTAGTATGGACCTGGTAAAGATCCAGCATGAATGGGGATGAGCAATTAAGATTATTTCTTGTGTTTTCCTCTTCAATTTCCACTCTGAAGGAAATGCTACTTTTATAGCTTTTAGCTCAGCTGTTTCATTTATCTGTGTTGTGCTGCGATGATAAAAATAAGGAAAAGGATGTTTCAGATTTTTTTTTTTTTGCCAGCTTTTTTTTGTTGTGAACTGCCTTTGATTATGAAGCGGAATGAATTATTGATTTTTGGCTGCTCAGGATTATCGAAAAGAATGCATTTGTGCTGTTTCTTGTCATGTATTTTAAACACAAATAAGTTTTAGGGTTATTTCATGGAGAAAATTTGTAGGCCCAATTGCCAGTTCCTACACACTCAAAGATATCTGAAATCCTGCCTACTCTTCTTAGTCCCTCTTGATTACTCAGGAAAAGGTCCTGTTTTTCTTTAATGGGAGCCTTGCCTGGGAGTCCGCTTCAGGACAAAGGTCTGTCTTTTTATTCAGCTCTCGGTTGGAGTCCAGTTGACTAATATTGCAAGATAGTATTAATACTTTGCTGTCAGAACTCGTCAATCCAGAGAAAGCAAGTCTGACTCATTGGAAAATATCCCCATGAGAAAGAGACTTTCACAACTGCCTATCTGAATGCACGGAAAGATAAATGCTACGCTTCAGACTTTCCCTCCAGAGAGAGACTGTTCTTCAGGAAAAGTCAAAACAGACACATGCTCGAAGTAGGCTCAACAGATTTTACAAGATATGACATAAACGACAAAGAATTTCTAGCAGTGGCTCTCTGCAGACAGATTTATGGAAGATCGAGGGCTTGAGGATTAAACTCTCTGTTGGCTGGGGTGAGACAACCTGATTATTCTCTCCAGCTGGAAAAGAGACTAGTAGCAAGGTCCATCTCAAGAAAATGAATCTATTTAAATGGTGCAATGCTGTCTTCAGCTGGCGGTGCCAGGGTGACACTGAACATAAACACTCACAGGTTGTGGCTTGCATTGATATCCTTAAGAGAACAACAAGAGGCATGAGGAAAATGGTACCAGGTGTTAAATTCATCACCTCGGAAACTGAACAAAGTGAACAAAAAGTAAATTGAAGGGATGACTTTGTATAGCAGGGAGCTATGCAACTATAGGCCATCAGCAAGATGCATCCAATATGTGAAATGAAGATTAATGATACATTTAACCTAATTAAATATTTTTGATATGAAAGTACACTGGGAGAAATATACCTCAGAAATTTTCACTGCTAAAATTGTGTTTTATATTCCATACACTGCTGTTTTTTATTTTGCATTTTCACTGAAAGTCATGCAGCCAAAGAGATCTCTGCTGGCATCTAGAACATTTGTGTGGAGAAGCAAAGAGCTGGAAGGATAGGATGGGAAAAATTATGTGAGTAAAAATAAATGGTGAAAAATTCAGTATAATGGCATTTTAAAAAGATGCAGATGAACCTTAACTTCAGATGACATACTTTTTTTTTTTTTATTTAAACAAAACCACCCTTAAAAACATGAAGATAATTATTTGTACAATTTTTTTTGGTGTCACCTGAC
Source organism: Ciconia boyciana (assembly GCF_034638445.1). Classification (NCBI taxonomy): domain Eukaryota; kingdom Metazoa; phylum Chordata; class Aves; order Ciconiiformes; family Ciconiidae; genus Ciconia; species Ciconia boyciana. The sequence continues at coordinate 7,834,278 of NC_132938.1, read as the reverse complement.
AGAATGTCTAAAGTATAATTAATTTATGGATGCAGAACCAGAAGATGCTAAAGAGAAACACATTTTCTTAATAGTAATGCTGAAGGTCATGTCCTGAATATATTTGTCTATCTGTTTCTTTCTAGCACAGCTCTGGGCAGAACTGACCCAGGTCAATAATGTGATGTTGATATTGAAAAGTCTTGTCTAATTTTTGCTTTCGTGAATAGTTCTGATGGCTTCTGTGTGGCTGTGTCAACAGTGGTGGAGGGCAGCAAATCTGTTGTCTTGCTCCAAACTGTGCAGCTCTCTAAATACATATGAAAGTTGCAAGGATCCACCAAACACTAGCTCTGTGTATAGGCCCTGTACATTGTCTCCCTGATGTTCCCCCTCCTATACATTCCCCAGTAGGAACTGTTTCTCTAAGGATCATCCTTGGAGGCCGCTCAAGAGTAGTACCACACACTTTTTTCTGGACACATACTCTCTTCTCTGGCTTATTTCCATGGTGGCAGTAGTAAAGGTAATGTGCATGGTCCTACCTACCCTGCCTCAGCCTGTCCCTCTCTGTCCTAGCGGACAGTCTGGCCCAGGGTGTGTTTCCATTTGTCCAGCTGCCTTTACCCCATAGGAAATGAAGAATTCAGATTGATTGAAGACCTGAACTCCTTTTGGGTAAGCTTATAAACTTTTACAGTGATCAGGGCTGCTATTGTTTTGGGGGGCTTAGTAAGGGCACCTCTGAGTACCACCGTACCTCTAAGACACCACCATACCTCTAAGGTATGCAGGGTTACTGTTGCAGGGGGTTGGGAGGGCAGCCTAAACCCCATTTTTTTCATTCACTACTGCTGGGATTGGACTGTCCTAATGATGTGGAAAAGGGAGAAGTCCCCAAGTCAACTTTCTGTATGGCAACAGGGAAATGTAATGTGCAAGATTTCCTCCATGTGTTTACCTGGGGGGGATGGTGTAGAATAACTATAATGAGTAATTTCTCTTTTGAAAATGATTTACAGACCTTAATTAAAATCTTTTGCTGTTACCTTCTGCTCTTCACCAATAAACCCCAAAGTGCCTGATGAAAAACCATCAGTATTATTATCCCCATTTTATAATGCAGATATCAATGTCTGGGTGTCATATGGGCTAGAGTCTGATATTTCTTTAGCTGGAGTAGAAGACTGTATTGCTTCAGAGAACTGAGTCCAGCATTATTTAACCAAGGCCAAAGGCAAGTCACAAGCTGTTTTAGGTTTATAATAAAAATATCCTAGTTTTCAACCCTTTGCTCATTCCACTCAAACCATACTGGCTCTCTGAAGTGCTAGCGGTGCGGAAGGAAGAAGATGCTTTATGATCCTTGATGACTATAATGTAGCAAATAAAGCTCTAGGGTGCTTTCAAACTCACAGCGATCTCGTGGGGTGGAAAATTAATCATGCTGCAGCTACTGGAGAATATATTTTTTTTACATTAGCTGCTTGGGTCTTTTTCCAAACCAGAAGATGATAAAGCACTTCCCACTACTGGATGAAGACAAAAGAGAGTGTCATCAACACAAGCAGTAAAATAAGCTGAATAAGCTTGTTTGGACTCCTGGTTACTAATCTAATCCTTTTACAATCATTTTTGGCTCTAGAAATAAGAACTATTTGCAAAATAAACAGATTTTTTTTTTTAAATGCCCCAGTCAGATTGTTGCAAATGTTGGATCTCAAATCCTTGATCTAGTCTTTCAAACTTAGCTGCTAATCTTTCCTTACTACAGAATATTGGTATATTCTGTATAAACGTATAGACAGTTAAACTTTTGGGAAGTGCTTAGAAATTGTTCCTTGCAGTCAATATGTATCAGTAGATGCAGCTAAAATAAAACACAGTGGTTTGAGGTTTCTTGAGAGTCCCGATATTCCTACTGAAAAAAAATCTTAGTCAGCTTTGTTTTTTCCACTGCTTTCTCACAGACCAATTTTGTCTTCTTACACCAGAGATCTTTCCAGAGACCTCTTTCATACTGGAAATATTGGGGGTGGGGTGGGGGTGTGTGTGTCCCTTTAGGGTCCCAGATTCACTATGTGTAGGGTAATTCACAAATGCTCCAGGTTCATACTCACAGGGTTTATTTTCCAGCTGAAAGCTTGCCTTTATCTAAACGAGGCTACCTGGGGTTTCCGGCATGGTTACAGTCTCCTTTTAAGCCTGTAACATTCCCCTTCTCATAGGCTGCAGCAGCCCACGAGCACTGGGATTTCATATGCTCTGAGCAAGGTTAAACTTAGCATTTTCCACCTTGGTGTCGTTACATCATTGCAGCACGGATAAAAAAATGGAAATCATGTAGCTGTCACAGCAAAGCCAGCTCTCTGGTTTTGCAGTGCTGCCACCCTTTCATCACATTGCACCTCTGCCACCTTCTTGTAACCTGTAAGTCAAAACCTAGGTCAAACCTGAACTTCGAAGGGAGGATAATTTTCTTTGACTAGCACCTGCCTTCAACTTAACTGAGTGCTTTTTCTTAAGACAAAAGGACAACAGGGCAAAAGCCCTGTTGCAAAACAATTGATATTTACTTGTTCTTTGAATTTCAACAATGGAAGAATCTTTCTACCGTAATTAAAATGCTAGGATCGGGGCTCTAGTAACTAATGATTTTCTCTTTTAATTGCAGTCTGTCAGTTTCAAGAAGGTGCTGCACATCATCATCTCTCTCCACTCTCTGGCACCAGACCACGTCCACTGCAGGCTCCTACTAAGGGGGAAAACTGGAAGTTCAACAAGAAAAACTTAAAACAGGAGGAAACAAATGAACATGAAGTGAAAGAAGTACTGAAAAAAACACTCAGAAAAGCCTGTTGGTCATCATGAGGTTTTTCAGCTCTTCTTGTGCAAAGCTGCAGCATTTGCTAGCGTGTGCTGAGGAGCTGTGTGAAAGAGAAAGGTCAGGAATAATTGTGAGGGTTGGCACCCGCCGAGTTACAAAGGTTCCCATGAAATATTTTGTCTTGCAGCCAGCTGTTTCCTGACATAAACTGGGCACAATCCTTGTTAGCCCACTGCTCTACCACAAATTTAATTTGGAGACTCATGAAACAATTCAGCAAGATGAGAAAATGAAATCATTAAATTTTTTTTTTTTAATGATAAATCTATATTTTTGTAACATATGGATGCAGAACAAGAACTCAGGATACATTTTGTTATGGACTTTGTGAAAATTAGTAAAAGCAGTTCAAACTGCCTAAAATGTTACAGTGGTCTCTGAATTGCTACTACAGGGCTTATTTTCACTATATATCAGGTCCTTTATGCTTCTCAGAAATGCAAATGGTCTTTGGAGTTGAATAAAGAGCCTGTAGCTCATTGTCATAACTGATTTTTTGACTAAGAAGTAAGCACGCTCTAAGTGCAGACCCTTATCCATGGACTTACGGCTACTGTTGTTTATTCCCATTTATTAAGTAAATATAAGTGAGTCAAATGAAAGACTCTGCCCCAGTGCCTGCTTATTTGGGCATCCTTTCATTGTGGTATCTGACGCACTAAGTGTTCAAAACTAGATAGAGCAGTAATACTCAGCCCTTCATCTACTTGAGGAAATATGATTGCTTTAGCAGAAGCTTTGCTGCTTGAGTTCTTGGGGTAAGTTCACAGCTGTGCACAGTCCCTGAACAGTTTCCAGTCCTCCCTGGGAAGTGGTGCCCCCATTCACTGGTGTTTCCACAGAAGAGTAGATGTCCTTGGACAGCCATTAGTGGGGAGGGAAGGAATTGCTAATTAGAGTGAAACCCAGGGAGGACTTTGAGTGTCAAGACAATATTCAGTCTATTCAGTGCAGTGCAGGGAGCAAGTACACAGGATGAAAGACTCATGGCTCCTGTGGTGACTTCTGTTGCTGTCTCAACTGTTAAAAAAAACCCAACAGCAAACAGGTTTCAGGGATAGAGCTGTGACAGGAAAGCTTATGAGGAAGTAAAAAATCTTCCCTCGCTAAACGTGGGTCAGTATCTGGCCTTGTGCAATATTCAATCCCAATTCAGATGCGAATCAGTGGTTTTTATGCTGTTATTAGATGAACTTCCAGAAGAACAAGGAGCACAGAAGGCCTGAAGAGATACTTAACAACCTGAGGATGGATGCCTAAATATTAGGTGATGCTGTGGAAAGTATTTGTTTTGCTTGAAATGTATCTATCTCATCAGCATCACCCTGATTTCTATAGTCAGCAGTTTTAGCTGTTTTCCCTCCAGGTATATATTGAAAAATATAGACAATGGTATTGTGAGGCAGAGAGAAACTCAAGCAGCAGCATGTACCGCTGTCCTGGTCCCATCCTTGTGGTATCTGTCTGTCTCTCCTCTTTACTCTCTACAGATGTTGAATAATGCTGGAGATAGGATTGTGGCTGAATGAAGTTTGCCACTAAGGGCTCTGGAGAACTGAAAGGAAGGATCCGAGACATTGCAGGACATCTTTTTTAATTTCTGCTGTCTCCTGGTGGTGAAGTAAAGTACAATGCCAGTAAATAACAAGATTCTGCAATAATTTGTCCTTCAGTGACACAGAACTTTTCCTTCAAAGTTACTCAATATGCCATTTTCTTTCTCATGCTCTTGTTGTGATACTATATTGAATTTCTGTTTCCTCCCCACTTCCAATTAATGCAAGATGAGCCTTTTTTCAAAGGCCCTGTGGGAATTAGGCACCCATTTCTCAGCAATTTTCCATCTGACCTGGCACCAAATTTACTTAGACAAATCTTGAAATCTCACCCGTAGAGTTTGATCGTTAACTAAAGAGTCCTCATTGGAAACTATGATTATTACAAAGGTTACCGGCAATAAACATTGCTTTGTTATGCCTGTGACGTGTGTGCAGCTGATTCATAACAATAATTACATTTTTCACCTAGGTAGCTCTTTTCATCTGAACTGAAGGATCAGAGTCAATATTTCCATTTTGCTGGTGTTTCCTATAAATCTCTGCATTTGTCATTGACAAATGAAAGAGCTTCAGAAATGTTTTCCCCATCATTTGTCTCTTGGAACATAAACCAAACAAGGAAAGTTCATGTTGTATCACAAAGAGTAGGAAAAAAAACGAGTTTGTTGGCTCGGAGAACTTAGCAATGGCAGATATGATGAAATAGCTGGGGGACATGCTGGGCCCCACAGTAAATGTAATGGAAGGCATGCAGTCAGCACATGGACTGAAACGCCCTTTGTAGGTCCTGGGACATCATACATGGGCCTTAATAGCATAGCCTGCCCCTCACCTTTTCAGTGCTATGGTACGTAGATAATAGGGTTTTGCTTGTGCACTCTCCATGTATTCACTTGAAATCAGCATGTAACAGTGAATCATTGTGACATGGTGTTCCTTTTTCAAGCACAGTGAGAAAGATATTTTCCAGATAGAGGTCAGTTTGTTTTCTTTTCTGTGTGATGGGAACCACACTTGGTATTTACAGACTTTTAACATTTCCTTGCAACCACAACTATTCAGGCTTTTATTACATGTGAATCAAACTCCCTTCTCAGCAAGATGGCAGGTAAATGGAGGAGTAAGTGCAGGAGCAGCTCTCTGGGTAAAGATGGTGTAAAGTACTTCCTATGCCACCTATCCTGAGTTTTCTTCCTTTTCCACAGCAAAAACCTAGTAATAGAAAGTTCACAAGTAGGATTTTTGTTATGGGTTACTCTGTAAGTAAAATTTAACATAACGTCCTAAAAGTCTTTTTTTTCAGGCCTCAAATAATCAGTTCCTAAACACAACACATCATTTACTCTGTTTGTTAATGTGTCTAATGCTATTAGAACTGGCTGTGCTGGGAGGTGTACAGATGCACTGTCCAAAGAGCTGTAACACTAAAGTCTGGGAGGGAGGCAGAGTAATATGTTTCATCATTAGGAACCGTATACAAAAAAAGGTTGCAAACTCTGAAAAATCCTTCCCAGGATTGGGTCTGCTTCCCCTTCTGTCCCTGGCTTTTAATGTAAAAAAGAAAAAGTGATGTCACAGAAGTAAAAGCTACAAGAAAACCACAAAGTAAAGTAAAAAATAGACATAATTAAAAACATATCAGTGAATGGCTGTTCTGTGGTTTCTGTAATGTGGACCCCATAGGAGAATGCAGTGTGTGGGACTCTGGATGCAGCTATAATTCTGGACATCTTTTTCCTAACTACAGTGATGTGTCCTCAGGGCAAAAGAGATTCTTCCCAAGGATCGTTTAAAAATATTAAATGGAGTTTTTCCATGCAATGATCTACAAAAAATACCTTTCAATAACATGAGCAAAGAGCTCATGACGGGATGCTCTTACTGAAAAAAAGCACCCAGCAACAACAACAAAAACTGGCTGTGGAGGCAGCGATGAATTGAAGCTCTTCAAAAGCCTAGAAAAATAAAATCAAAGACTAATGGGTCATATGAACCTTAGCTGCTTGCCATGAACTTGTATTACATGTCTGAGATTTTAAAAGACTACTGCTGTTGTTGCACTGATTCTGTGGTTTTAGATCTCTACTCTTCCACCTGTGCTCTGCAGAAATTAGATTTGTATCTATCTGATCCATCCGTTGCAATTGTCACACTTACTTCAAGTAAGAAAAGTTGTAAATTTTACAATTTTTCTTCATTTTTAGTCACAGTTTTGGAACAAAAGAAAAAAGTTACAAAAGGACTTGGATGCTTTCTTATAGGATATCAGAAATGGAGAAGGAACAAAGTATAACATAACAAAGTTTGGTATACAAAGATGCTTTAACATACCAGATTTTATCAGTAAAATTTATCAAGCCTATTGAAGTTTTCTTTGCTGAAAATTTTATTCAACTGGAAATTTCCAAAGTGGCAGTAAATATAGCAAGAACTTGTACACTGTATCTTAGTTTATTTGTCCTGGGTATAATTTAAAATCTACAAGCTTAAAACTGTGTTTGGACACCACAGCTGAGGTTCAGAGGGGTGCAGAGGGTGGTTGGAGGAGCATGCAGGTGGACTGGATAGTGTTGGAGGACAGGATTTTGTGCAGGGGGTGATACCTGGTATAATCGTGCTCACACAGGGCACTGTAGGACGCTGGTGCAGATGTACCTGTTGTCCTTGTAGGCAGCCTGGATTAGAGCTGGGCTCCCTGATCTTCCCAGTGGCATTCTTGCAAAGGCAAGCAGTTGTGGATGTAAACCCAGCAAGGAGAGAGCAGGTAAGAATGAGAGCATCTTAAAATACTGAATTTAATTTCCTGAGTGCACTCGATGGGCTCTTTCACAGTAAGCTCTGAGGATGGTTTAGCAATATATAAACATGCATAAAAATGTATGAATGTACATGTAAATACTCAAATAATACAGATGTTGGAGGAAGTTGGCCTTGATCCTTGCTTTGAGGCTGCCCTTACATCTACTGCCCTTACAGATAAAAGGACAGGTGTAACCAAATACCTTTATCTACTTCAAAATATATTGGGAAGGAAACAACCCAGTGAGTTTATTGGCCTTCTCTGATTTTGAGATCATAGTATTTTCTTTTGAGATACTATGATAACCAACCCATATTTGGAAGACTGGAAGGGCAAAGGAATATTTCCCCTTTTATAACTGATGGTGAAAAATAGTTCACTTTGAATTAAAGTTTTACTGTGAGGGAGAATCATTGTGTGGGGGTTTTACTGAGACAAGTTGTCAGGCTACCGCAGCTTGTTCTGGCAATGAGTCTAGTCAATGTGGCTGGACCAGCAGATGGTCATTTCTGTGGTGTCTTTCTGGGGGGGGGTCATGTTGTGGTTAATGCTCTCCTAACATTGTTTTACCCTATTTGATGACATTAGCCCCTGAAAGAATCCGAAGAGCTTATTTAAAAATAAATATAATTTAGCTTAAATAGAAAGTCAAAATATCTAATATCCTGTTTTATTTCTCTTAATCTGCCTGGGCACAAAAAAGCAGAAAAATCCAGTTTCTGGCCATATGTTACACATCTAGATTTCTGATTTTAGTGGTGCCTATGACAGGGAAGGAGTTCAGCTGGCTCCATGAAGTCTATTAGAGGTATTGTTGTGCAGATATATTTTACCTGGAAAGCGCATTAGTGCATGGGTGGAGATAGCTAGAACTTTTGGAATAAAATATGCAAACAACTAAGTTTTATTCTGAACTCACTCTTCTTTTGCACATTGGAATATTTTTATTTTGCTTCTGTTTTTTCTTGTAAAGTGATTCCTTGGGAATTTTTGTTTGCTTTTTTTGTTTGTATTTTTCTCCTTTTCACTCACGACTCATTGTTCTGAACTTGAGATTTGCATATCTACTTTCTGAATATAATCTGTCTTTTATAAGACTGATCTAAAAGACCCCTTTTATTAGCATATTCCCTAATTTTTCTAGTGTATACTCAAAACCCCTGCGTGAAATGGAAGCTGTCTTTGCATTCTTTTGCCTCTGCCACTTAAGCATTAGCTTCATGCACATTGCATGAGAGCTTTGATTGTGGTTGCTTAGACATATATCACTCTGTTTCTGTTTGTCTTGGTTAGTTTTACACCTTCTGGTATCTTTCTCCGCTCATCTGAAAGAGAACTTTCCAGTTCAAAATAAGCACTGTTGTGCAATTTGTTGAGAGTTGATTTGTGGTAATTTGAAGGGGATGGGGAACAATTTCACAACATTGACTAGAAACAAATATGCACAACTTTTACCTTTCTGACCCCTTTGCTCACCCGTTTCCTGTTTCCTTTATTGCAAAAGTTAATCTCATTAGGAAAAATAGCACAATATCTTTCAAAAATAAAACAAATGTTTCTGGGCCTGTTGTTTGATTTTCTGGGAGACGGGTGTTTCACACAGAGTTACAGAATTGAAATGTCTTGTAGGATGTCTGATGCTTTGGGAAGAAAGAGTTGAGGAGAAAATGCATAGCAGACAGTTCACAAAATGTTGTATTTATAGATAGAGAAGCAAAGAAAACTTCACCAACAGGTCATCTGGATCTTGGTTATGGATTTACAGTAACCTCAAGCCAGTGAATGATTCTGGCTTCCTGCAATGACATTGAGCTTTGTCAGTTCACTCCATCTTGCAACAAATTTTATGAGCTCAGGAAGTCATCAGTGGTACTTCTCAAGCTTTTTATCATTAAGTACATGTTTTCTAGATGGATGCAAGCATGGGGAGTGTTTTGCAGGCTTGAACTCTGTGACATTTTCCTTGACTTGTGGAATCTTTTGCTCAATATTTGATAATCCACAGTTTTTATCACCTGTCAGTTACAAGAACTTGCTGTGGGAGTTTCACAAATAAAGCAGAGTTCAGTGGTAACTGGGAGACATGAAAACTATGTACAGTCCTTGAGTACTCATTCCTTTAAATTTCCTTAAGACTTAGACTGGTAGACTTTTGTATACAGAGAAAGCTACAAGCGATATAATCAAACATTCTGCGAATGTGGGTTTCTGAAACAGCTGTATATCTGGATAAACTGTTTGATAAATTACCAGGAACAGTTTCTGGGTGGTGTTTGTGCTCTCTACACGTTGTGCTAAGTGCTGTTCAAACTGCCCTTGACTCCCAGCCAACAGATGGGAAAGTCATTAGCCATCAGATTTGAAACACAGTTGCTTTCTGTGTTTACAAAGTCCTGTACATGATCTGTATGTTGACAAGTTATAAACTGAATGGGAAAAGTCTGATGCCTTCTCAATGCAACTTGTGTAAAACATCGTGGTAATCAGCACAGGGTTAATTTAGCATACTGCAGGTCTCTTGTCCAGCACAGGGCTGAGGGCTGCAACAGCTAGCTGAAAGGGGGACAGTTAAGTGGTGAGAGAACAGGAGCCATCTGGAACAGCAGCACAAGGCCAGTTTGTGACTAGGACACAAAGTACATCCTCATAAAAGCATGAGCATTTCCTGTGCTGTCACTGAAGTCAACAATCTTAGCAGGTGTAAGAATAGCACCCCAGGTACATAAATCTTACTAGTCTTTAGTCTAATTTATGCATCTGTAGCATGTAATCTGTGCTCTGCTCAGTCTTGGCAGAGTGGCTGGGGTAATAATTTCTCAAAAGTAAACTGTTGTGGACAATCACTAGAAAGTATTCTGTACCACCAACATGTTATTGACACCAACTTTGGCATTAGCCTCTTTTTTTCTTATTGCCTAGATTCCTCAATGAATAAACTCATGATCAAATTAATCCTAGCATTCAGGGGTTTATATTAGGGATGGAATTGGCTCATTATATTTAATTTATGGGTAAAGAAACTCCATTAGTTTGTAATGTTTCCCTGTGCTGTAATAATGCACTCTACTTTCTGAACTACTGTCCAGAGGCAGAAGCTGGTTAATGCAGAACCAATATTTTGTCAAGGTACCTGGGGGGCTGACTTGGTAGAAGTAAATCAGTTCAGATGAGAATTACTTCATCAGTGGCCATTAGAGATTAGTTATTTATTTACTTTTTGTAATCATATTATTGCAAACATATATTGAATTACTTTTGTACAGAAAAAAATTCCATGAGAGGGGAGAATTTTCAAAGAGTTAAATAGGTCAGCTAACAATAATTTTCAACATGATTCAAACATCTATTTGTTCCTCTATAATTCACTTTGTAATACTCACAGATGTGACTGTCTCAGTCCTTTCCCCTGCAAGGATCTGCAGATCAGGTAATTATTTGCAAAATACCTAGCAGAATGGTTAGCTGAGAGAGGTACAGTTTGGAGACTCAAGTTGTAGAGACCTTATGAAGGGGCATTTCAAAACTTAAGAGGTCATACATGGTGTAAGTTGGCTTTGAATCACTAACAAATACAAGAAGTAGCATTTCAGCCTGCTCAGTACAGTGACTACACAAAGTCCAAGGCACAAAACAGCCTGGAATTTCTCAGTTGTTTCAGAAAATTTCTGCAGATATTTGTGTACCTTCCTAGTGAAATGTACTATGAATGCATTGCTGTAAACATGGATTTACCTTCTTTAAATCAACTCGAAAAGACCATTCTTCTGCTTGTCATGAGTGTTACATGTTTATTAAAGGGAAATTCAGTCACAGAAAAAGATTTTTTCATTTTCCCCTGATATGGTAATATTTTTTTAGGAGCAGGACCCTGAAACATCTTGCAAAATGTCATTGAGCTTTACATTCTTTCTGAGTACCTACAACATCAAAAGAAGTTGGTGGGCATGATCGTCAAACAGAAAAAAACAGCAAGAACTACAGTATTACAAAAGCAGAGATGTGTATGTAAAATTATTTTCCATTTATTAAAAAACATATATTCTAAATGTGATTGTTAGAAAGTTTGATCCTGATACTTCACTGCTGAGGTCAATGAGTATTTTTCTACTTGACAGATGATGAAGTCCTTGGTCAGAAATAATCCGTCTGCTCTCTTGCTCTATAAATACATGTACGCACAGACTCATACATCTATCTACCTACCTAAGCAAAAGGGATTAAGAACACAGATATTTAGTCATTGTCCTGGCCTCTTGGGGAGATGGGGAAATTTTTGAACACTTTCTGTTTTTCAAAGCAGAAGCACAAGCCCAACGATGCACACCTCATTCTCCATCCAATCATGAGCCATCATTAACCTCAGTGAAAAGTGAGTGCAAAATGCTACCACCATGAGTAAAGCAATTTCTAATTTCTTCACATAAGCATGACATTATAAAGCATAAGGAAGTGGAAAAGCAGGTCCTCTGTGTTGGCAGGATCAGGTCTCTAGATGCTGTTCCCTCATGTGCCAAGTTTTTCTTGCCATATTTCACAGGTAATTAAGTTTGTTTACGGGAAGCCTTGTTCCTTTTCCCGCCTGTCCCCTTTTTATAACGATTTTGCCCTGAAATCCCATGCTGAATAGAGATAGGTATCAGGACTGCTATACCTCTCTTACAAAGCAGCGAACTGAGTCAAAGATACACATAGTTGATATCAGTGTGAAGTGAATTAAAAGTTTCTGGTTTCATGCTAGTGACAATCCTTTAACACAGATTGAAGGACTATTTTTCTAACTGGTGGTTAGTGGTCTAAGGGCTTTGCATTTGTATCTTCAGCACCTTTTCTTTAACGTATCCTGTGACCACAGGCTGACACATCACATCCAATTCTGTGAAAATGAACAGTTGGAGGACTGACTAAGGCAAAATTTTTAAATCAAAGGTGTTTATTTATTTAATGAAAGAGTGTAACATGGGAATATTTCCAAACTAAACCTCTCACTTCATGAGTATTTCCATCCAAACCTTTGGAGTTAGCATTAATTTTCATACACAGTTTAAACCAACCTGCCCTAAAATTATGAGAAGTTTCTGATTTGGACCTGTTACTAACTAGACATAATATAGCAACATGCTTTTTTTAAAAATTATTTTAAAATTATGAACTTTTGAAAAATGCTGATCATATTTCCTTCTTCATGCATTTCCTCCTAAACTTCCTGGTTCAGACAGAAGACCCTTCTGCTGATCCTTGTGTTGTTACATGAAGGAATTAGGCCATTTTCTCTAGGTATAAAAAGTACAGGAAATTCCCCAGATCTTAGTCCCATATCGTACTGAATGTTCCAGCCATTATCCAGCAAAGCACTTAAGCATATATTTAACTTTCAGCACCTCAGGAGTCTCATTCATATCAAGGAGTTTACTCAAGAATTTTGGGGTTTTGGCCCAGAATTCTCAGCATCCTGCTGAAGGAGGAGATTAGGATGTGAGAAACTAAGGGTAGACTAATGAGCAAAGACCAGCTCATCTTGTGATCTTGAAATATTCTGACATTTTATGAGGAAGAGAGTGAGAGCCAAGAAGTATAAACCTAAATAATTTGCTCCTTTTGATTAGGGGTTGTGCAAGGGCTAACAAGGATTATTACTGCTCCTAGGAGACACTGCTACACATAAAAATGGCAACAAAGAGAAGCCTGTATTTGGATGGCATTGACTTGGAAATACAAAAGGAAAAACTGCAGCTCCACTGAGCAGGGTGGGGTAAAGAATTGAAAAGAATAAAAAAAGTCAACTTTTCTTGACGTGAAATTCAACTATATTTTCCCCAGGAAAAACGAAATGTAATACTGGTAATTTATACAGACAGTTGAACAAATTGAAACCATATACAGAAAATTATGTTATGTTTTTATGGAAAGAACAGAACACTTTTAACAAGCACTACCTAGAGCCAGAAGTCTTTCACTATATAACTTGCAGGGTGTTTTAATTATGCTGAGGTCAGAATGTCTGTTTCCAGCTTTAATCAGCTAATTCAAGATTTTATTTAGTCTGAAAAAAACTAATAAGTTTTTTGTTCTTTGATTTATTTTTTATATTCCAAATATGAATTAGAAATAAAACACAATATATCCCTAAATTTTTAAGATGCTAGGTTACATTTATTAAAATATCCTTGAGTACATTAAAAGAAAAAAGATAAAACTGCTTACTTTGGTAAAATGTGTGCTTGAACTTTAGTGTTTTGCAAAATCCTTATTCTTCTTAGTATTTAAGCCTAATTTTATGCTGTATGGTAGCTTGGTTTGTATTACAAAGAGATGGTTAAAAAAGAAGGGAACAATCTCTTAAAACCATGTGTGGCCAGAGTGGGTTCTTCGTTGTAGGAACTGAGCCGCATTCTGTCAGTTGTTAATGGATATTTTTATTGCTTATTTTCAAATATTGGCTCACTGATAGCAAGACTGAGTGAGTTAGATGTAGATGAATTCTATGGGTTTTTCCATGCTGTTTCTGCAAGGAAGTGACATGTTGCTGTACTTACGGCTGTTTCCTTATATGGAAAATGAGTAAAGAATGAAAACTGAATGGATCTTTTGTTTAATTGGCAAATGTAATGTGAATTCATAATGGTAAATACATTTTACCTGAAGCAGGCACTGGATAAAATGCAGAAGCAGGCTTTGACACTGGGACTGAAACTGGAACCTGACAATGTTCCCTTCCTGTGATGGTCCTGAACACCAGGATGAAGAATCGCTCTTATTTTTCGCTTTTGCTATTCCAATGCATCTTGATTTGTTTGTATATTCTTGTGCAATAGAGCATTTTCGACCAGAGGAATGGAGAATGTAACTGGTTTATAACTGCCTTGTGCTGAAGATGCCCTCCAGAGAAGTTGGAGGATGTGGTTTGAAATGTCCTCAGACAGAGGAGAGAATTTGAGCCTGTCTCTTCCATATCCTGGTTGAAGAGACTAATCAGATTTGTACAGGGGGTTATAGTGTGAGGTGGAGGGAGGAGTAATGGTGGGGTAATTTGCTCCTGTTGGACATAAAAAGAAAAGAATAATTCTGCTCATCTTTTTGAAAGAAAGGTGGTAGATACCTATGTTCAGGAAATGACCCCTAACTCAGGGGGTACTTTTCTGCAGGTTTAAAAAATGAGGGAAGATTTAGAAAGTGTTCTTAGTTATTCCTTTTTGCTCAGTTCTAGATGGTTCCCTCCCCAGAGACTTCACTGTTTTGAATTTCATTTTGAGATGTCTAATACTTCCCTGGCATCACTTTGAGAGTCTGGTCACCTAATACAGGGTTGTGAATGTGGCTTGGCCAAAAAAATTAGATTTATGATGCATCATTATTGCAGCTTGTAAATCATTTTGTGGCTCTAGCTCAAATAGACTACTTTTTTCCTTTATACCTGGTGATTCTCTGAGCTGGATATTATTTAAGAGAAGCAGCATGGGCAGGATACCCCCTAAGAAACAGATCCAATTGAAGTAGCATTTGAGAGGAAAGAAGATATCCAGGAGTGTTTTATATCTTGTAATTAGTCTCAAGGTATTAGTCTCAGATTAGTCCCAAGGTATCCAGAAGGATGGCATATCTTCTGGCTGCTTTCTGCAGATCTGAATCTTCATCAAATGTTTGAGCCTTTGTGCTGAAGACCCTACATTTTTTGTCACCTACTTTCTCTGCTTAGGTATGGATAGAGTATAACAATCACTGCATCTTCAGAATAACAATAGCTGAAGTATACCCATAACTCTATTCCCCCTTTATAAAAATAATGATCTTGCTGTAACTCAAGAGAGACTGACCTTACAGAAGCCACATAGCTATCATTATGTGTGTGTATACATCCCAAAACTATTCATAATCATTTCCATTCCTTGATTGGATGGCAGCCATTTGTCATTCAAGTGCAGGGAGACCATGTAGCTTGTGAAAGCTGTATTTGAGACAGCAAAACTGCCAAGAACATCCAAGTGACTATCCAATTATATTAACAAATGATGATGGCTAGAGCTTGAGATGGTGGAAAATGAAATGTAGACCCAATTTTCTACTAGTAATACCTTCTAAAATGACACTCCACTACTTCATGTTAGCTTTTCCCCTCCCTGTCCTTTTTTTTCCCCCTCTTACTTCTCCAGAAGCCTTATCAGTCTCAGCTTTTGTGCCATTGAATGGCTGTACTGTTGAGCCTCATCTCCATAGATAAAAATCTCTACCACCACAGAGAGTATTTCTTTTCTCCTCTGTCTGAAGCAATTTTTGTCTGTGGGTTTATTCCCCACCTTTGGAACATGACCTAATGTCCATCACACTTGAAATAAATAAAGCCTGGTTCAGCATTATCTGCAAATCCTGGCTTGGCAAAAAAAATCAGCATGCAAGCAAAAATAGCAAACTGTTCACCCTACTAGCAATATTGCCAGCTTTTATTATGATACTGTGACTAGTATGACTCTCACTGTCCATGCTCCTGAAAGGAAGGAGACAGATAAACTTTGGTTAAAAGAGATTTATTTATAGTCTTCCTGTTTGCACAAAAAGTTTGAAAATTTGACCTCAATATGCCCTAAAAGCTTTAACCCAGGAAATGAAATGTCCTCGTATATATTTTTAGATGTCACGGTTTTAAGCTTCACCGTAGGACTTTTGGGGTTTTACTCACAGTGTTTGAGTGCTTGAGGTTAGTAGCACTACAATGACTAATAAAATAATGGGTTTTTATAATCAGGAAAATATAAGATTACATTCAAACTACAAGTCTGAGTGCAAAAGATAGAGAACACATGTATTTCACATACTGTTTTTTCCTTCTCACAAACCATATCTTAAAATACTACACAGAATTAAAAACACAGAAGAAAGTCTCACCCCAGCCCTATTTAACTGGTAGCCTGGGGAAACAGAAATTAAGAAGAAGAGACATGTGATTTCATCTAAGGTTAGAAATGTGATCAGGGATCAATGAGACATAAAAATAAAGAGAATATGGATGCAATATAGTTATATGAAACAACATCTAAGAAGATGCTCACATTCACAGTGCCTAGACTCTATAAACAGAGAAAGACCACAGAGCAGAGGTCAGAGAAAGCGACAGTTATATCTGTGAGGAAGGCTGCAGGCAATCAAGGCAGCTGGTTTAAAAAAATGGAAAATAAAAAAACGTGATTGGCAATTTTCACTAGATCATGGGATGCCTGCTTGTGACTGGGGGTCATGTGTTCAGACAGTGATGTTTGTTAGGTAAGCTGAGTTTAATAACCATTTTGCTCTTCTGAGTGAACACATGAATTGAAATTGCTACACCATGGAGATCCTGTTACCATTAACCGATGTGCAGCACCATCAGCAGATTTGTATTCTGCAGGACATACGTATCTTGAAGTTGACATGTTATACACCCTCTTTACCTCAAGTGAGATGTAAGAGGCAGAAGTCACAAGCTCCCGTCTTCCTGAGGCAGGAGGAGATGGTGTCCTTGCCTGCAGGACCTGTGCACTGGTAGAGGAGCTGTGTCCCCAGGTAAAAGAACCATGGGAGGAGGTCAGCAGACTGCACAGCATCAGAGATGATGAGAAACGGATTGATCAGATCTTCTCAGATATCCTGCAGAGACAATAGCCTGAACCCCCAGGTACACTGAAGGAGGGACAGGCAGAATCTGTTCATCAGGTTGGGAAATGGAGACTCCCATGGTGGTGAAGGCTAGAAGCTGATGACTTCTGGCATCAGGAGGATAGCTTATGCTGCACTTGCAGATCTGCAACTACAGAATATGTTCAGTCCCCTGGCTTCAGGTGAGGGACTAGAAGCTCGCTCCAACAAAGCAACCAAGTGTCATGAGCCTGAGTCATGTAGGAGCACCAGGAGGAAGCAGCAGGTGACAGCTGTAGGCAACTCCCCACTTTAGGGGATGGAGGCCCCCTCTGATGACCAGACCTGCTGTCTAGGGAGGTTTGCTGGTTGCTGGGAATTCAGACTGGGGACATTGTAGAGAGGCTGCCTAGGCTTGAATGGCTGTTGGATTATTATCTCCTGCTGCTCTTCCACATGGGCACCAATGATACTGCCAGGGGAGATCCTAACTGTTTCAAGTGTGACTGCATGATTAACCATCTGGAAAGCAGATTTGCAGAAAGGGACGTCGGTAAGAGCTGCATTAGGAAGATCATTGCCAGCAGGCTGAGAAAGGTGATCCTTCCTCTCTGCTCAGCACTGGTGAGGCACATCTGGAGTCCAGAGTCCAGTACTATGCTCCCCAGTACAGAGAGACATGGACGTACTGGAGCAAGTCCAGCAAAGGTGAACAAAAATTCTTAGGGCTTGGAGTATTGGACACTTGAGGGGAGGCTGAGTGAGACATTTTTGATCATCCTGGAGAAGAGAAGGGTCACTGGGGGATCTTATCAATGTGTATAAATACCTGATGGGATGATGTAAAGAAGGTGGAGCCATGCTCTTTTCAGTGCTGCACAGTGAAAGAAAAAGAGGCAATAGGCACAAATGGAAATACAGGAAATTCTGTTTAAATGTAAGAATTTTTTTTTTTTATTGTGAGAGTGGTTGAACACTGGAAAAGGTTGCCCAGAGAGGTTGTGGAGTCTCCATCTTGGAGAAATTCAGGACCAAACTGGACATGGCCTCAAGCAATATGCTGTAGCTGATCCTGCTCTGAGCAGGGAGGTTGGACTAGATGATCTCCAAAGGTGCCTTCCCACCCCACCTGTTCTGTGAGTCCCAGCCCTTGAAAATGACATTGATGACAGCAGCCAAAGATTTGTTCCTTTCTTAGTGTTCGAGGCAGGAAAATGTACCATAGTTTATAGTCAGCTAATGGAAGTTCTTCAGGACATACATATGTAAAGAAGAGTTTTCTGGGGCAGATTCTTCATGTTTTTAATTGGAGAAGGTGATAAAGCACTTCCTCAATGCATCACATGGCCATTGTGCTGAAAGAAACTGATGGGAAAATTGGATATTGATGGATGGGAAAGGGAGGGAAAAAAAAAAGGCTTCTGAGCCTCATGGGGTGGTGGAGAGTAAGGATTCTGCTTTGTTTTTAATGTTTGCTCTAAATCAGAATTCAGGCCAGATGTGTGCAATGTGGACAGCAGCATAGCTTCAGAATGATCCACGTTACTGTGTGAGTAGTGTGGAGAGGCCCTGGCTACCACCAGAAAGTATCTGCTTTCTTCCAGTACTGTGAAATCTGCAGGATTTCAAGAAAGCCTTGAAAACCCTCCATTTAGTTGCGATATTTTTCCAACACAACCATTTTAACAGGGCAAACTGATTAGAGGAATATTTAGTAATCCCGATTCCCAGGACTATGGTACTAGCTATGTCCCGCCACAAGCTTATTTTTATTTTGTACACAATGGGCTACAGTTTGGCTGAAAATATTTTATACCAACATTTCTCTTGGATGAGCTGATGTATATGAACAACAGAGTAGCTTTATGAGGCAAACATATTTTGTCAATTTTGAAGGGACAATATTGTCCCATTCCTTTGCCGTGTCTCATGAAATCTGAAATGCTGTTGCCTACTGACACT
The DNA here is from genome assembly GCF_034638445.1 of Ciconia boyciana. Classification (NCBI taxonomy): domain Eukaryota; kingdom Metazoa; phylum Chordata; class Aves; order Ciconiiformes; family Ciconiidae; genus Ciconia; species Ciconia boyciana. Next base: position 7,815,488 of record NC_132938.1, on the reverse strand, counting down.
GACAGATGCAATACAACAGAATCTGTGGATGTGTCCTGGTTTCACCTGGGATAGAGTTAATTTTATTCCTAGTAGCTGGTATAGTGCTGTGTTTTAGATTTAGTATGAGAATAATGTTGATAACACACTGATGTTTTAGTTGTTGCTGAGTAATGTTTACACTGGTCACGGACTTTGCAGCTTCCCATGCTCTGCCAGGTGCACAAGGAGCTGGGAGGGGGCACAGCCAAACCGCCCAAAGGGCTATTCCATACCATATGGCGTCATGCTCAGTATAGAAACTGGGGGGAGTTGGCCGGGGGGCAGTGATCGCTGCTCGGAGATGGGCTGGGCATCGGTCAGCAGGTGGGACTGGCTGGGCATCAGTCAGTGGGTGGCGAGTGGTTGCATTGCTTGGTCTTTTTTTGGTTTGGGGTTTTGTTTCTCTCTCTCTCTCTGTCATTGTTTTCCTTTTCATTACAATGATGATGATGATGATGATGATGATTATTATTATTATATTTCAATTATTAAACTGTTCTTTTCTCAGCCCGCAAGTTTTCTTATTTTTGCTCTTCCAATTCTCTCCCCATCCCACCGGGAGAGGGGGAGAGTGAGCGAGCAGCTGTGTGGTGCTTAGTTGCTGACTGAAGCTAAACCACGACAGGATGGACAAGTCATATGGGCATGGCAGCTATAGGGAAAAAATTATGAAGGTCTTAGCAGTCTATTTTATTTAGTTAATGAGGTCAAGCTGAGAAAAAAAATGGTCCAATTGAGTAGCCTCATGCCATATATAAAGCATGTTTCAAAATACTGATACTAGAAACAGACCTATACTTGATGAACTCCAGATGATTCCACTGATGCTAATACAAAGAAAAAACCTTAGCATCTTCCCTCCTCCATCCCATTCCCCTGCCAGAGGTAATCCAGAGATTCTTGCACTGTTAAAATCATTATGACATATTTTGGAACCAGCAAAAATGAAAATGATTCATCTCATCTTTCCTATGATGTTTAAAAATGTATTTTGCAGTAGCTCTAAGTACAAGGCAGTTAGAAAACTCCCAGCAATTTATATAAATAAATGTTGTAGGAAAAATCTTTGAAGTGGGAGATCATGAGTGAACGCATCTGCTTAACAGAACTGAAAGCACAAGGGTTTGAGACCTTTCCCTTCTGTTCTACCAAACAAAATTAAAAAGAAAGATGTGCTTTGTTTTAATGTTTTACTCATAAACCACTTGCATTGTATTTTAACACTTACATAGCAAAAGGAGTGTGTAGATAAACAAATGTCTAATTTCTCTTAGTAGCAGAAGTATTCTGGTTCTTATTTATTGACATAGCAAAATGTCATCTTTGATAGTAAGACTCCTATTTACTTTTGACTAAATAAAGCCTTTAGGAGAAAATGTTAAAAAAAAGATCTTTGGTTCTTTAATTTCAGTCATGAGAAAAACTTCTGAAGGTACTACAGTTTAAACATTTCAATATAATATCCAAGAATCTGACCTTGCTTTACAAAGAGTCGTCTCTTGATCAAAAGGATGGAGCACATGAATTAAGAAGTCGTTTCCATCTTGAAATACTAGGATTCTGTGATTAATTCTATTCATAGCACAGCCTGAAACCTTTTTCCATTATTATCCAGCCAGTAATGCTGAAAAAAACATCCTTAAGCCTAATGATCTTGTTCAAATATTTTTTGAGTGGAGGAAGGGATGAAATAGACAAAATCAAAGAAAACTCAGACCTCAGTAAAGATTTTCCCTGTAAGGGAAATGAGAGACTATTTTATAATAACTTTTCCTCCTTTTCCATACAAATGTGTCTTTTCTTTGGACAACATATAAATGCTAGATTGTTACAAGGTCTTTCTTGTATGTTACTGTCTGCTAAGGAGCCTACTCACTTAGGACACTACTGTTACTCACAGGAAGATGTCTGTTCTAAACTGTTAATGACCATGACCAAACCTAGAAGCTTCTGTGCAGAGAAGTGCACAGATAAAGAGATAAAGAGAACTTCCTTTATCTCCTGAATATTGTACCAAATACGGAACTGTACAAAAGTGCTGTGGTAACTTAGCTTTAGGGAGTGCCACACTTAAAGAAATGTAAAGGCCTAATACATGCCAGATAGGTAAGAGCCAGCTTTACCAACAGACAAATGTTTAAACATTTAAAAATTGCTTACTATAAAAAATAGAAGAGTTAAAAATGAAACTGCAAACAGATTTTAAGTAATCTTAACCCATTCATGATAATGATATGACTTAGATATTCCAGCATCTCAGCTAGTTTGTGAAATTGGCTGCCTTTTGCAATTGATGTTAAATTTGACATGTGTTGGAGACTGCTGGTGCTACATTTTCCTTACCAGAATCACTGATGGTAACTGCTTTAGGCACTTCTGAGGTCCAAAATGGAATGATTGCAAAATGGAACAATTCAGGCAATTGCTCTTTTTTCAGTTCTTGTGCTTGGCTCTTGTACATTACATAATATTTCATGTCCTTGCCTTTTCCTCCTCTTCCTCAAGTCTTTCACAGGAAATATTTCTACTATATATCCTGATTAGATTATATATTTAGCTTTAAGTTGCCTTTGTTGTGATTACATCCTCTTTAAAACACTGTGGTATAACATTACAAAATATATATCATGAGAAATGTGAAAGGTACACATCTTTAAAGATTTGTAATATGCATTTTGGACTATATATGTTTAAATAAAATTGACCTAAGTATGAAGTTGCCAAGACCACATAAGGTACCCCTTTCTGAGATTGTGTTAGATTTAAGGAACCCTGTCACTCTGTTAAATTCCTATTATCTTATAATACCCATCTAAACTTGTAGGCTCTTACCAAATATATTAAGAAGTTTTTTTCTGGCATTAAAGATTAGGCATTAATATCAAGTATGTATAAATAAAAAAGCCATTTTAATACATTTCCTAATAGTGCTGCCTAATAGTGCTGCCTAATAGGCATTTCCTTTGCCTTTATGTTTCCTCCCAGTGTGTTATTATACGAGCCCTCAAGAAGGTCTCTGTATTTCCTACATTTATAGCCTCGTATTTTAGATAAAAAATTGTAGTCAAGATAATTCTGGCAAGAACTTTTTCTTATGCCCACTAATACTAATAGTCCATAAAAACAGAGGTCAAGCTTAAATAATACAAGATGTTGCCTCTGTGGCATATAAAAAGATGAAAAAGATATGTATTTTTACTTTGGTTGGGAAGATGAGAAAAGAGAAAGACTGTGACACAGTGTGTTTTATAGCCCTGTCACAAATAATGTGCAAGATTTGCATAAGAATTTTAGTAATGTCTACAATTAATATTTAGGTGTTTTGAAATCTTTTAGTTATTGCTTCTACTTTTTGAGTGGTTAAATGTAAAACAGAACAAGAATAAGACTAACAGATCCACCAGATTTCTGATTATTATTGTTACTGTCTTCTGGATAATCTCTAGCTCAGCTTCAGCCTTCTTGATCTGTGACAGCCAAAACTGAAAACAGTGAAGTGTTACTCTGTTTCCTTAAGACTAGGGTACAGAGGAATAAACTGCTGATATATCCATGAAGAACCAATGTTGTATGAAACATTTATCATGTATGTAACGTCGATGCTTCTACTAGGCTTAATACTTGTTTCCTCTACAGTTGTCTCAGCTGCTCCTGAATTTTTGCAGAGTCTCCACCTTTATTCTGTTTTGAATTTGAAATGAGAGTGTAATACCCTGAAAAAGAGGTAGCGGTAAATTGGAAACAACTTACTGAAATTGTTTTGGAAATACAGAAATGTAATTCAGAAAGTTCTCAGTCCAAGAAAGATACATTCTCCTCACTTTATTTAAAAGAGCTATGGTTAAGAAACTTGCACTGAGTATGTCAAGCACTTGTCCAGTTTGCTGCTCCAATAAACACTTATGTAATGTGGAAGAGCTGCAGTCAGGGAAATGAGAATCCCACCTTACAGTAACCATGGTCCTGGTGGTGGAATGTCCACTTCAAATAGCTCCTGATTCAAGTCCCTAACTGAAATCAGGTGTGCTTTGATTGGATGTACCACAGGTGAAACGAGTCATTTGACAACAACTCTCCTGCCTATTATGAATTTCATTCTGGACCCCAGAAATGGCTTCTAATAAAAAGTTAATTAATTAAACTTATACTTTACCAACAAAGTTTCGTTTTCAACAATTCTACACTTTATAGTAAAGAAACCCAAAACAATGACAAAAGTATTCCTGATGAACTGTTTGGATTGAATGGAGGTGTAAAAGAGAATGGTAAACATTCAGAGGGTCAGACAAGTTGTTAACCTCTTCAAACAGTGACAGAGAATCACAGAATGATAGAATCATATAATGGTTTGTGTTGGAAGGGACCTTCAAAGATCATCTAGTCCACCCCCCTGTCTTGGGCAGGGATATATGTCACTAGATCAGCTGCTCAAAGCCCCATCCAATCTGACTTGGAACATTTCCAATGATGAAGTATTCACAACGTCCACCTGTTCCAGTGTCCCACCACCCTTGCTGTAAAAAATTCTTCCTTATATCCAATGTAAATCCACCCTCTTTCAGTTTAAAACCATTGCCCCTTGTCCTGTCACTACAGACCCTGGTAAAAAGTTTTTCTCCTTCTGTCTTATAAGACCCTTTATATATTGAAAGGCTGGAATAAGGTCTTCCTGGAGTCTTCTCTTCTCCGGACTAAAAAACCCTAGTTCTCTCAGCCCTTCTTCATAGGAGAGGTGTTCCAGCCCTCTGACCATTTTCGTGTCCCTCCTCTGGACCCATTCTAACAGATCCATGTCTTTCTTGTACTGGGGACTCCAGAACTGGAGACAGTACTCCAGCTGGGCTCTCACGAGACCATAGTAGAAGGGGAGAATCACCTCCCTCCCGTGACCTGCTGGCCACACTTCTTTTTATGCAGCCCAGGCTACAAAAATCTTTGATGTAGAAGGTTATAGTAAACAGGGATTTTATAAGATTTCAGTGCTTCCAGTTACAATAGCAACAGGAAAAACAAATCTCTGGGAGCAATATATTATAAGAACCAGAAAAATATTCAAGAGCCTATGCAAAAGTGGTCCTGATAGCATTTGTTGTAGCTTACAGTTGAGTTGATAGGTTAGATGCAATTAATCTCACTCATCTTTAGCTACCTACATATGTCAGGCTTATTTTTAGTTTTACAAGGATTTAAATATGTTCATGTTATTAGCTAGCAAACAGTAAATTAAGCACTGTGACAGTGCTCAATCTAGCAAAAGCATCAGTAAACAGGAAAATGTAGTAAACAGAAACAAATCAGCACTGGAAACAAAGCTAAGAGGTATCGTGGAAGGTCTCAGATCACAGGGAATGATGAAGTTCTAGATAAAATCCTACTTCTACATGCATGAAAGCAATGGGGAAGCAGGACTGGTGTCTGTACACAGTGAGGGATAAAGACAGGAAAATGAAGGAAAATATGAAAAGGCTAAGTCAGCAGCTTCTCATTACCTGGAAAAACACCTAAAATGCTGGGAAAGTTATTTAAATAGGACTTTAATTTCAGGCATCTATACCTATAGATGCATCTATATCTATATATATCTATACTGCAGTTAAAGGGATTCTCCAAAGCTGCTCTCAAGTCTAGGCTCCATGTCCAAATCAGTGAATTTTCAAATGTGATCCCCCAGTGTAGATGAAGCACAGGGGAGCCTGCAGGCCCAGTCATCTAATACCCTGTTGGTATGGTATCAGGTAATTAGTATCTCTGCAAGGAATGCTCCAAAGTGGTGGTAAGGTCCCTCATTTTTATTTGAAGTAGATCTAAGATGATACCATTTTAACAACATGCACCTAATAAGAATATAGAGGAACGCTGGCTTCACACCCACAACCAAGAAGCTAAAAAAGGATTTCTCAGCGATGAGAAATCTAATATCCACACATAACTTTGAATATACTAAAAATCCTTAAGTAGGGATAGGATTGTACACAAGAGATGTATTCCCAGACTACATGACATTAAATGTAAACCCCAGTAAAAGGGTCAAGACAATAAATTAATACAAAATAAATATCAACATAATTACATGGATAATAAATTCAAAATACAAGGATTCAAACTATGAGAATCAAGAAGGGAAACAGGTGACCCGAAATACAGGCATATTTGTCATGGTGCACATTATGTGGAAAACAATGTGCAGAAAGGCAGAAAGAAAAATGCCCTAACTTTAGGCAATAAAGCACAATGTGTGGGAAAGAGAATCACTTTATCCTCTAAAGTCATACTACCTCAAGAAGGAAAAAATAAGTAACAATCACCAAGGCTGTAAAGATTTATAGTAAAGGGAAGGATAACTTCAGTGTAACTTTAGAAGACTAAGAGACGCTGAGGATGAAGTTTTCCAGAAGAATGCCAATTATTCTGTTTCTATGTTTGCAACTATGCTGTTAGACCAGTGACTAAACTCAACTGCCACTGGTTTATGGAGCCAGGTGCAATTTAATGCCAAGAACACCAGTAAACAGCAACATTAAACTGGAGAATTAAGGCCAAGTGTTGATCATTTACAATAAACTCATTCAGGAGCCAGTGGACAAATACAGAATCTTGGTAAGAAGCCCATGGAACCAACAGACAAGGAAACCAAGGAAATGGTATACTAGAGGCGAGATGAAACTAGAAATAGTTCCTCACATAGTCTGTAAAACTACAAGAACACAGAATGTCTTTCATGTTGTTGTAGCTAATAAAGATGGATGGAGCTGCCTACAAAAAAGGTATCATTTCCACCCTTGACATTCTCAGCGCAGCTGTCTAGAACTGGTGAAAAATCCTTCAAGTAAATTGTCAAGCGCTCAAAACCCAGATATTTTAAAGAAAAAATAAATCATTTTCATGACCTCAACCCTCAAATGCTACTATCATGCAGAGTGATTAGAGTTAAAGTGTAATTTTCAACAGCAAATTAGGAAAAACATTCATCTAAAACTAGCAGGCCAAAGCTGTTGCTAGTAGATAACTAGTATGCTCAGAAAATGCATTTGGAATAACTGTATGATTTGAGTTAGAGTCTTATCTCAGAGTCATTAGAAAATGACTATTAAAAAGCACTGCCAAGTGTACCTGAACGGTTACAATACATGCTTTTGAAACTTCTGTGCTGTGAGGTTAGAATAAAAGTTACTTAAAAAAGCCACTTATGGTGGAAATACAGTGTAGGGCAAACTTGCCAGGATATGGAGAGTGCAATGGAACATGAGATAATGTTATCAATACTCTATAACATCTCTGCAAGACTGAAAACCAGTATAGCAGAATAGTGGCAGCCAGGGCCTCAAAAAAGGACCAGGAAGAGTTTTGGGTATCACTTGGCTTTGTGCAGAAGTATAAAAGGTAATGTATATTAAGAACTACTAGGATACCACCAAACACTTTGAAGACATAAATAACTGTGCGACTCCCACTAATAACAGTACAAACATGAAACGCTTTGAAGACTATCAAGTTGGGAGGATTGTGATGGTTAAGTATATGCAGTGTCAATATTGTTCACATCATCTACATTCCAGCAACCTGTAGTCCCAACAATTTATTAAACACTTTAAAAAAGGCACAGAAAAAGCAGTATTTAAAAGGCAATAAAAGAAACCGTAAGGAGCCTGGATATACATCAAGAAGCCTTAGTCTGCAGGAGGCAGCTGGAAGTCAATCTTTATGGGACTGGATTAATAGCTAAAGTGGTAACCCTGTTGTAAATAAAGCATTTGTTTAGGTTTTCTGTCATTAGTCTTTATGTGATATTCATCATCCTGTGGTCCATAAATGAAGCTGGACTTTTTTTTTCATTTCCCTTTGTAGAAATAAATATCTATCATTATTCCAACAAGATGAACAGCTAATGGGGGCAGGGAGGTTTTTTTGGTTTTTTTGTGAGCCATATTTTCAGAGACTTGAGAAATTTTCCAGAACCCGCTCCAGGCTATTCTATTGATATTTCCAATTCCTCAGAGGTTGTAAGAAGGGATTAACTGTTGGATGATATTCACATGAGAGACCATGAACACTAGAAGTTGAAGGCTTTGCAGCATAATAATCTGTGGAAATGTCATCTGAAAAGCTGAGATAATGTCTGAAATTTGCCAGTGGGCAAGAATACTGTATCTGGGGATGTAAAAAAGATAGGCTTGAGCTTGATTATAAGAATTCAAGAAAGATGGAATTGAATAGAGAGACTTGTGGCTCTTTGGATTATGCCTCACAGGAGATAAGCACTTGCTGACCTTCAGTCCCTTAGTGCTCTTCTGCCCAGACTTTTAGTGCACTTGAATGTTTGTTTCTTGAGCTTGAGCCCTAGCAAAGCAAAGAGGTTTAGAAATACTTGAATTGGATCTGTTGTTATGATGATCTTTTCATGAATAATTTTTTGGCGAGGTTACTGTAAATCTGGATGCTATTCATTAACTGTTAGTGTTGCAAGGTACAGAGGAAAAATCACTGATTCTGTGAGAAGAGCAAATGGCAATGTGCTGTCAAGGGTAGGTTGTTATCTGCAGGACAAATATTTTGATGAGCTGTACGGTCAGATATCTTGCAAGTCAAGAACTGCAGAAGGCTATTAAGGAAAACATTATGTTGAATTTCTGTTCCATGTAGTCCATTATAGATAACTGTGATCAGAAGACAATTCACACATTTAATATATTAGCTACTCTTCTTTGGTTTTGGGCACTGAGTCCCTAGAAGTATATCAGTGTAGCTCTGCGTCCAGTCAAACTAAGGCCAAACAGCTATGTCAGGAATTAGTAGTGTGGCATCAGGATGCACCTAACCATGCAGTCTTGCCAACCTATAGCTTTCTTGAACAAATATATCTAAAATGGGACGTAGTACACCAACTGAGGCCTTTTCAGAGAGTGGTGAGACATAGGTTAAATAATATTTTATGTCTCTCTATGTGTTCTAACATGATGTTTACTATTATTTTACAATTGTATATTATTGACTTCAGTAAGATTTGTAGTCTGCAATAACTCCTAAGCTTTATTTCTGAAGAGCTGCTACCTAACCAGTTCTTCTCCCTCTTACATTTGCACAGATGACTTTTTTTATTTTTTTTGGCTAAACAGAGTACTTTGCTCATACCCTTATTACTTTTTGCAAGCAGAGGTTTCCTCTATTCTCAGTGCCGAAGTGCCTCTCTTCCAACTCTGTTTATGTATTAATTTTTTTCTGCATCTGAAAAACAGTATCTTGAGGAGTGTTGGGCACTCAGTCACTCTTACATGGTACTGTGCAGAATAATGTACCTTACAGCTCAAGATATTCAGAGGTTTTGGATCCTTTTTCTTTTGATATGAATTTAAGCAGGCTGTACTATTTTTCTCTCTTGTGCATTGATGTTTCTGAAAAAGAATCTGAAGCAGAATGAGACCTGGAATGTTTCCACTCTTTTTGCAATGCTAAGGATGAATTCAGTTATGTACCAGATGATTCATGAGGTATCTAGTAGTGGGCACTACTTATCCTGCCCACCCTCTTTAAGGGAATTGATAAGTATCTATTTTGGGAGAACACAGGGTGTTCAAAAGTTAGAATATTTTGGGTTAAATACCATATACTCCAGACAGATTTGCGTTTCTAGGAAAATTTTATTTCCATTACCTCTGAGCAGTTTGGGTCTGCTGGCAGTTGCAGGAAGATCCTCCTCTTCCCCTTAGTCTTCAAGGCTACAGTCTCTGAGTTTCCTGCATCTCTCCCTATCTTCATTCTAAAATATTCTCCAGGCTCAATGTGGTCATTTGTTTTCAGGGAAGTAGAAATCTGCTTCTCTTTCCTGGGAGCTCTTTCTGATCCAGTGTCCATAGGCAGGATAAGACAAACAGGTGGTCTTCCTTCCTGCCCAGCCACATCCTCTTTAATACTGTATACAATATACTGTACACACAGCTAACTATGGTCAAAGAAACCAATCAGCAGCATTTCTCACTCAGACGCTGATAAAGTACATGTCTTTAACATGATATTTTGGTGACTCAGGAGTTGGTGGGTTATTTCTCATCCAAGCAATAAATTTGGCTTAGACAGCACTGGTAGCAAGGAGGTAGATACTCTATCTGATCTATCTGATTCTGGATGAAATACACCTCAAAGAAATACTCTACCCTCCAGAGGTTTGCCATCTTTAGTCTGTGTTTTGTATGTTGTCAGGGCTGCCTGACAGGCAAGATGAATCAGAAAATGTTTAGGTCATCAGTCCCACCACACTACAGAAATAAGGCAGGTGCAGAGACATCTCAGCTCTCTCAAATTTTGAGCACTTCAGCACAAGCCTGGCAGCTGGAATTCTATTAAAAACCGGAGATGCCTAGGGAATGTCACTGCTCCTAGGGGAAAAAAAAAAGACTTAAACAAAAAAAAGAAGCTGCTAGGTGCCCCCATTGACCTTGTGCATATTCTGCTATAGCTTGGAAAAGGTACATGAGTCAGACCACCTATCTTACAGTGATGGGATTTGCAAGTTTCTTAATGTAAATTATTCCCTTTACTAGGTTCTTCCTTCCAGTTATGACTTGGCCAGCTAGCACAGTTATGAAAGGACTAAATTGCATGCACAAAAGCTGCTAAGAAGTGTTTCAATTAATTTTCTGACACTTGAACAAACCTGAAATTTGTATACTGTTGTGTTGCCAGGATCTCAGGGATGTTCTTATAGCTTATGCAGAAGAGGAAACTCCATTGTCATTTCTTTTTTTCTCTAGAAGCATTTAAGAGTTAATTACCTATGTACAAACTCTGTATTAAGGTGAGTGAAGTGTGACTGTAGCTCTTCTCCTGGGGAATGAATTAAGACTTTCAAATTATGTTGTCATTCAAACAAATTTCCTGCAAATATAAGTAAAAACCTTAATCTTTTAAAATTATATGTCCAATAGTAAGTATATAAATCAAAGTTTTCTGATGTATTTGATGTTGCTTGTAACATAAAACTTTAACATTACTATCATCCCTCACAGTGATATGTATGACTTGTGTATTGGGTGCAGTCATTGAAGATGGAAGTATTTGGAGAATTTATGTACATTTTATATTGGCTTTTGCAATTATCTTTGTTCTTCAGGGTTCATACAGGGCACTGTAAAATGTTTTAGAGTGATGTACATTACAGAGAAACATCAATTGTCCTAAAAAGTGTGTATGTTGATGCTTGAAGGCTTTAGCAAAAGCTGTGGGGAAAATGTATTTTCAGGTCACTGGATGTAGTCAATGGCACTGAGTCTCATTTCAAGTGACTGAGATATTACTTATAAATCCTGGAGCAGAAGCTATTAATCTGTTCAACGTAAATAAGTTATTATTTGGACTATACCAATTAATGGACTATACCAATTCTTCTGGTATAATGGACATTGTCATTAATGGACTATACCAATTTTTGAGTACACAGAGAATAGAAGGCTTTATTTGGAGAGACTTGTGAAGCTAATGAGACTTTTAGTCCTCATCTCAACGTTTTGGCTCATAGTCTTGTATTTAGAACTTAAATTTTTAACTCTGGTTAGGAAAAAGAACAGGAAGTGTTTTCAAGGACAAAGAAAAGATTCTATTCAGGTGACTTCCAACACTTAAAGCCTTCCTTGTGCTAACAGCATTTTGCTTTTTCCATTCTTCTACTACATTATTCATTTTTTTAAAATTGATCTACATTGTCAGTACTGTGAGGACACCCGTAGGTGTTGATAGCCCTGAGCAGCCTCACCTGAAAGCCTCAACCATGCCTCATCCATGGGCCCAGGACCTCATTTCAGCTCAACCCAGGGCCATCAGTCCCTGCCCCAGTGATGCTGTAGGATGCCAGTTCCAAGCTCTGCCAAAGCCCTGCCTTCACCACCCTGGGTCCTGCCGAGCTGGGCTGGACCTGTGGGCTGATGTCCCAGCCCGGTCTCAGCCTGTCCCTGTACCCAGGGAGATGCCCAATACACTGACCTTGGGGATGCTCCCAGCTGCCCCCCAGCTTGCCCTCCTCCCTGGCAGTGGGATAAACCCTGCCCTGTGGGACTCCATGGGGACCCTCTGCTGCTCTCAGTGCTCAGCCTGAGGGAGCTGCTGACCCCGCTGCACCCTGGCATCCATTATTTCATAACTAAAATCTGAGGCGGAGATGTTAATTTTAGCTGTAGACCAAACAAATATTCACCCATCCATTATACAGTTACATGCTGCTATGAATCTTAATGTATGTCTCTGTAAAGGAAGGCTTTTGTAAGCTGAATGTTTTAAGTTACAAACTATGGAGTAGATTGATAAGAAAAATGTAGCTTTGAAATTGCTTAGCAGTTGGAAAGTAATATTTGAGTAAATAAGTGCTTTACTGGTCTTAAATTCAAATTATTTCTATGAGACATTAGTCTGACCATATTCTAAGAGATTTTGAAAGTAAATATAATTGTGTATTTGCTATTCAAACAAAACAATATCTGTTTTGGCTAGGTGAAAAGTTTCCAGTTTATAAAACCTTTCTGAATATGTACACATTTCATTTAATCATCCAGAGCCATCATTTTTACCAGTAAATACAGAAAAGTTAATTTCTACTGAACTTATAAAAATCTATTATTGCTTTCAGAAACCATTTGTGGTACAGTTCTGTATTAATGTCACTCTTTAGAGTGTTGTGACTCTTTAGAGAAAACAGCAGAGCATTTTATTTACAGTTGCTTGCAAGCCTGAAACTAAACGAAGCCCTGCTTTTTCAAGACCTATTGAAAGGGTGCTGAGCACTCCACAATTAATAGCCCTGGCACACTGAATCTTCCAGGGAGGCCAAACATAAGAGGAGGGAATTTCCATTTCTATCCTTCAGAACCTGTCTGTATTTGGATTTATTTCTAGATATCTTCGGAAAGCAGGAATACATAGGATGCTATGTTTTTAGGGGAGGAATATTTAAAAGGCAAACAAATAGCTTTGGTTTTATGTCCATTCACAGCATCACTATTTTTAGCATTAAGAACTGGTACTAATCCTTTCATTGTTCATCCTGAAGCTATTTTTTGATTCTAAGTCCACCCTGTCCAGAGGGGGATCCTTGAAGAGTGTGGATCCTGGCATTCAGCCTGTATCTGTATAGCCCTGTAGACTTTCAGTTGTTGGGTTCAGTATCGGGACGACTAAGGCCATCCTTGTAACCCTCCCTGAAGCCACATTGCCAAGACTTTTATTGCAGGCAATGTAATAAATCCCATAAAATATTGTCAGCTGCCAGAGGATTACAGTTTTCTTTTGGGAATTCTGCAAAGTTTGAGATAGTGTCAAAGTATTTTTCCACTTATGGAATAGAGTCTTTCTCATCTGAGGATCTCAGTGTGCCTTGAAGACATTAATTGAAGATAGGTATATATCTGAAATAAGCCTAAATGCATTTAAACTTAACACAGTTAAATTTTTTACTAGACTTAGTCTTTTTGTAGAAAGATATCAAGTTTGTTTCACAGAATATATTTTTCATGAAGCATATTGATAATATTTTCATTCTTTCTGGAAGCAGTCTAATACCCTTCATGCTAATTATTTCTCCTTATATATAGAACTACCTTCTAGGAAATGAACTCTAATGTGGGAAAGCACAGGCTCCAAAAAGATCAATGAATATGCTCAATTGAAACTGAGCAAGTGATATTTGACAAACATCTAACATGATCTTTGATCTAAAAGGATTTTCTTAAGAAGGAAGAAATGATATTTGATGAGACTATTAAAGGAACACTATGTCTCATTTTGGTATTGATAGCATACAGGGCTTCTTACAGGTGTTAAAATCTTGGAGAATATTAGAATAGCTACAACTACAGCTTATTGTCTGCCATGCAGCTTGAACTGTTCAGTTTATTGCATGATTACTGCTTGAAAATGTTACTTGAATTTAGTCTTTAAGTACCTGCAGAAGCATATGTGATACCAGAGTATATATATGTACATATACATTTAATCTAAAGGAGGACTACATAACAGTATCCAATAGCTGGTAGCCAGGGTCAGTGAAGTTCAAATTTAGGGTGGAAGATATTGTTTTCCAGGTAAGCATGGAACCCATAGGCATCACTGTGCAGGAAGTCGGAGCCCTGTGTGTGCAAGTGACAGGACTAGCTGAGCACAATAGTTTCCTGGTAGAATGGAATAATTTGCATTGGACTTCATGCCATAATAAAATGGCTCATTTAAAGCTAGTATTTAGATATACTGCAAGGAAGACATATAACCCAACTATTTTAAAAATATTTAGGGTGGAATTACTTTCACAGAACTTCAGAACGCAACAGTTAGATGTTTAAGTTTCAGATAGTTACTTTAAGCTCCCTTTGTAGTCAATAGGGAGAAACAGAACTGAACTGTAAGAGAGACTGGCTTTTATATGCCCAACTTAGAATAAAATGAAACAACTTCTGCTTCTCTAAAAAATCAGGGTGGAAGGGGTGCTTTTGGTGACCAGCTAGGAATTATGATGCTAACTCTAAAATGTTTACATTAGGATATATGACTAGATTTCTGATTCTTTTGCTTTTCATACACTTTCAAAAATTATTTCTTATCTTTATCTTATTAAAATAGTTTATGCATCCCAAGAAGTGACTTGAAATTTTATTCATAACAATCCTAAACTGCCTTTTTTCTTAGTTCATCAAGTTCTGGTGTTTGGGGTTTGTTTCTGTTTATTTGCTCATTTCTACGTAAAAACTAAAAGTCCATATTACACATAAAATTTCGCAAATGGTTTCTCTTACTGCAGTACCAAATGTCATCACCCATGTCTTACACTTCAGTAATTGGCTGGATATTTGACCAAAAGATAAAACCTATCTACTAATATTTATAAAATATACTTTATAAACTAGATAGAAGCTATGGGGAATATTAGACACTTATTCATGTTTTTGGAGCAGGCTTGAGAAGATACTTATTTGGCAAGCTTCAGAGTAATTTGAGAAGAGGAAATCATACAATGTTATCTTGTTCCTTCCCTTTTCTAGTTTTATACAATGCAGGAGATGAGACTCTTTTTACCAATTGAAACTACAATTATTGGAAATTTAGTTAGTGTTTTGTTTTAAAACAAACTTGTAGCCTTGTAGGATGGGTTTTTATTTAATTTTTTTTCATTTCATGCTAGAAATATTTGTGTGTGAGCTTCTAAACTAAGCATAGCTTTAATTTATACAGTCATTTTGGAAAGCAGAATACCTTGTTTACATCAAATAAAACACATTCATGTAAGACTAGAAAATTAGGCATTGCACAGCAGGTCTTCATCAGTAACCTAGTTCTAAAATATCTCAATCAGAAATTGCCTTTTTTTATGTGGATATTTCTCTGGTATTATACAGTTGTGGAAAAAATACTTAACTGGTGCTGGGAGCAGACCAGAGTTTAGGACTCTTCTGTACTAAACTTCTGTTTCCTCCTTGCTCCAGGCATGTATGACAGAGAAAACAGTCAATGCTTGATACAATAAATTTGCACAACACATTAAATTTAAATGACAATTACAATAATTCTCTAACCACTAGATAGAGAACCATACTTGTCTTAGTCCCAGTGAATCTTGCATTGTTTGAGTGAGTATCTTTCAACAAGAAAGATGGAGAATACTAAACTAGCCAGGAGTTTGTGATTATGGCCCTCATTTAGGAGGTGGGAGTTATGTTTTGCATTTCCTCAGGCTTGGAGGGGGATGGGAACTTGTGGCCCCAGCACCATCCCTAATCAATTATTGTAACATTTTATCACAATTAAATATTCATAGGATTTACATGGTACTGCAGTTTTTAATATTTTTAATCATTGTCAGTGTTCTCTTATTGCTGTTAGTCCACAACCAGACGTGAACACTGCATTTCCATATAAGAAGTTATATACATACTCGCACATATATATTTATATGAATATGTATATATGTGTGTAGAGTTACACAATACAAACGTCACAATAGGTTTTGTATTATTTTCTACATCATTGTGTTTGTAACTATGTGTTTACTCACCAGTTTTTGAACAACTGCGAAGTATTAAAAATGTTTGGTACTCTGATCACAATAACACAAGGATCTTCTTCCTGGAATAACAAATAACTTAGATATGGGAAAAGTATGTGAAAACCCAAGAGATTTATTTCACTTGATGTCAGTTTGACTATATCAGCAGTTAATTTTCTCTGAAAGAAACTTATGCTTTCTATATTCTATGTCCCTCTAAAGTCCTTCACAATACCTTTAGCTTTGATTAACCCAAATTGTTACATCCCACGTGTGCTTTTTGCCTCCGTGTCGCTCATTCCTTTTCCCTAAAGATAGATAATAAACATAAAATTAATTCTAATACAGACTGAAAACATTAACAGCCTTACTGGGCTTTTGCATTAAAAAGAAAAAGCTTTAAAATAAGTTTTTAACCAAGAGAACAATACAATAATGAATTCCAATATGCCTCATTTGCTTATTCAAAATACTTCTAAGACATTACTTATAAAAATGTCTTTATTGTTGTAATGTGAAACAGTAATCTTTTACCTTGATCAACAGTTAAAAGTCAGTGCACACTAAGAAATCCGTGGATAAAATTATGTAAAGAAGGTCCTTTTGTTTGTGTATGTGAATATCCTTTCTGTCTAGGAACATTGGGAAGTCTGAAAGGACCATGAATCTTAATTCAAGTCATTCTTGCTTTTCCTTTTTTTTTTCTCAAAAAATCTTATATTGAAATGCTCATCTGTGTTCACTTCTCCTAGTGAATCCTCTAAGATTGTAAACTTTTCCTAAAGGTCCAATACCTTTCTGTCTACCCCAGAAATTACAACTCCCTTGTAATGAGTTAGTGTTATAATGAAGACTCACTGCCAATGCAGTGTATTTTAATAGACAAATTACTCTAAATTAAGCTCTAACCATCTGTTCCATTCTCATTTATGACTCTAAAAAGAACATATTTTAAAATTATATCATTTAAAAATAATGTAAATGATTGAAGTCTGCAGTAAGGCTTCTGCATATTTGTTCATTCAGCGTAGCATACTTATGGTAATAGTGATGTTTCTTCCTTGCTCCAGGCATGTATGAAGGAGAAAGTGGTTAATGCTTGATACAATAAATTTGCAGTTATTATGACGCATTAAGTATGTCAAAAAAGATATTTTACTCCTAGAGAGTTACACTGAATGTAAATCTCTGTATTGGAGCATCCTGATGGGATACCTGGAGGCAAAGCTTTAGCTAATTCTAGAACTTGTAGGGGGTTAAGGATATCAGAGACATTAAATGCTGACAACTGTAGTTTTAATATGCTGGGGAAATGGAGCTATTCCATATCACTTTCTGTATTTGTTAACAGTTATGCCACCACCAGGGATCTCACTAGGATTTATAGAGAAAGAACATGCTGATAGCTATTTAGAGGGAAAACTAATTTTTTTTTCCTGCAGACTCATTCAGTAGTAAATTGTGGTACAGATTGATAGAGCAGCAAGGAAGAGAATAGAAAAGACATGGTATTCTTAAAGGATGCAGCTGAAAGTCCAAGTAAATCCCTTTTCCTCCCATTGCCTCTCTGCTCTGTCTGTGTTCTCCATGTTTTAAAAATATTGCATTAAATACTTATACTGTTCTCATAAGTGAGATAACTTTATTCCTGTTGATTTTGGCTTCAGCAGTCAATAAGCATCAGCAGTCTAAGAATATTTATCTCTGACTTCATATGACTGGCATTTGATTGGGAGGCCACCTGTGGAAGTGGCTGAGACAAGTATTACCATGCAGAGACACCTTTTCTCCTGCAAGATTGGTCAGGTTTCTGATCTTACTGAAACATAGAACAAGATCAGCTGAAACTAAGAACTGAATCTGACCTGCAGTTTGTCACCATATTCAGCTAAAAGATGGCATCAGTCTCACCAGTTTGCAGTTTACAAGGTAGCCATTTTGCCTGGGCTAAATAATCAGGCTGCCTCTAGAGACGGTGAAGAGTGTGACAGGGTTGTTTCTTCTGTGTGTTTTTAAACAGGATAAATTTCCTTTTGGAAGTGTCACTGTCTATGGATACAGCCCGTTTGACTGAGGCAGGCCAGATGCTATGCTGTTAGACAGCTAAAGTTAGACAAGAAGAACGCCAAAGTTAGCATTTACTCATAGCACTCCATTTAACATCTCCTTTTCAATCATTTATAGAATGACATCAATGATTATAAAGGGAACATCTGCTGATGGCTTTAGGAGGTATTAAGTTTGGAATGACTAATTTAGTCATATAATTAACAGAAATATGGTTTGTTTGGCAGAATAGAAAAAACACACTATAGAGATACTGATGATAATTGTGAAGGCCAGTAATAGAAATCAAAATGTATCACTTTAGTACGTTACATGTCTGTCATTCCAAAGTAAGTGCCTCTTAAAACCAGATGCTCCCTCTGCAATATTTGATGTGTGTTTATAATGGATGGACAAAGGAGATATTACATCTTTTGTTATCACTAAGCACTGAGGTCAAATTTGGTAAGTAAGCAATGGTTTCAGAATTTTAATTATATACAAAATAATTCTATTTAATTCCTGCAGAAATGTGTCTGCCTTTGGGGGATTTTCTAGAAGGTAGCATTTTAAAATTTGCCATCTTTTTTCATTTGTCAGCCGATCTAAATTTATAGTATGTTTTATTTTTAATCTTGTAAATATTGGGAACATAATTCAGATCTTCTCTGGTTTGGCTGAGGGTGTACTGGAAGGATAATAATAGGATGTATGTGGCTAGTTTTCACACTGTAGCATAATGAAACTTTAACAAAGATGTTCCTTCTTTAGAATATTAATCACTGGAATTACAAGATATATTAATACAGGACAAAAAGTGATTTTACTCTATCTAAATAAAACTTCTTGACCTTTCTTTATTTAAACTATTAAAATTTTTGTTTCCAGAGTCTTCGGAATTTATTATTTTCCAGTTGCTCATTTATTATTTAATATATGATTTCATACCATTCCATTGAAATTTATAAACTAACCCTGTAACACTGAGCACTTTCCAGTATACAGTTAAGAGCTGTGATTAAGGCTGTTTATCTGTGGTTCATTCTTTTCCATTTTCCACCCCAGTGTTTGTAGCATTTTGTTTTGCCAGGCTTTTAAAATTTATTTTATTTCATGTGCTTTAATTAGGAAAAAATGCTAAGAAATGAATTTTGCATTTGGGAAAAGAAAGGCAGAAACCTTCCCTCCCCTTACTTTTCAGAACTTCCCTATAGATTTTTGTTTTGCCAGTTATTTTCACTTTGCAAATCAACTTTTTGTTCAGTGTCATAGAACTCCCACTTTTGTCTGATTTCTGACTGGCTGGTACTGTTCCACTCATCCCAGGAGGAATGGATTCATAAGCAAAGCAGAGGTGAGGAGTTGAAAGTTCATGATAAATGAATCTTCTTATATTATTCCATAATTTATACTGTGAATATTACTGCTATCTAGATGGAATCTTTTGGTATACATATGTACATATTCAAAAGAATTATATGGCGGATTTTTTCCTCTCTGGGAGCTAAACTTCTGCTTATACAGTTCTTTATCATACAGGCTTTCCTGGTGAAAAGGAGACTGATTGGAAAAGCGCTTTACAAAGGGAGAAAAAGGAAATTGGACATTTTCAAAATTACTGAAAAGTTATTATTTTATTTTCTAGAATTTGGTTCACTAGCAATGGTTTAACTGTATAAGTTAATATGTCCTTTAGTGAAAGTTTTTTACTAGAAGAGAAACCAAGTCTGATTTTCTTCCTGTCTAAATTTTCCATTTGTATTTAGGAGGTGATAAGTTTGGGGCCACAGTGGCTATTACTGTTCCTTTCTGTGCTCTTTGAGAGCTCAAACTATGAAATGAAGCCAAAGCTGCAGCTGCAGCAGCAAACATGCACTTTTTTAATGAGAAACATCTTGCTGTTTTCCCCTTCCCCACAGTAAAATTTTGCATAAGATGAAAAATAACACTTCATGTTACAATTAGGCCACAATCTATTAATATTTAATTTTGTGGTGATAAAATTAAATACAGATATAACAGATTTTTTCATAGATTTTGTTCTTTGGACATATTATCGCGCATGTACCATTGCATGTAGTACTATGCATTCAGAAGGAAAAATACCTTCTTCTGTCTTTTCTGTAAGTTAAGTTCTTATTCTTCAGTTTTATATGAATCTTTTCATTTGATAGCAATTTTATACACAAGCATCTTCCTAATATAAAATTTTGGTACTATTTCATGTAATACTTTTATATAAACAAAGCTTAGATTTGGTGTGCTGTCATGTCAGCTTCATATACTTCTTCAGTTTCAGTAATTCTAATATTTGTCCATTGAAGGGGTAATGATTTATTGTGTGTGGAAATTCCACAATACCCTATTTTGCTTTGACAGCTGTATTTATTCCAGTAAGTTAATAAATGGGAATCCCAGTTGTTAAGATGATTTTCTGATGTGTCGACAAAACCCAAAGAAACAGCTGACAACTAGATGCTTTGGTTTCAGGAAGAAAAAATGGTTTCTTTCCTTTTTTTCCCCTGCTTTTCAGGTATAAAATACAGGGATTGTCCATTGGAAAGAAGAATGAATCCAGGCAAATCTTTCAGTTTCACTTAAAAAATCCATTTTTGTAATAGTTCCTTTTTAAGATTTGTCTATAATATTGCTAAATGAAAAAAAAACCCCACAAACAAACAGTTGAAGCTAAAATAATTCTATTATTTTCTTAGCTGAGTTACTTCCCACAGTGAATTAAGCAATGTGATTAAAGTGATTTTCTTTCATAGTCTCCTTTATACAGCAATCTATGATCTGAGATGTAGGAATCTTTAATCTAGCAGTTAAAGGCATAACAAGATATAACTATGGCTAAAAGCAGAAGTCAGAAACATTTAAACTGGCAATTAAATGTAACTTTTAAAACCAGGATGAATCTGACCTTATTTTCGAGCATCTTACTACATTGAGGGCAATTAATAATTGACATTCCTTCTCATGGAAAGTGACAAATTCATCATCATTTGGAATCTTGAAATCAAAATTAGATGCCTTTGAAAAAAAATGTTCTGTAGCCCAATCAAAAATTAAGATTGATAATGTTAATATATGGTAAAAAGAAAAAATAATAATTTCCCAATATGAAATAGCAAGAAATTCTTTGGTCCATGTTATTTAGCAGTTGGATAAGATTATAGTGGATTCTTCTGGTCTTAACAGTCTGTGGATCTACAAAAAGCTGTTCAAATAATATATTATATGAGTACGAGCAAGAGATAAAACATTTTGAAATGAAGGATGACATTAGGGAGGCAGTCTGTTTTAGCAATTAGTGCATGGATTCACTATTCAGAAATTCTACATTCTATTCCCATATCTGACATTGATTAGCAAGTCACATTAGGACTTATTATCAAAAGTCAGATATGCAGCTGATCATCTAATTAAGATCATCATGCTATTAGCATAGCTGCATTTGCAAATCATGCATGCAGAGCTTTAGCCTTTGTTTAACCTTGATCTGTGATATGAAAGCAATCTGTGTTACGGACTGATAGAACCCTCTTATTCCATGATTTGAGCTGCTCACGATTTTTAATGTATTTATCCTCATCAGATTCTGTCAAACTGGGTATTATTATTTATCCCCATTTTAAGAGAGTGGAACTGCAGCACAGAAATATAAGGTTCTGATTCCAAAGATACTTAGGCATTTAAAGATGCAGATAACCAATTAATGAAATTTTCATAAATGCCAAAGAAGATCACATCCCTAAGTCCTATATACATTTTAATGACATTTTAAGTGCCTAAATCACTTTAGAATTTGGCTCTGCATCTTGTGAGGGTCTAGGAAGTCTAAGTCCAATTGGAAACTCTGTCCACGTTAGTAATTAGCACAGACCAATATAAGCAGATTAATAAAATGAAACAGTCTGTACTAAGGATCTGGCATTTGCACATTTCAGGGGGCTTTAATGCTGGGCTAGTTCTAGACAAGCTGTGGACTGAATGCTTGTCAAAGCTCACCTTCTATTCACTTTCATTCCAAAATCCAGTTTGTGTGGGGCTCCAAGACCAGTTCATAATATGAATGAAATCATCATAAATGGAAATGATCAGGAAATTTTCTTAAAAAGGTCACACCTGAGCTAAAAAGTTGATGTAGACTTACTCTGTGAATCTTAGAACGAAACCAGTAAGTGTATAAGTAATTGGATTCCTCTCTGCAAAGGTGGAGAATATTGATGTCCTTGCATGAAAAGTTAGTATTAGTAAACAGATTTGGTCATCTGAAAAGTATGGTAAGATTATTTTGTAGTAGCCCACTGAAAAGCTGGATAGAAACAGTTAAAACTAACTTGAGAAGGGATATACTCGATTTGTGGAAGGTTAGCCAACTTAACAAAACAAAATACTTAGCACCTGTCCAACTTTGAAAATATTGCTTTATTCTGGGATTATTTTAGTAAATATTCCGAATCTCTCTTGGCCAAGTTCATGAGACAAAGCAATAATTTTCCATCCACTGCATTGCTCTCACATTTTCATGAATTTTCCATATGATGAAAATGGAAGAAGAAATGTCTCATTTCAATGTTACTAAGTATAAGAGTAAAATGAAAAACATTTATGAAATTAAATACACTTCCATGAAATAAGGTGAAAGAGACATTAAAATTTCAAAGAACAAATATGATTGAGAGTTTCAGCCAGGTAAATATTTCAAACATCTCCTGGAATTACTAAAGCCACTGACTTCTGTGTCATTCTTTTGAATGAATTCATTTTGTCACTCTTACATTTTCCAGAGAAATATCATGGACAGATGAGAGGTGCTCTGTGAACTGATATTTCTAACCTAAATATTTTAATTTTTCCAAAATATGAAATGAACTTTCATCACTTTACATATGAAAAAAATCCCAAAGCAAAATAGTCCATGCAACAACTGCAGATGTACAAGATTTTCTAAGCTATCTAGATTTCCTCCCTTTTTTTCTTGTGCTTTGGTAATGCTGACATCCTTAAGTAATAAATACACATGAGCATTACTCAAGAGAGGTCAGCAAAAGAATGCTGGAAAAAAAAGAAGGTTCATTGTTACCCTAATAGCCTTTTCATGCCCTGAAATATTACATCAGAGTTAGAAATACAGGATATAAACAACAGATATTGAAAACACCCAAATGAATTGAACAGGGTCAGAAGTTAGTATTGCAACACAAAAAACCTATATGGATTTTAGATAAAAAAATTACCTCTTTGTATCTGGTTTTTATTTATTTATTTATTTATTTATTTTTAGGACCCTAGTTATGAGATAACTATAGTAAGTTTCAAGTATTTTCTTGCCATGTTTGCAAGTGAAAAGACGTCTTAATCCACATCCTTTCTTTATCTTTGTCTCTGACTGAAAACTTAGAGCCTTGATGACTTGTACCAAATACTGTGGATGACTTGAGAGTCTTTTTTAACTCTAGAAAATTAAGATACTTCTAGAGATTTTCCAGATGTTACTGCCAAAAGGATTTGTGATATCCTAATACATCCCTTCAGAGTCTGCTGGTCTGATGGATAAATTGAAGGAGGTGGGCTTATAAAAGTATATTACTCTTCTCCCAGTACTGTATATGCAGAACACCTCAGCTGTCCTTTTAGTATAAGTACTACCATGCTTATAACACACTTCCATTTACATTATTAGTATAGCTTGGCAGGAAATTTACAAGGTCCAAACCTAATGCTCCACATTACCCTGTCTAAGAAAATATTTTTAACTAAAATATATATAGTTTTCCTTTATAATTAGTGAGAATACTCACTTTATTAATTTTACAACATTTCCTAGAAATTATTCTCATGGTGTCTCTTCCCATCCAGTTTTACATTTGTGAAGGTTCCCAGATTTGGGAGCAAGATTAATTTTTTTTTTAATCACAGTCTTTTTATTTGTTAGCCATATTGACTCTTCTGGTATGCAGAAATGTGGGTCTCTAAACACCTGGGAAACAGAAGGCTACTTATCAACAGCAAGGCTTCCTAGACTGCTTATCTATATACCTGTTATCTTGGATGCAATTTAAAAATTTAAAATATAAAAGAGCACATATAATTTTTGTGTTCTTCTGCCACAGACTTCTGTTCTAGTTTCTCTAGAGAAATGCTATCTTCCTTTTCTGAATACTGAACAGGTGGGTATAAAAGGTGGGACATTTTCTATGTTCTCCAGTCTGATCTCTGAAACCTCTGTCTTGGATTTCCCTTGAGAAACAGGAAGACTGGGAAGTGAAATGAAGATGTCTACAGATCTTACAAACTTATGGGGATTTTTTTTACTTTTTAATAAATAGTCTTTACAGAAATGTATGGAGCTTATAAATGGCTGTTATAATGCAAAAGTTGGAGTTGGAAATCTGTTCCATTAAAGGCTGATACAACCTGACGTATATCCTGAATGCTATCAATGGCTTCATAATGGCAGTATCCTAGTGGGTTTTAGTGAAAAATCACTATCAATGGCATAGGGAAAGTCTCTGTAGAAAAATACAGTCATCTTTGACATTTTGGGGATGAACATGAATGACTCGGTGTCTGCCAAGACATTTGCTACCCTGGATAAAAGATAGTAGAGTGGACTGGATTATCAAAGTAGCTTCAGAAGGAATTTACAATGTATCTGAAGGAAACATCAGCAAGGAAAAAGCTTTTCTATGAGAAAATGCAGGGAAGACATAATGAATCTAATTTACATATTGAGTTTATAGACAACAAGAAACACATGGCAAGATGAAGCAGTGAGCAGTAGGGTATGGACTGACATATACATAGGCCATGGTGAATCACAGCAGTGGCAATGTCTTTCATGATTAAGCAAAAATGAAGCTGGTGAACTGCAGAAAAGAGGGTTTGGAATTCTTCAGTTTTGTGTAGATTATCCTGCCTGACAGAGTTTTTGAAATCTGACAGAGTCAATCAACGAATGCAGCTGAAAAAAAGAGCTTACAAAAAAGGTGAGGTATGGTTATGGGAGAGACAGTTGTATTACCAACGGGGTTCACTTCCTATTTCTTGTTTATTTTCTCCACTAGGATCCAACAGTGGCACATTCTAGAGGCTGTCCCTGCTTCAGGTGAGAACTTCAACTCGTAGTAATGTCACCTTCCTACAAAAACCTACATTCAGTAATAGTCACCTCTTTCACTGTGTTTTCCTGAAGTAGAAACTTTCTAATGTTATGCTATTTTTTTCATCTACACAGATTGCAATTAATCTTGTATTTTATTATCTTAGGAAGCAGTCAAATGCCATGACAACAGTTAGCAGTGTTAGAAGCTGGACAGAAAATAATTTGACAACATCTTTGAGAGGTAACTAGAGGGGTCAAAGAGGTGGACACAGTTTAATTATTTTGTAAGATCTGTCCATCTGCTCTTTTCTGTGTTGCCTAATACGAGGTATTCATATCATCCTCATTCTGGACTATGCTAGTATAATCCAGACTCTGGAAGATGAACATAAGCCTGAACCATTCTGGTTCATACACCTGTATCTTCTCTCCCCAGAAACCAGGGCCTAAGGAGAGTTGATGAGTCCAGGTCTCACCTCAGGTCTTACCGGAGGCAGGAAAATGAACAGGGTGCACACCTGAGCCTGGAAGCTGGGAAAGCCTTTGCAGTTTAGATGGAGGCACTCAGAGTGCCTCCAATTTCTGCTGCTTTTTGCCTTCCTGACAGATGACAAAAGTAATTTTTTTGTTCATGGTTTAGTCTCTATTTTATGGTTGGATTTATTTTTTCCTTCTTGTTTGTTTTAAAAGGGTGTGACAGAACAGCAGTGAGAAAGGCTGCCTCTGCTTTTCCTGGCTGTGTCAGTCTGTGTCAGGTGGACGGGGGGAAGGAAAGGAGGAGATTACAATGTCTGCATGCAGACTGAAAGACTCCTGACAAAGCACATGGCTTGCTTGTTGCAAAGGAGCAGATCCACAGCCAAGCCTCAGAGGTCAAGGAGAGGATACATTCCTAGAGACCCAGAGGGAGACTTTGTGAAGGTTGCTGCAACCCAGGAAGGCAGTGCAAATTGCTGGACTCCAGAGCATCTGGAAGGAGGGGCTCATTCTGAAAGGAAATAGAAAATAGGGGGAAGATTTGTTTTCAAAACTTTTATTTATCTGCATCATCCAGAAGATCTGCATTTGCTCTGTTTTAAGGGGTTGTCTAAGAAAACATAGAGATTAGAATTACTTTAGTGTTTTGTTTTGGGGTATGCTCATTCTACAGATAAAATTGGTTAGTACTATCTCAAGGATCAGACCTCCTCAGAGTCACATCAAAACCTCATAAAGGCAAATGTTTATATATAAGCTTTCTGGGATGGAGGGCATCTCTTCCTTATTTGGAAATGACTACGGAAATATTAGTAAATTATCCCTGGTGTAATTTATTTGGCCAGTCCTGCTGGTAGAAGGAGACAAATAGCTACTATAATGGACTAGAAACCATGGAAAAATAAGCTTGCTGTTTAAACTCTTGAAGTTGATCTAATTAGTGATGACAACTAGTCTGTAGCTAGCACAAAAGATTTAAGAGCATACTCTAATACTGTGTTCTGTTTCATTCAATTTTTTCCTGCTTTTCTATCTCTAGATGCTAAAATCAAACATTTCAGTTTTCCAAGAAAGCACCTATCATATAATACACACTGCAAGCAAAGTATATTTTCTATTCTGTTTAAGACATCATTTATGTATAAAATCTGTGGTTCGACATTATGAATTCATAGACATGTGGGCCCCCATACAGTGAGTCAAGTTCTCTGCTGTCCTGTATCCTCAAGCAATCCTAGTACAATCCAGGAAAATAAAATGAATAAGCTATAGGACTAAACTGTCAACAAAAGACATTGATCCCTCTGTAAACTGAGCATAAAGCATTATGCATTTTTTAACCCCTTTTCTTTCCTGTTTTGGGATAATTGACAGTGTTACTGAACATGAACTACAATCCAGATGCCACATGCTTTGTAGAAGCATTGTAACTTACATCCTACCTGCATGGCCTCTATCGAGCAAAGCTGCACCATGCTTTGCTTTGTTAATATCTGTTATATTACACCAGCGAGCTGAGATGCCAGTGGATTGGTGTAAGAGATTAATGTTTGGCAATAAGCATAATTTTGATTCTCTGATTTGCCATATTTCATGGGACTTTGTTGAGGTGTCCAACAAAGAATGTATGTAAATAATGTGATACTGCGAAATTATGAGATTCCTGTGATAATGGTTTGGGGCTTGTGACATAACATGTCCAGACTTGGCTTGTGACATAACATGTCCAGACTTGCCTTCAAAAATTACTATGCAGTTCACAGTAGATTTTACAAACTTGTTTTCAGAAATATGTTATTTTATTTTATTATGGTGGGAAAAGGTGGGTCAGGCACTACTGTCACCATTGTAAGCATCTGTAAAGGTAGCTTCTCATGCTAAGAATCGGGAAGGATCTACTTGCCTGCAAATGCAAGGACATGACTGTTTGTATTTATATCAGTTTTTATAATGCAGGGATAATTATTAAAGGAAAAATATTGATATTCTTGCTGGGGATGATCCAAAGTTTGGCAGATTGATGCTTCTGAGAATTCTTTCACTGTCGGCATCATAGTATCTCTGACTATTTTACTCACAAGTAGTAAGCTGCTTACACAATCTAATTTGCCAAAAGTTACTTAGCCAAGAGGAGTGTCAAAATCTTTTTAAGATAAAGACATCTGCTTCTGCATTAGAACAGCAGGGAAAGCAAATGCTGATGTAGTTTTCAAAATAGTGAACATGAAAAGTAGGAGATGCAACAGAAAAGAAATAAGCAGAGTATTGGTAACTGTCAAAGGCATGTTAAAAGGAGAAGTCCCAGAGAAGCACTTCAGGACTTTCAGAAAAGGCAGAGGATCCACACTTGAAAAAAGGTAACAGACTTTTTCTTTATATCATACTACAGTGTGCTATAAACATAGCACTTGATGAAACAGGGTACCCTTGGCAAATATGATGACAAAACTAAATCAGCAGCGTGGCCAACAAGACAAACAATGAATCTACTCTCCAGGCAGACCTTCATAATCTTGAGGAGGCAGGCAACATCACAAACTTCAACAAGGAGTCCACAGTTCTTCCCCTGGGGCAAAATAACCCCACACGTCAACTCAGAATGGGAACTGACTGGCTCAATAGCAGCAACACTGAAAAGAACCTGGGGATTACTATGGATGCCAAGCTGAATGAGAGCAAGCAGTGTGCTCTCATCATGAATAAAGAAAAATGCATACAGGGCTACATCAGGAGTTGCAAGGACAGCAGACTGAGGGAAGTTGTTATGCCCTGTACTCACCATTGGTGAGGCCACACTGAATACTGTATTCAGTTCCAAGATTCCCAAATCAACAGGGATGTTGAGAGACTGGAGACAGGGTCCAGTGGAAGGCTATCGAGACAAGCTAGACTAAAGCACACGACATATGAGGAGAAACTGAGGGATCTGAGCTTGTTTAGTCTAGTGAAGAGGAGGCCAAGAGCAATCTAATAGCAGCCTGCAATCACTTGAAGCATGCTTCCTGTCAAAGACAGCAAAGCCAAAACCCTGCTTGGTAATGGCAGATGATGTAGTAAGGGACAACAGCCACAGATTGAACCTTGGGAGGTTCAGCTGGAGGAGGAAAAACTTTTCCACAAGGAGTGTGGTGTGGCACTGGGACTGGTTACCCACAGAGGTGGTGGCAATCTCCACCTTTGGTGCTTTTCACAACTCAGCCAGACAAAGGCAAAGCTGGCCTGACCTAGTTAGGTGACAGTCCTGCTTTGAATAAGAAGTTGGACAAGAGATCTCCAGAGGTCCCTCCCAACTGGTGTTTCTATGATTCTATAAAATAAATTGATTAAAAATTATTCACAAAACATTTAGGAATAAATGTTTGTGCTTACCACATAGATTTACTGAGTCAAAAGTATCACTAGAGAACATGTTTTTACATTCTATATACATCCAAGATTAGTGTTTAGTTTCCATTGCTTTTTTTCTGAGCATTTCATTACAGAATATTAGGCCTTATTTACATGAGTAAATCAATGCTTTTAAATTTCTGATTTTGACTGTCCTGGCTTTTTCTATTACAGCAATTCTAGAGACTGTTAGAAATGTGTCATATTATAATGATCATATAGGGCTATTACTGTTCATATAGCAAACTAAATGTGGGGACTGAGAAAGAGAAGAATGTAAATGGTCACTGAAGTCTTTCCCCAGTTCTGTGCTTATTCTGTGCTTATTCACGCTTAGTTTTAAGGGAAACTGTAATACTTTAATGCAATTTTTTTCTTCTAATAATGCATTTTATTTGTAATTATAAAATGTCCCAGCAACTGCTAGAACAGTTTCTCAGAACCCATAACTGATAATGTATTCAGTAAACTGCATTGTAACTTTGAAGAACAGGTTAGGACAAGAAGTGAAGAATAATATCTTTTCTTAATTGAATCTGCAAACAGAATTCAGGGTCGTTAATTAAAATGTGGTCTGGGCAATGGCTTTTCTATTGACAAAAGAAATTACAATATGAGCTTTACATCTTTTAAAAGGATAGGTCAGATTCTGATTATGTTCACGTTGCATAATCATAGAGTGTTTCTGTTGATGCTAATTCATATTTATACCAGTGTTTCAGAATTAAAAATCCATTCAAGCATTTCTAGCAGTGCCTCCTAGCATGATACTTGACATTGATTTAGTTTTAGAGGTAAAAGAAGTAAACGAGCAGTACTGCTTCCTGAAATATAAACTGATATCAATTTATCCTTAATTTGCAGTTAATGCAAGAATATAATGGAGAAGACTTAAATTTGTCATCTCTTTGTTGAGTTCACTTTTTCACTGTAATAACTGATAAATAAAATTCACACTCAGGCACTTACGATTATTAATAATGCAGGGATCTGAAACAGCAGTAACAATTACAAGAAATTATATAACCCATTATTTAAACAGCAACTTTCTTCAATTTCAAAATAGCAAACTTTTTTTTTTTATAATTTCACTTTCTGCAATACTGGCAAAACCACTGATTTAGAAAAAATTTGTTCTTTCATTTCACATTCCCAAGTTTTGTTGAGAACCAAAGGGCAAATAGAACATTCTATTTCATTCGTTATTTCTGGAGAAGAGCAAGTTTTTTGTTGTAGACAAGAGATACTGGCCTGTGGTCAGAAACAATAATGTCCTATATATAATAGTCTTGTTTCTTCTGCTCTGTACTGCTTTTAAGACATTTTGTGCTCTTGGGTATGTATGCCATGAAAGCTATTTTTTTTTCTGCTGTCAGAGTTGGTAATTCTGTCAACAGTTTCTTTCTGTGCATTGAGTCATATATATAGCCAAGTTATAAAACAATTATTTATATGTGCAGCACAATGTCTCTGTGATAACCTCCCAATTCCAAATGTCTTAAATGAGGATGGCTGACTATTTGATTCCTTCAGCATAATGATAGGAGTATTGTTAATTAAGAATATCCATTTGATAGGGATTGACTTCACAACATTTATAAAATGCTGTAAAAAAAAGCCTTGTAATATTACTTATTGTGAGGAGGAGAGGAGCCACAAAAGACTTGAAGTTTCCCATAATAAACTCTGTGGGCGTGCATTTAGTTCTCTACAGTATTATTTGTGTTTCATCCAGAGATCGTCCACAAGCACATGAACACCTCTGTGGAAGCTGCTGTCATTGATCAACGTGCAGAGATAGCTGCATGGAGCTTTTCTCAGAACTCAAAAGCAACATAACTGTGTTTGCATGACCCTGTTTCTGAATTAATAGATCCCATCCCTCCATCAATTAATTAGCTCCATGATCACCATGTTCATTTAACTTTAGTATCTCTGCTTTCAGAGAGAGATTGGTTGGTGCTAACTCAGGGAGTTCTGCACTGAATTCTATTGTACGGCATAGACATGTATTCATGTCATCCATAGAAATCAGCCCTACATCACCCTCCTTTACAAACCTTAATTTTGCAATTACATTCCCAGTATTACTTATGAAAGAGAAATCCCAGATGCGGAGAGAGCCTATAAGATTATTAGACAGGTGAAAGTTTTTGCTGTTACCTGAAGCATTGGAATAAGATCAGAAACAAATTTTCTTCATAAGATCATAAGATCATAGGATAGTTCCGGTTATAAGGGACCTCAGGATGTCTCTAGTCCAATCTCCTACTCAAAGCAGGGTCAGCTTTGAGATCAGATCAGGTTGCTCCGGGCTTTATGTAGTCTCACCTTAAAGCCTCCAAGGAAGGAGACTGCACTGCATCTTTGGGCCAAGTGCTCCACCACTTGACTGTTACGATGGGGAAAATGTTTTTCCTTATATCCTTATTTCCATTTGAACCTCTCTTGCTTCAATTTATGCCCATTGTCACTCATCCTCCCAACATTCAGCGCAGTGAAGAGTCTAGCTCCATCCTCTTGATGACCTCCTTATAGGCACTGGAAGGCTGCTATTGGGTTCCCTTGAAAGCCTTCCCTTCTCCAGGCTGAACAAAACTTGATGGTTATCCGCTGAACTAACTCAAGTTTATCAATGTCTTTCCTGTATGGAGGTTAAGGAGGGGCACGATACTGGACACAAAATTCTAGATGAGGTCTAATGAATGCTGAAATGCAATACTGCAAGTGTCTGAGGTCTTTACTATATCTAAGGTCTTCTTATGCTCTCTAATGATATTACCTTTTTTTTAATCAGCTGACATTAAATTGGAAATTCCTAGTTTTTCTTAGTGTGATTAGATCCAATTTATAATGAAGCTAAGGAATGATGACAGAATTACCTTGAATGTTTGCAGGGATGGGGCCTCCACTACCTCTCTGGGCGACCTGTGCCAGTGCCTCACCACCCTTATTGTAAAACATTTCTTTCTTAAATCCAGTCTAAATCTGCCCTCCCTTAGTTTAAAACCATTGCTCCTTGTCCTGTCACAAAAGGCCTTGCTAAAAAGTCTGTCCCCATCTTTCCTATAGGCCCCCTTTAAGTACTGGAAGGCTGCTATAAGGTCTCCCCAGAGCCTTCTCTTCTCCAGGTTGAACAACCCCAACTCTCTCTCTCTCAGCCTGTCCTCACAGGAGAAGTGCTCCAGCCCTCAGATCATTTTCATGGCCCTCCTCTGGACTCGCTCCAACAGCTCCATGTCCTTCTTGTGCTGAGGGCTCCAGAGCTGGATGCAGTACTCCAGGTGAGGTCTCACCAGAGCAGAGTAGAGGGGCAGAATCACCTCCCTCGACCTGCTGGCCACGCTTCTTTTGATGCAGCCCAGGGTACGGTTGGCCTTCTGGGCTGCCAGTGCACATTGATGGCTCATGTCCAGCTTTTCGTCCATCAGTATGCCCAAGTCCTTTTCCGCAGGGCTTCTCTGGATCACATCATCCCCCAGCCTGTATTGAAACCGAGGATTGCCCCAACCCAGGTGCAGGACCTTGCACTTGGCCTTGTTGAACCTCATAAGGTTCTCACAGGCCCACTTCTCCAGCTTGTCCAGGTCCCTCTGGATGACATCCCGTCCTTCTGGTGTATCAACTGCACCACTCAGCTTGGTGTCATCTGCAAACTTGCTGAGGGTGCACTCGATCTCACTGTCAATGTCATTGATGAAAATATTGAACAGCACTGGTCCCAGTACAAACCCCTGAGGGATACCACTTGTCTCCATCTGGACGTTGAGCCATTGACTGCCACTCTCTGGATGAGACCATCCAACCAATTCCTTATCCACCGAACGGTCCACCCATCAAGTCCATACCTCTCCAATTTAGAGAGGAGGATGTTGTGGGGGACCATGTCAAAGGCTTTACAGAAGTCCAGATAGATGACATCCATTGCTTTTCTCTTGTCCACTGATGTGGTAACTCCCTCGTAGAAAGACACTAGGTTGGTCAGGCAGGACTTGCCCTTGGTGAAGCCATGTTGGCTGTCTCGAATCACCTCCTTGTCCTCCATGTGCTCTAGCATAGCTTCTAGGAGGATCTGTTCCATGATCTTCCCAGGCACAGAGGTGAGGTTGACAGGTCGGTAGTTCCCAGGGTCATCCTTTCTACCCTTTTTAAAGATGGGCACAATGTTTCCCTTCTTACAGTCACCAGGGACCTCATCTGACTGCCATGACTTTTCATATATCATGGAGAGTGGCTTGGCAGCTACATCAGCCAATTTCCTCAGGACTCTGGGATGCATCTCATCAGGTCCCATAGACTTATATATGTTCAGGTTCCTCAGGTGGTCACGAACCTGATCTTCCCTTACAGTGGGAGGGGTTTTACCCCTCTGGTCCCCAACATGTTGTCCATTGACTCAGGAGGGGTGAGGAGAGCAGTTGCCAGAGAAGACTGAAGCAAAAAAGTTGAGTACCTCAGCCTTCTCCTCATCTGTTGATACTAGGTCATACATATGTAAACAGGAAAGTTGTACTGATTTTCCTATATAATTTCCATGAAGGAAGGTAAAAAATACATCCTGGTCCCAAAAATGTGGTTCCACTCTGACAGTGGACCACAACTCCTCATTCCAATGCTACCCTTAAGTCTGCATTGGCTCCTCGCCCATACTGGGATGGGAAGAAGATACTGTGCTATGGTAGCAAATAATGGATCTTTTACTGAATTAGAGCTATGTGCAGACTGTGATATATGGATGACTTCCCAGAAAAGATCAATTAATTTTTTACAGTAGCTCATTATTCACATGAATTAAAGATGTAACTCCACAGCTATAATTTAATATATTTAAAACCTTTGAAAAAAATACAAGAGAAATCAACAAAACTGACTGTGAAGCAGGAAATAATATAAGCAAAGAGTGGCCTTGATAGTGACTACTTTCGAAATATAATTTGGTGGTCTTCTACAGTGTTGCCAGAGAGATAAAGGGCTGACATTTCTATAGGGAAAAGAAAACATCAAATTGGTCTCAAAAAGTCAACACTTTGAAAAGTAGCCTTTGTAGTGGTATGAGTAGAATTATTTAGTGTTTAAATCTTTCTCCAGTGGAAATTCAATGGCAAACAAGAAGTACAAATGTTAATGGTACAGGTTCATTTCACTTTACAAAAGAAGTGAAAGATATAATAGGAAGATTGGATTTGTTGGAAGATGCAATCCATGTTTGCCACAAAATGAGAATTAATTTTTTTTCTTTTAATTATCCTGCTGTAGTTTTGTCCCCTTAGGGGACAAAGGCATCTACCTTAGGCAGTTTTCAGTTCTCTTCTTCCTCAACCTTTGTATAGACAGCTATCTTAAATATTCTCTATGATGTAATAGAAAACTATTGAATTTATTAACAAGTGAGGGTTAGAAATAAAGACAATTCCATTAGCAACAAAAGGATGTGAGAAGAGTGAAGTCCAACAAAAAAACCCCCAAATCTCTTCACATTGGAAACAGTGGAACAAAAAACTAAAACTGGTATGTTAAACAAGTACAGTAAACTTGAAAACTACCATATTGGAATGACCATAGGAATTTCTACACAGGCTGTATACTCAATCCTACTAAAGAATGATGGAAGGAAGTAATATGGTAATTAAAACACTTTTTTCTTACATTGTGTATGTGCACAATGCCACAAAAATATCCTGTCTTGTACTGTAATGAAGCTGTAGTACAATACACGTTAGATTCTCTTCAGAGCAATTTTTGTTTCAGTTAGAGGTTTTCCTGCAAATATCAGAAGTAAATTTAAAAGCAGGGATTCCTGCAAGTGACCAACTTGGGTCTGCAAGATTTGCCTTCAGCATCTTCTAAATATTCAGCTTGTTTCAGAGTTCTGCTAAGTCATGCATGCTATACAGTGAGCTAATACTGCTGGTGCAGGCACTCCACAGATAAGCAGAGTGCTCTGAAAGCTGACCCTCATCCCACAGCTCAGAACATAAGACTGATGAACAGGTCAAAGAAGCTAGGTTTTTTCCTCAGCTCTGTGGGGTTTTGGTGCATAGAAAGATAGCATGAATTCCTGTTCCAACATCCTATCGCAAGACCCTTTGGAAATAAAAAGAGGCAGTGGCAGTAACAGCTGGCTGTTGCAGGTATGCAGTGGTCTGAATGACTGAAGTCCAGGATAAAGGAGCTGCCTGAGTGCATAGGCCTTGTGAGTCTGCTTCATACTTATCATAAGCATTAGCCATAGTATGGGAAGGAGGCCCCTGATTTGTGATTTAGCTGCTGAGTTGGTGGAGAGGATTTAAATGCTTTGTTTCCAGTTGAGTTCCTTGTTGCCAAAATAATTCTTCTTTACTCATAAAGGATATTACAAGATTTCATGGTTTCTGCTACAGATGAATTGGATAGATAACCTGGATGGTTAGGTCATTGGGATGTTCCAACTGCTGAGCACCTGTGAGAGCCAAGAACAACCAGCTGTGCATATTATGCCTGAAGGACTGTGGTGGAACAGGAGAAAATGGCTTTGACCTTACTAACAGTAGTGGATTTCTGAAGGATGCTCATAGAGTGGAAGACAGTTTCTGTGTTAATATGATAAATGATAGATTAGGAAACCAAAAGTGCTAGTGAAGGTGGCTATGTAGAAAAGTCAAACACCTTAGGTACTAGAGAGCTCAGCAAACTGGAATAGCCAAAGAACTCCCAAGCAATGGGTGCACTGACAGATACAATCCCTAGTCTCACTAACCTATGTGTAATCTATGGTTATGCTGCCACTTTCATGTAAATTGAACCCCATATTGCCATTGACATGGGTGTTCCCATCCTCTGCTCTGTTGGGAGCTGCTTGTTTTGGTGTGTTTCTTGTGTCAAAGTTAGTCAAATGAAGGAACTAATTTGACTGAAAGCTAACTTAGAAAGATTCGCTATTAATTAGGTCAGTTCTTCAGTTTGTCTCACTGCATAGCCACCTTTTACTGGTGTAAAGGAGATGAAAATAAGAAGCTGGGATGCAAAGGGCGGGATTCTAGGATCTTCTTGCAAATTCTTTTGGAAAACAGAAAAGATGATATAGTTGCTATTGTTGCACAGTTTGGGTGAACCTAAGCTGTGGGCAGGGGAAGCAGCCCAAAGAGAAGCATAGTCTCTGGTCACTGTCATAGAGGACCTTGATTTGATTATCTAGTGCTGGCCTACGTATTAGGTTTTTCAGTACTAGAAGTGACTTAAATACAGATGGCAGAAGAATACAGAACGTGACAGAAGAGCTTTTTGTTGCTAATCAGTGTCATTGTGGTCAATAAAACTGGGATTTTTCCTTATCCTTTTCCTTATCTTGGCTTGAATTCTCAGTGAGCCTTGAATTAAAATAAAAAACCCAACAATAAATCATGCCCCCCCCCCCCGCCCCCCCGCCAACCCCAAACCCAAGACCCTTACAAAGGAATTTCTAAACTCAAAATACAGAGTGAATTTGCAATTCCCTACTACCAGGTTGAACCTTGATTATAGTCATCAGTGGGAACCTCTAATGAAGTCCACTTGGCTTCAGATTCAGCAAAAGATAGAGATGCCTGAATCAGTTACTTATGTGTAGGTGCTTACATGAGAGCTAGGTGTCTGGTCAATGGAGAGCTTATCAATATAGTTAGTGGAGAACAGAGAGCTACTCCTCAGTTATTCATTTGGTCAAATATACGTATGGATTAAAGGGTGAGCTGAGCAGTTCTCTAGAGTCTATCAACTATAATGACTAGACCTCTATTATATATATAGTGGCAGTTTACATATCTAGTTCATATATATAGACTCATTTTAGGTACCTTAATCTGCAAACTAAATTTTTATCCCAAAAGATAAATAGAGATTAAAGCTACCTTCACTACTGTTGTACCATCCAATACTGGGAATGCTTTATTCTCCTATGTAAATGCTTTATTTTATAAAAGCTTCCAAACCAACACCTCAGTTTCTCCATGATAAAATATTCTGCTGCTTGCCACTCTGCTACTGAGATTTTACAACTTAGAGCTCAGAGGGTTTTGACTGAATGTAAACCTTTTGGCATTGCTGAGTGTCCATAATCGTATGTGTATCCATGGTAACTACAGGAGAGAAAGTATGGGTGTATAATCCTTCTTAAGTAAGAGAATGTTATGTTTTTCTTGGTAGACAAAGAGATACTAGCTAGTCATAAGCATATTAAACAGCCTGTGAATATCAAAGTTGCATATATACTCCCTACCAGCAAAATGGAAATCGTTTTAGTAAAATTTTGATGTGTGGTAATAGTTCGGGAATATAGATACAAAATTTCTGGAGTTTCTGTTTTGAATAAAGGTGGGCAAACTAACTTCAAATCAATCGTTTTAGTTAAATCTCCTTTCTCTTAATCTTACAGTTTAATAGAAAGGTCATAACTAATCATGCCAATCTTGTTGTTTACCAGAGAAAGGGCTAAATTATTCTCTGACTAATGAAAATGGAATTTACACTCTTTTAATGTGCTGTATTCCTGTGTGATAGCCTAAACATGTTCATGTAACTGTTTTCATATGATGTAAATGATTCAAGAATCAACATGATATTGACTGTATTGCTATACTTTTAAGTAGGACTTTTTTCCTTCTTTTTTTGTTTTATTAATTATTTTTGGTTAGCAAAAATGCAGAATATTTTAGACAGTTATGACTGTTATTTAAAACCCAAAAATATCTGGACACCATTTTTGTTTTAAACTTTTCAGCTTTCATCCTGTGAATCTTGGTAAAGCCTGCAGGAACTGTAAGACTGTTGTCTCATTGACATGAAACAGCAGAAGTTGCACACTTCTGCAAGTAAAATTAAACACAAGGCACAGTTTGGCACTGATGCTTAAGTAAAAAAAGCTTTGTATGCCTACTGCCTCAAGCATTAGGGGTTTATAGACGTATGCATATGGATAGAAAATAGGTGTACCTGAAGAGACACAAACTTGAAAAACAAAAGCTATTTTGTTGTAAAAGAGAAAGAAAAAAGTCCAATTTTATATAAATGGTAAAATGGTTTCTAAATGGAAGAATTTTTTTCCAGTCTTCCATAAGTTTCCAGCTGCTTTCTAATGGGACATACAAACTGAAGAAGGAATGCAAGCATAGGTTCTGATCCCACAGCAATTTTTTTCTCCAACTGCTGGCCCACAGAAATTTGGCAACTGTGGCTTCCCGGCCATGAAAGTAATCCATTGAGTGGAAATCTGTTTTTCTTTCTGTGTTTTTTTTTTTCTTCCCATCTATGAGATACTAAATTTGGTGTTTTGATATCCTTCACAATGTCAGAGACTGATTATGCTTAGCACAGTTTCTATTTGAATAAATAAGGCTGGACGTCCTCAAGTTAGTATTTTCTGACAACATTGGTAGGTACATTTTTGTCTGTTTTCCCCCTTCTTCAGCCATGGGGGTGGGGAGGCGGGGAGAGGAGATAAGATAATTAAATAAAATTTACAGTCGCTGTATTTTGCTAACAATTTAATTATGAATCCAACAAAGATAAGAATGAGGCTGTAGGTCCTGAAGATTTCAATCCTTCCTGAGAAATCTGTACTGGTAGAGCCCTCGTTGTAAACAGGAAAAGGTCCTGTGTAGGAATCATAAGGAAGAAAACCTCCATTCTGGACAAGGATCAGAGAACAAGAATAAGGACTATAATCCAGTTTTCCTGTACGTATCTGCAGCCTTTGAGGAAAGAATCCCTCTTTGTTTTTTCAAACTAAAATGCTTCAAAGTCTCTCATTCCCACACTGGTAAGGTACGAAAGTAAAAGATCTAAACACAGGTGTATTCCATTAACTGCATATCTGATGAAGAGTATGATAACCTCAAGAAATTGCAGTAATGGAGCTCTAGAAGAAGCATAAACTGATTACACAGAATTGTAGAACTGGAAAGCCTCTTGGATGCTCAGTACAAAGTATCACGCACTCCTATTATTCCAAGGGAGAATCAACTATAACTTCTGCGAGTTTTGGTATTTGTTTGTCTACTCTGTACTTAGAAACCTCAAATGACTTCCCAAGTTAATGACTTCCAACGATTCAGTTTCTTTTATAATTTAGTAAGTTTTTCTTATGATAGCTGTGCCAAATTATGCAGCCTGCATGTATTGTCCTGTTCCTGGACACATTCATAACATGTAGTCATGCAACCAGAATGATCTAGTCTGGGGATGTGCCTTTTGGCAGTAATTTTTCTTCGAGAGGAAAAGGCTAGTCTGATATATTAAATAATTCTGTGCTGGATCCAGAGCTAATTGCTTTGTTCTCATTTTCAGTGTTGTCCTGGAAGTGTCACAGTATGTTTCAACATGTGAAGTTAGCTGGTTCAGTAATTGTGACGATAAACAACAAAACCGACTGAAGTTTAAAGCTACTTAGTAATAAATAAGTAAGCCTTAAGTAATTTTAACAGTGCTCTGAGCAATATACTTTAAAACTTGTGGGACTTTTGTATAGTTCTTCTAGAGGGCTGCATGGGCTGGAAAGATCACCCACTTCTGATGTAAGTAGACTCAACTCTCTAAGGAACCTGTGGATCTGGAATTCTGTGCATAGGAGGGAGTGAGCTGGATGTAATTCAAATATCATCTTTCAACAATCACTCAAAGAACTGGTATAAAAGTATCCATGAAGCCTCTTTGCTCTTTTTCTTAGCGGAGTCTGGCTCCTGGAACATAAATAAATCACAGAAAACATTGCATTAACACAGGATGGAGGAAGGGGCCTCGGAAGTAAAGGGCATGTCCATGTCTAGATGGCTTAACCTGCTTTAGAATTCCCATAATCTATCCAGATATAGAGGAATTGTGGTTATGGGTGCTGAATCCATCTATGTTGAAACTTGCAATTTATTCCATTTTGCCAGGGGAATAATCAATGGAAATTCCATTCAGACATCCCAGTTTATTCATCTCTTGGCTTTTCTTGTTGATTTACTATGGGGTGGGGGGCAGAAGGGAAGGATAAGTTTCCACAAAGCTCAAACTGGTTGTTTGGTAACCCTCTCCTGGCAGACAATGGCGTGTCACTTAAGCTATATACCTATGATGGCCTGGGAGTTTCATCTGAAAAATAACTGGGTTTTTTTTTCCATATGCGGTACCATCATATTAGAGATCTGTGGAAGTACTTAAGTGACATTCCTCACAATTTCAAAAGAAGACTCTAAGAAAGACTTGCTTCATGGTTCACTGTAAACTTTTGAACTTAATTTCCTTTGCTGATCAGCCTTTGTTAACCTTATAGGCATGGCATAAAGCCCTTGTTTTCCCTTATATGAAAGGTGGTGGGGAAAATAAATATTAAACATTATTTCTTAATTGGGTCACTGTATTATGCATAATTTTTCATAGACAATTTAAATAATTTTACTGATGTAAATATATGTACTGTGCTACAGAGGATGTATGATTTAACTGTAATAATAAGATTTTTATTTGGGATTTTTACTCTGAAGACAGCTAAGAAAAATCTCAGAGCTTCCCAAAACCACTCTTTCCAAAGAAACCACAATGTTACAGAGCCCTTTCATCATCCAGCATACGGTACTGTAGAACACAAAAATATACACTGTACTACTTTAAATTAATTCATATTTGCAGGAGACACAGTCTGGGTGAGTATGTGCAATTATGAAATGTAACTTTTTTTTCCTCTTGACTTTTTTAGCTGCCTCACCCCTTTTATTTGAACACATACATATGGTGTGTGAGAGTGAGCAAGCTCTCTGTAAATGTTTGGAAGAAGCATCTGTCAGACAATAAAACTCACAAGAAAACATGCTTCTCATTTAAAGTGTATTCACTAGAACTATTTCAGCGTTGGACTCAGTTCATTTGTATAGCTTGGAGGCATTAATAAGAGCAGAGAACTGTAAAGGCACCAGAAAACTAGAACTGTTACGAAGAATCCAAGGTATTTTTTTAAAGCATTTCGTCTATTCGGCATCACAGTCTTCTGATAGGAAACTGAATCAGTTGACAGACAGGAAACCTCTGATAGTCCATCCAAAAAGATTGCAAACAAGAAGATGGCATGCTTTTTGCAAACCTGGAAAGTCTAAAGATTACAATAATTGTTGGACCAAAGGGACCCTCTTCAGGCATAAATAGCAAGACTCCTACTGTCTTCTCTTGCAGACCAACTCAGCTGCCAGCAAAAGCAGGTGCTCTCCCCCTACCAGTGCTCCAGAGGAAATATTTAGTGAGTATTCACAGCTCTTTTTACAAATTAATATATCATTAGCATTTTAGTTGTATTTGTATAGTTTTCTCAAAGGACAAAATCATTTAAAAATAAGTTTTTAAGGCTGTTATTTTAAACAATTGCTGGAGTTCAACAGTCTGATGCAATTACCATATTAATTTAAAAACAAAATTTTCACAACCTATGACAGCAACTTTTTAAAAATATTTTTTTTTAACAACTGTGTAGCTTAAACAATCTGTAGCAATTACAATGTATTTTTTAATGCACAAGTTATGTCAGCAAAGTAATTTATATAAATATGACATTTATTTGACTTTAAATGTTATGCCATAAAAAAGCCTTTGTAGAACACAAATTTAAAATAAATCATTTCTTTTGGCAAAGTAACCTGCAATTTAATCTTTAGAAGAATAAATATACCACTAATGTTTTCCACAGAAACAGTTGCTACTCTAATTAATTCAAGATGTGACTCTAATAAGATTTCAAAAGAAAATCAGAAACAGATTTTTCTCAGAGGTAGTACTATGGACAAGGTTAAGATATTTTTATTTTCATTAGAAACACTTGTCCCAGGTAGAGTTACAGATTTGTAGTATATAGCATGGAAATATCAAATCTGAAAGCATTATAATAATGTTTTTAGAAGCATAACAATTTTTAGTGTTTCAGATATATGTTTTCTTTTTCATTATAACTTATGGTACATTACATTTTATTAGGTAACTGTTATTCAATTTTGAGTTTAGAGTGACTAATATGGCTAACATATTTTTTTCTTTTTGTGTGGAAGGGAATGGAAAACCTGATGTTTGCCTACTGCTCCTGTAAAGTTATCTGGACATTACTTGTAACTATACTAGGTTATGCCAGCAGCTTGCCTGTGGGTGATGATTCTATTTGCACAGCAGAGGAACTTGCTAAGTACACCATAATCTTCACAGGGAAATGGAGTCAGACAGCTTTCCCTAAGCAATATCCACTTTACAGGCCCCCAGCACAGTGGTCATCAATGCTAGGTAAGTGAAGTATGTGCAGTTTTAAGAACAGATAAATCTCTTGACCGCTGTGATCTTTTTTCTTCTTAGTAGTCAATTTTAAGATAATTAATGAAAAAGGAAAAAAATAGCCAAAGTTATTAAGAATGAAATGCAGAAATTGAAGTATCCACAATGCTTTCAAAAATCTACAACTGTTTTCAATTGACTTCTGTTTTCATTGGCTGCAGCTGAAATAAACAGTGATAAGCCAAATGTTTTAGTGTTCACTCATTTTTATGCACAATTTTTTTAACCTCAGAAATAAAACAGAGAAATTGAAGAAATAGGGACAATCTAAACCAGACTTTTAAGTCATGCCATGTATTCACTCAAATAGGTGTTACTCATAGTTCTGACTACAGCATGTGGAAAAAAAATGAATATGCCAGCAATGGTGTACGTGATTTTGCTGAAAAGGGTGAAGCATGGGTATTAATGAAAGAAATAGAAGAAGCTGGAGAGAAAATTCAGAGTGTACATGGAATCTTCTCTGCTCCTGCCATTTCCAGTGGTATAGGACAAACCTCCACGGAATTAGAAGTGCATTCAAGACATCCCTTAGTAAGTAAATGAACATATTGATTTTAAAAGTTTATTGTATGTCACTAGCATACAAAATTAAATATTTGAGTTCTCACTTGTAAGAACAACATAATGCAAATCATTACTAAAAAGCATGTCACACTGCAGGGAGCATTGTACAGGTTATATAAAGTAGAAGAGCTTAATGACATTTCTTTTAAAAATTTTAAGTTAAAATTACTATAAGCAGGACTGGAGCATTTCAAAATAATTGATGCAATCCTGATGGATCATTTTGTTTCATTAGGTTTCATTTGTTGTACGAATTGTTCCAAGCCCCGACTGGTTTGTGGGTATTGACAGCCTAAATCTCTGTGAAGGAGACCACTGGATGGAAGAAGTATCAGTAGATCTATTTCCGTATGATGCTGGAACTGATAGTGGTTTCACATTCTCCTCCCCAAACTTTGCCACTATTCCACAGGACACAGTTACAGAGGTAGGTGTAAATACGTAGTTTAGCACTTCATACCTATATATTTTGAGTCCTCCCTTTAAAAGATAACTATCCTAT
This sequence comes from Ciconia boyciana, assembly GCF_034638445.1. NCBI lineage: Eukaryota > Metazoa > Chordata > Aves > Ciconiiformes > Ciconiidae > Ciconia > Ciconia boyciana. The sequence goes on along the minus strand of NC_132938.1, from coordinate 7,772,066 downwards.
GACTACACGATAGACTCTTGTGAAACTGATTTCAGTATTTGAGACTGCTGATGCTCTCTATATATGGATTTATGACATAGCCGATAACCCTACTGCTTTTGTTTATTTTCTGTATCTTTCAAGTTTATTAGGTAAATGCAGATGGTTCATGAAAATTTGGCTCTACATTTAAAGAATTTTCTGTAAAAGATGACTATTTTTAGATTATTTTTAACAATTCTTAAAACACCAGGAAAATAAAAACATTCAAAAAAGTCCTGGCATTACTAAATATGTATCTAAACAGGAAAATTTTTAGTAGTGAATACTGAAATGGGGAGGAGTTTTCAGTTAAAAGCACTGCTGAAACCTGAAACTGTTACATTTGAGGGAAAGGAGCTAAGGGAAAGCAGAGAACTCCTTTGCTACTGTGCGGACCCCACTTTCAATCTCTTTTGCTCACTCGATACTCTATATGCCTCATACTTTGCTTTTGTCATTTAAGGGTGCTGGGGAACAGAGCATTTTGATTCAAATGTTTTGAATACTATAAGCATTCAGTCAGTCCTTTCTTTAAGGTCAGTTTTTCTAGGGCCAAATGCTGTGCTAATGAGTAATGAGAAAAGAAACAGTGGAAAACAACACATTTGGCCTCCTGTATCTGTATGACAGCTGCTACAGCATACCTAATATTATTATTTAATACTCTTGTATTCTCCCTTCTAGTAACATCCACTTCTTCCCATCAAACCATTCCATACATTACTCTGTTTTCAGCACCTCCCACCGCAGTCCTCTATCCAAAGGTTTGCACAATTCATTGTGCTCAGTCTCAAAGCATTATGCATAAAAATTCTGGGATTACCCGCAAGTAGTTGTGTGAATTGAGGTTCATAGAAACTTGTTATATGCATTTTACTTGCCAAAAAGTATTAGCATGATGTGTAAACATGATTTTACAGCTATCTTCTTACTAATACGATATAGTTTCTTTAAGGTTCCCCTTTTCATTTCACAGATCACTTGTTCCTCTCCAAGTCACCCAGCAAACTCATTTTATTATCCCAAACTGAAAATTTTGCCACCTATCGCTCAAGTAACAATGGTGAAATTAAAGAAAAACCATCTGGGTCTTCCTCTACCTTATCTTAATCTTCCAGCTAAAAGCAATGAAATAATAGACTCTGTCTCAGGTAAGTGATTAGTACCTTGATAGGCTCAATTCTGTTATTTCCATTCATTCAGAAAATATGTGGTAATCTGGCAGGTGATGTCAATGAAATAGGTGATTAGGCAGAATATTCTCCTATCTGCATAAGAATACTTTTCAGACTCACACATAGGAAATAAAACAAGGCAGTTGACATAAAAGAGAATCCCTGAAAGAATAAGGAAGAGATTTCATATTTGAGCTATGGTTCAAAGGTTTGGGTTATATACACAGTGAGGGTTACTCAAGCCTTAGCATCAGTATAGATCACTGAATTTTATGAGAAATAAACATTTGACCAGAATCAGAGTTCCCAAATTCTTTGCAGCTTTGAAGTAAACACTCATCCTTAAGTTTTTACATGACAATGGAGCAAAAGAACTATTATTGTTGTCTCTTTCTGGGCCAGAGAGCTTGATAGTTATGTGCAATAAGAATTTATATAATTCAATTGATTTGGACATATTTGTGATAGAAACATACATCCTGACAAAAAAATAATGTTATCTCTCATTTTTCTTTTCTTAAAAATATTAGCTAATAACCTTGTTTAGGTAGGAAGACATACAAACTACTGAGTCAAGTCAGTCTTAAGGGTAATTGTCAAATCTCCAAATTAACGAATACTATATTTGCTCTAAGGGACAGATAGCAGCTGGACAGTGTCCACCGAGATTTTCTCTTTATACTTTTCCAGTGGATTTTTACAAAGTATAAGAGGAAGGGTTAAGAATAAGAAGACTGACATCCTAAATACTATTTCAGAGACAGCAGTAGGCTAAATCCCCAATGTATTTCTAGAACAGCTGCCATGTTCCAAGGACACCTTCTCCAGAATAAGTCTGAGGATTGTATGCCTCCAGCTCTGTGCTAAAGTCACCTCACAGTCACTAAAATAAAGCTCATTCCCTACACAGCTAATAATGCATGATTTATACTTTCATAAATGCATTTCTCTATCAATTTATAGTGTTTTAATGTATTTCTATTAGTAAACAAGACATATGCAAAGTGAGTGCTACATATCTCATTTTCAGTCATATAGCTTTCTCACAACATTTGAAAGGAAGATTTGGCCCTCTTCAGGATATAAGTTCAAAACAATGCATTTAAAGGATGGTATTTAAAAAATAATTTTTAATCATATATCCCCACTTTATTGTGTATTAACCAGTAAATCAGCCTGTTCAAAACGTATTCCAGAATCAAAAGGACAGATTTAATTACCAAACTGTGACCCTCATTCCCACTAGAAACAGGGGAATAAATGATCACAACAGAGTTCCACTGTAATACCAGAAATTTATACCAGAGGCCACAGGTTTAGTACAGCATTTAAAGCTGGTTTTGTGCACATCTTTTTTACCCACAAATGCAAATACACAGTTTTGATGCGATTTCCTGTGACAAGCAATATTTTTATTTAACCTGCTGAGGAATAATCACTTATTTTTATGAGAGATATTTTCAATGGAAGTATACATTATGAAAAGTACTTTAGAGTTTCTGACATCTTTTCTTGCAGTAAATTAAAACTATATTGAAAACCCTTTTAGTATTAAAAAGCTTCTAGTGACAGAATATCTTTATTGGCAAAGGGAACTGTAGTGTACATACCAAACAATAGCAAAATGATTTAATGATTAAAAAAATGGGACTTTTCTTTATTTTTGAAGCAAATTGGAACAAAAGTTAAATGGAATTTGATAAGAACAACTATAGGAACAATATCTATCTGCAAATAAATATAGGTGTACCTAAATAAACCAGAGAAAAGCTTTAATCCTAATCCTTAGCCCATGCAAAGGCAAATGAGTTATAAAATTGACAGTAAATGTTTTTTAATGCAATCTTTTGAATGTGATTATTTTAAGCATAGTGTTCTTTGACAGGAATTCTATCTTTTCAATTCAATAAATAATATGCTGCACTACTGATACAGCACCTCAGACAGTCTCTAGACTGCAACAATAATAATAATAATACCAGTGTCGATGAGCTTAGGAGCTGAAAACAGACGTTTTTATTTATGAGACAACATATGGATTTTATTAATATCACATGTATTTTTGTATAAGAAAGGACACTATTTGATCATCATTCCTTAATGCTTTGCCAACTATGTATTTGCCTTAAGTACAAATTTTTGTAAAGTTACCTTCTTTTTGGTGTGTATTGCAGAAACACCACTGGACTGTGAGGTTTCACAATGGTCTTCCTGGGGTCTCTGTAAAGGTCTTTGCAGAAAAACAGGAACCAAGATCAGAACTCGTTTTGTACTTCTTCAGCCTGCCAATAATGGAATGCCTTGTCCAAATCTGGATGAAGAAACATCATGTGAACCAGAGAATTGTGTCTGAAATAAAGAAAAGATAATAATTTAGATAATTTAAAAGTAGGATAAGTTTAACTAAATCTAAACTACATGTCAGTCAATGTTCCTTGTAATTCGGATATGCTGCACTATTTTGCTGAAAAGGTGTATTAGATTGGTTTTGAAAGTTGTTGTTTAATATCAAGATTTTGGGGGGTCCTAAGGTTTAGTATGGCAACAGTACGTGGTCATTCACAGACCAAAAACCCCCAAATAAATCCCTGCTATAAATATACTGTAAGTTCTTGGAGTACCCTCTAGTGGCAGAAAAGAAGACATTTGGAAGGATTATATTTTACACATGTAAAAATCTTTCAATCACAAAATCTAAACTAATGACGTACTTAAATACTGTAATTTGTTGATCTACAGCTATTTATACCTAGAAATTAATTTTTTCTCTAAATTATGTTTTTATAATTTATTGGCATTTTTGTCGTCTTTCTAAACATGTTTAACACGCATTTCTTCAGAAACTACTTATATAAATCAGAGTGACCAGATGTTTGCAGTGTGGTTAAGGCAATAATATAACTAAGTGAACTTGTCTTGAGACTTATGAATACATGAACATTCCTTTCTTTTTCTTTTTTTCTCAAAAGTGAGAAGAATATCTGTCATGAGCACACTCGGCCAACAAAATTACTAGAAAAAAAATCAGAAGTGTGAAGACTAGTAGAAAACCTCTGAACTTAATTAAAAGTGTTAGCTGACATTTAAAAACTGACTGATTGTTGGTGTGTGTCCCTCATGAGACAACTATCTCAAAGTTAACACTGCTGACCACAACATAAATTATATCTTTGTCTTTATATATGCAGTAAATGTGTCCCTGTTTCTTTAAATGTGTTCGCTGCTATTTGTGTCATCGTAACCTTTTTACAGAGAAAACTTACCAATGTTTTAATATTATCTAAAACTGAGGTATACACAAGATATAACAAAACACAATATGTCAGAAACTGTTCCTGAATGGAAGTTTTAATGCTCAAATAACTGATAAAATGAGTGTAACATATGGTTTATAAAGGCTTGTGGCTACCAACTAGGAAAAGGATTTTGGAATAACACTGTACAATACAATATGTTTACAGTCAGCCCACAAAACTTTTACAGCGCACTGCAATTTTACAAATATACAGCACAGATATCAAAAAGGAGACGCTGATTTGAGTAGGTTCTTCTTGGAATATGCCAAATATCAGAAAATATATTATGTACTTAAAGGAGCACACTGTATTCTCTGTAGGGTTGAAACACTTAAAATGTTCTCTATATTTTTTTTCCAGGAGACAAATCCTGCAAAGACCCAAAGAAATTTGAAACTTTATCAGGCTAGACTAAGTTGGTCCTGCAAATGCTGATAAATGCACAGTTGTTAGAGCTAAGTATAGGAATTTCTACATCTTGCATTGTTCAGATTCCCACTGTTGCCTCGTTTTCAAAATTGTTTCACTTACTCTTTCTATTATACCTATTTTTTCTCAGGTTCCGCTGTTTCCATTCTGTAATGGAAATAGTCTTATTAGACTATCATTTTCATATTTTGTGTATAGTTAATTTCTCCACCTTTTCCATTTTTTCCTTTCTTCTTTTTATATTAATTTTTACTCATTCTAGGTTTTGTTTTCTGTTAAACTTATTTACTATATAATTACACAGTTATCACCATCTTAGAAAACTGAAGTATATGGAAGTATATATTTAAATATTCTTTGAGGACAGGAACTAATTTCAAATTGATTGATCAACTGGTGATAGACTAAACTCAATAAAGCTCTTGGGAAGAAATCAGATGCAATTCAAAATTATGACTTAGGGAAAACAAACCCACAAACCACAAGGTATTCTTGGAGGAAGCTTCCTGGAAGTTCTCTAAACACTAGAGTTTTGCTTCTTCACATATCCAGAACAACTAAAGGGCTAGGTCCAGTAGAAGAGTATCTGCATCTGTAATTGTATACATGACCCGAATCTAGGATTTCAGTCCTACAATATGTGATTTGATAGTGGAGCAGTCCCAGTGTTTACCCAAACTCCTGAAGCCAAAAGTTTCCCAAAGGACACTGAAGGAGAAGGGATGAGAGGGGGAGGTGGAGTAGAAAGGGAATATGTAAAAGGCCAACACATTTCAGAAAACTCCAGTTATTGATAAATAATTTTTCTATTTTAGAGTGTTTACATACATGAATATTCACTGCAAGTTCCTTCAAGCAGAAGTTTCCTATCCAGTCCATTACCTGGACATGTTTTTTTTTGTAAGCAGTGATTTCAGGAGACCTTGGTAAATATGCCATTCTTTAAGGATGCCCTTGTGGTAGTATAATGTTTGGCCATATAGTTCCAGGTATTCACTTTGCAAACACCAGGGATGGAGACATTTCTTGGCAAGACTGTGGATACAGTGACTTCTAGTGAAGCACATTCTAATGATGGAGCACATTTCTCACAACATATCTTTATTAAACTGATTAGTGAGGTACATGATCCCTGTGTGGATATGGCTAGGCCTTTTTAGCTTTTACTTTCAACACAGTCTTGGATTTGTCTTAAAAATTTTAGGACAGAAGAAAGAAAAATATAAAAGGGGTGGGGGAGGGGCCCCCAGCGGCCCGGTGGGGTGAAGAAACACAGAAAAGCTCTTCCTTCCTTTTCCCCTACATACAGTGTTACAGATGGCTGGCAGCCAAGATGCTGTGGTCCTACATATATGTGATTTAGGGAAGGAAATAGGTAAATTATTTTCTGGGTTAAACTAATCTCAGAAAACACTTTGGGAGGAAACTGGAAATGGATTTGTAAAGAAAATTTGTTTAGCAAGAATGTTTTGTAGGAAGAATCAGCTTTGATGCCTTGGCAGATATTCTTGCAGAATGGAAGACATGGTTAAAGGTAAGTGTAGCAGCAAAAAAAGTCACCATAGACTTGAACTGTGGTCCTACAAAAACCACAAACACCAAATTCATTTCCTATAGTGGAACAGGGTACCTTATTACTGAGAACAACTTGTCCAGTACCTTAAGGAATTTAAGGACAGTTAGCTGTGAACACATGAAAGCTCTTCCTCTTATCTCCTAGTAGGTAGGAACGCCAGCTGAAGCTGTGTATACATTTATGCTTTTCTATGGGCTGTGATTTCTCTGCAGACATCCAATATAGCACCTTGGTTGTTAATGACTAGGAAAAAAACAGGGTACTTTTGCAGGTAAGGCAGGATACAGGAAGGACTGATGTGATCTATGAACTGAACTGAACTGAAAAGCTCTCCCTGGTACCATAGCATACATGTTGGTTGTGTGAGCCTTAGGTGGACTAAAGGAGAGGGCAGACATTTCATTCTATCAAACACTCCAAAATGACTGGGATGAATGCCCAAGGTGTGTGTGTGAAACAAACTCACTGACTGGAGTTTGAGGCCCTGTTCCATTTTGCTAAGTAAATATGCCTTCCCACAACTGAGGAGAAGCTGTATCAGAGGGCCAACTCTATACTATATACGTGTACCGTATAAATGGGCCAACTTTAACTGACCAAATCTTGTCCACCGAGCCTGCTATGAAATGTTGCAGGCAATTGTTAAAATGGCACAGGGTCTACTGTTAAAGATCATTCTGGGGAGGGACAGTCTTGGATTCATTGAAAAATAGCTCTAATATTCTAGCCACACTGCCTAAGTTAAGCATGGTCACAGAAACTAACGTGAGCCTAACTTCTAGAATGGGAAGGAAAGCATATGCCAGCCTTTCTGATCACTGAATGAGCACTGTCCCCATCAAGACATAACTGGAGTGTGAGCAAAAGATCTGAGAGTACTTGATGGTATTGAAGGCAAAAAAGTCCATTATTCCCAGTCCCAGGTAATTGAAATACATTGGGAATATCTGATCTGTTACGAACGATGCAACATAATAAAGTAACTCAGACTATTCCATGACAATATTTAATGTGCTCAGAAAATACATCTAACACTTGATACAGCAATTCTGAAGTCAGCCAAATCCTGTTTAATGGGATGTAGTATGCAGAAGTTGTGTCCATAGTAATTTACAGGTACTGTGAATGCCTGAGACAAAAAAGCTCTCAATATGCTGCATGACAACCTGATCACCTGGAGGCTGACTTATTTTTGTTTGTTTGAACTCCAGCAGCCCTACTATGTTAGCATTTGCTAGCCAAAAGTACAGAAGTAACACGTCTGTCCCAACTGGTCTGGGCAGAGTGAAGGATAAAGTGGCATCCCCTTGTACATCTTGTGTTCTACCATTGGAACACAGAAATTTGGACACCTCAAGTAATCATGAAAAGCTAAAAGGATGATTGCTTAAGCAGCTCACAATCTGCAGACAAACCTATACTTCTTGCAGGTATAGTATGGCATGAGAACTTATGCATGTGCATGTCAGTCAAGATCTCCCTGTGCTGGAGGGGTAAGAGTCCAATTATATGATGAGATTCTGTGTAAGCTAAAATTATTTCTGACACGTAAATGTTAAAGCAGTAATGGAGTCCTAATATCACGCTTGAGACTCCTAAGGATTCAATGGCCATGAGATGTAATTTGTATCCCTCTATCCTTAACCATATAGAATCAAAGAAAAAGAAGCAATGTTTAAGGAATCAATGCTCCTCATCTTTGACAATCTCTTTTATCAGTATAGGGATGTTGTATTTTGCTGGAGGTGAACTAATGCTTGTGCTAGAACTTCTGTGAAGATAATTCATGCTGTGGAATGGACTGAACTTATGATGGTTGTGAGCCTGTGTCAGTGTTAGGCAAAGACATTTTTTAGTGAGACGACTTTATAGATAACAGGTGCAGTGAAAGGCAAGAAACCACCAGACATGAAATAATCCGGTAAGAGTTACCATCCTGAAATTGTAGGTATTTAGATTACAGATATTGAGGATAAGTTGCTGTCCATCCTTCTTCCTTGGTACTAGGAAAATACATGTTCTTGTGTTAAGACAGAGCAAATTCTACAGCTACCGGCACTAGCAGAATGCATCTCCTGCTAAAGCAGATTCTCAGAAGGGCTGCTCAGAAATGGATGGGAAGACCAACATAGTTTTATTTACTAATAAATAGGTGTCACCAAATAACAGTAAGTGCAAATGGGACATTGTATGAGGAAACTGAAAGAAAAATTCAGGGGAGGTGTTAAACAATAAGGGAAAAGGGCTAGTCATGATCCTTCGGTGTGTGCGTAGTGTTGAGGATACAACTTATGCAGCTGAGCTTTTGACAGATATATAAAAACAAAACATAAAATAAAATCCAACTACCACCTTTTTAAGCAAAATAAATGCTGGTAAAATTCCAGCAAGGAGATGGTGGTTTCCCTGTCTATGGCACTGTGTACCACCTATATGGCATGTGTGTGTGCAGTAGAGGTAGCTTATATCCCATACCCTGAAGTCAAGATGACAGAACTCTGAAGTGAACTAAGAGGTTCATCAAAGACACGTTCAAGGACATGACTGAACAATTTCATCTGCAAACGCCAGCTGCTGCTGAGGAACATGGCAGGGTTGGAAAGAGTCAGTGATCAAACTAGAATCAACAGGAGTGTAGGGAGCTTCTGAAGGGGAAAATGAGCTCAAAGGTGGCACCTCCCTACTGGAAATGATCCCAAAGGTGGGTTCTCCCTGCTGGAAAATGACCACGTATGCTCTCATTGGGGCCAACCTTTCAGAGCAGTGATAGTTCATAGGGCAAGGAACACTTGAGTGGTAACTGAGTTCATCATCAGGCATATAGATTGTTTGGTCTATATTAGTACAAAGAAAGGGTAATAATAAAAACCTCTATCATTTTTTAATTTACACTATAACTTTCTTTAGAGAATTTATTAGGCAGTATCTAAAAGAAAGACATTCTTATGTAAAAAAATCTTATTCAGAAAGTGTTAATTTTTTTTTTTTTCTGCTGTATCATATTCATTAGTGTTTCAGAGTCTTTTATTGACTCTGAAACACTTTCTTCTTCATATTTCTTTCAGCCTTTTATGTAGTCCTTATGGATTTTGTACAGGTGTATACATATGTCCCATGATTTAGGTTGGAAATTACAGATTTCGTAATAAAAGAGGAGTGAAGCACTGGAATAATCACCCAGAATAAATGCAAAACATAAATTAACAAGTTTATTTAAGTTGGAAATTGAGCAGTTTATGGAAAAATATAGCCAATGTGGTTGCTTACAGTAATCTAGGGAACCGATCTCAAGTACCTGAGAGGTCCTTTCCAGTTTCATGTTCTTCTGTGTGTATAGAATAAAATTTTAATCTAGATGCTGGGAAAGAAGAGAGATTTTACAAGTTGTCTTTTTCATGTTATCTCATTCTGCAGAACATACTGTAGTTATTTATAAATGTGTAACTACCAGCTGCTTTTTCTCACAGTTTTTTTTCTCCCTCAAAAATACACTGATAAGCAGCAAACAAGGAACGACCACAGGACTACACACATTTGTAAATAGTTATCTTCAAAAGCAGTACAACTGGGATACATAAAAACCATGAAAAGCCAATTAACAGGATTTCTTATGAACTTTTGGATTTCTTTTTCACTTGCTTTGTATTTTCACAGTGGAGAAAGAGAAGAGAAATGTATAATTGAAGATGTTCCCAGTGACACGTTGGTAATTGGTAGGTACCTATCAATGCTATATGATAATCTAACCTATGCAATAATAAAGATAGCTTGTAATGTAACAGGAAAATCTATGATTGATAAATAGGGTAAAACCATGGTGATAAGAAAGAGGGCACGCTGAAAATAACTCCCTGCAGCAGGGGCTAGTCATAATGTCCTCACACATTGTGTGTATCCATCACACAAAGAAATGCAGTTCCCAGAGTGCTTAACTGCCTAGACAGAGAAAAAGACTGACTTCTAATTCTGCTGCAGTGGAATTGCTGCTTCAATGTGTGCTTCTATACATTCTGGCTGATTTACTCATTCATACCAGAATTTCTGTAACATGGTTTTCCCCATATGAATGGGAGAGTTACTTTTTTGATTAACACTGGTCTGGAAAGAAGCAATTCAAGATGTACTAAAGTTCCATTTCACCTGGGATATCACAAGCACATTAAATTTGTCTACAAGACTGTAAATGTAAGATTGAAAGGGAATAGTAAAGAAAAAAATAGAATCATCTTTTTTTATAAATAATGTGATAAATATGAAAGACAATCCTAAAAATGTAATTTGAATACAGCGCACTTATGCTTTTGGAGGTCTCAGCATGCCTTCTGTATGCTAATCTTGCCAGGGCATTAGGAGTAATCAGAAAGTATTACATGTTAATCAACCATTTTTGTAGTATTCTAGAACATTTTCTAGTGTAGTAAAAATTTATTGCATTTCACACTGTTATAGTGCCCCCTGAGCAATTTTAATCATAAGCACATGAAATACATATATTGTTTTATTGTTAATCATTTATCTTTATATTTTTGCTGAAAAAGCAATAAAGATATTTAATATTAAGCTATGTTTTATTTAACATATTTTAATCTATGTTTTTATTCAGGAAATTACAAAGTACAACGCTGGGATATACATAAACAAGAATTTCTTGAATCTGCTCCTGGTTTGGGAATGTTTGTGACTGTCACAACTCCTTCTGCTGAGGTAAATATGCTTTACGAATGTTTCTGTAGGATTTATGAGTTGACTTTCAGCACTGACAGGCAGCACTAAAAGTAGTAGGCGCTTTTGGGGAAAAAGAAAATCTACAGTCTACCAGCTAGTTCAGTATTTTTATGCTGAAAGGTATAACCAGCTTGTGATTTCTATCAAAGTAAATAGAAAAGACAATGTTTGATAATGATGTGTGTGGACAATTTTTGCATTACTACTGGATTTGGGAAACTGTGTCATTAAGAACAGTAAGTGACAACTGAGAATACAGGTTAGTTTAAAAAAAAAATAAAATTAAATAATGAAGTAAAATGGTACAGAATGTACTTGAGCAGCAGAAAGGAAGGCTGATGATAAACTAAACTGCAAAAGTCAAGATTACCATGAGGCTGCATATATCCATCAAGCATAGCAACTGCCTGCGTTGCCATGAGGTCCTGAGCTTTTTCAGCAATGGACAATTTATTTCTGTGCCTAGATAAGGTCTTAATTTTCAAACTTTAAATGCTTTAGAGAGCATTGGCTTTTGTACATTGCAGAAATCTATAGCATTTCAATGTTCACTGTGAGATAAAATTGTTTATTTTTCTCTAAATCTATTCTGAAATTCAGATAAATGTAATGATGTCAGGAGGTTAATTGATTACTTTTTACATGCAATTCACAGTACTTGTTTTTGACTGTTTTATTGATATTTATAATGTACATACCCAACATATATAACATCTAAATTACAGGTACTATTGTCAAAACTGTATGGGCCACAAGGAACATTTTCTTTTACATCCTATCTATCTGGGGAGCATGTTATCTGTTTACAGTCTAACTCCACAAGATTTGTGGCATTTGCAGGAAGCAGACTGGTAGGTGTATTTCTTAAATATTCTTTGTTGTAATAGTATCAGTTGTTTACAAACTGCAGAGATTACAAACTTGATTAGAAGTTGGTCTAATGAGAAGAGATAAAAAGACTCTGTTCTGATATTTAAGAAGTCAAGAAGAAAGAGGCAAGACTAATAACTATAGAGTGACTTAATGTTTGTACAGTGCTTTGAATATGAAAGATTCTGATCAATCAGAACTATTGGGCTCAAAAAGATAAATATGTAAGACTGACTAACACAAACACTTGTCATAAAGATATTCCATGTCTTCACTAACTTAGATTGAATTCCTAAAGAAAATTTAGCATTTTGATTTTTGAAAGATATTCAAATTAAAAATATATTAGCATACTCTATACTGTCTACTACCAACAAAGTTAGTCTTAATACAGATTTTGAAAGAAAAAAGAAGCCATCAGAGGTGATATCATGGCTCTAAACTATTTCAGCAAACAACTTCATAAACACTGTTTTGAAAATTTTATCTATATGCCTCTTCTCAAAAGATAGTTGAACAGGTGAGAATTACTCTCTAGAGGTGCTTTTTTTTTCCAGCTGACTGCAAAAGAGTTAGATAACCAGCCAGATATAAACATCTCGTAAATGTGTTAAGTGAGGTAGGCCAAATTTCATTCTAGATGTATGCTTTGGGAACATGTAGATGACACAGAACCAAGAAGAGCTAACAGTACTGAAGTGGTACTATTACACTGGAATAAGTAGGTGTTCTTATGGATCGATTTATGTAAATGAGGAGAAATTTAATCATACACATTGTAAAAGCACTTAGGTTCTAATAATAAAAAAATTTGTGGAGCTCATCAACTAGAGAGGGTAAGGGGGATAAAGCATTGGTTGGTCATAGTTAACTACACACCATGAATGTGATTCTGAGGGTACACCAGGAGATTTTTATCTGGTATAGGTGGATATGTATTAATATCATTTTACATGATGAATGCACCACATACAGTTATGGTCATCCTATTTAAAAGTAGTGAACAGGTGCAGGGAAGGACAATGTTAATGGCACAAATATTAAATAGGGTGGTTTGTTTAGCCTAAGAACACAGAAGTAAAAAAGGAAAATATTGCTCTTTATATCTGCAAGAATAAAGATCACAAAAGGCAGAACATTCTTTAGGTAAGTTAAATCTTTATGTGGTCTTCTGTAAGAACCAGATGCAGTGGTGGTGATCTGAACTGCTCCAAACCAATGTTTAATAAATTAAAGGACAAAGGCTACCATAAGGTTGTGAGATGGATGTCTGGATGTTCAGTTAGCTAACTCTAAGAGAGCTGAAAGGAGATGTGCTCTTCATTTGTGTTTGATGTCTGAATAGACCAAATTTCTATCGTGGTAATACCAAGCTCTAGGATTTCTGCAGATTATCTGTTTGGCTAAAACTTTTTTATTTTCTCTTAGGTACAAACTGGCTTCTAGGAGAACTTTCTCCTATTAGTTTTAGTAAAATTTTTCATTCATGCCAAAATAAGTTGCACAATATTGCAAATTGCGTTATTCTTTCTTCTTTCTATGGGTCTATTGCTTGGCAGGTTTGGGGCATTTTTGCTATAGATCGTACAATAGCTTACAGGATATTAGAAGGTATTTCATACTGGGTAAACTATGTGAGGAGAAAGCAAAAAGATACCTTATGGATGGTTCTGCTTTAATACCTATTATAAACTGCAAATAATGATTCAGCTGGTCTCCTTCCAGTCTGATATTCCTAACTGTTAGTGGAGGAAACCTAGAAGTGCATCTATAAAAAGAGTCCTGCAGTACTACTGATGAATGTAATTTCTGCAATATTAGGATGGAATGTGAAATACAATGAGCAGTCCTAATGGTGCTTATTTTTCTAACTAGCTTGGACAAAGAACAGAAAACATTTTCATGGTGGTTGAACCAATACTAGCATAAAATAAAGCCCTAACAGTAGTGAAGATTTTAAATTTGTATAATTAATTTAAAAATAAAATTAAGAAACATTTTAAATATCCCACCTGATTCTAATTTTAGGAAGGAGTTCTATAAGCAATTAAAACTATTTTTCTGTAATGACCTTAAAGGGAAATTATCCATTGTTTCTTTTTTCCTAAGGAATTTTGAAAACACAAAAGACACAATAATGAGAATATTTTTTCTGTTCGCAGCGTATCCATTTGGACATTAGAGTTGGAGAACATTTTTTGGATGAATCTGCTGTTCAAGCCAAAGACAAAGTGAATGAAGTTAACTTTAGACTAGAACATCTAATTGAGCAAATTCATCACATATCCAAAGAACAAAACTATGAAAGAGTATGTACGTTCACTAATGGAAATGTTAAAAATATTGTACATAGTCTTATTGATTTATAAGGTATTAATAGGTTTATTATTTAATTGCAGTGTTATTTTTAACTCATAAAAATCAATTGGTATTTAACCAATATAGCCTACATTACCTTGCAAAATATTTTTAAGCTGAAACTTAAAAACTAATTAATCACTGTGAACTCATGCTTATAGCAACAGGTGTTATTTTAAAGCAGGAATTTCCAAATATAGTTTTCTTGGTCAGAGTCAGTAACAGCAGCTGAGCAGGTGGCGGGTACCATTGCTGGTGATGTTGCCAGCTGTTGTTTCCATGCTGCTCTGTATGCATAAACTTTATTACAGTGGATAAGGAAATGACTGAGTCTATATTTATATACCTCCATGCAGTTAGAAATAAAGCCCTCCTTCCAACAAGTGTACACCCACTGTCTTCACTTTTCTTTACGTATGCAGGCAGTCAGACTGTGTTTGAATATCAACTAGTTACCTAAAAAAAGAAATTTGCCTGCAAAAATGTTCTTGACTGCAGTATGAAAGTGACTGTAAACTAAAAAGGATTAAGCCTGTACTACTGGAACATATTTAGCACAATATATATTTTGTGAACAAGGGAAAGCTCTGTTTGCCTTTCTGCTTCAGGATACAGTGTGTCTGCTTCTTGGTTTTGATTTGTAAAGATATCCACCTTATGGATAAGAACAAACTTTCATTTTTATCAACGTGAAAAAGGTGTTTGTTCACTACCATGCAGAAGAGGGATGCCTGTCTAGTTACCCAGTTAGCAGCACAAAATGTACAGATGCCAAAAGGTAATAATTATGCTTTTCCATTTTTCTTCAGGAGCGTGAAGAAAAATTTCGGAAGACAAGTGAGGAAACCAACAGCAATATTTTGTGGTGGGCTATTGTCCAAACACTAATCCTCATCTCTGTTGGAATCTGGCAAATCAAATCTCTCAGAGATTTCTTTATATCTAAGAAGCTTGTTTAAGTCTTATAAAGTAAATGCACAGATTCAAAAATTGCACACCATATAACACCTAACATCAAATGAAACCCTGTATCTAAGAGAAAATTGGTGATATGTAACTCTCAAGCTTCTCTCATCTTCTGCTCTGGTTTTTACTCTAACTCTGGTTTCTCCATCTATATCACAGCCTCTGGCATCCCCTTACATTTTACTCCTTGAATCCCATCTTTTATCTGTTTCTTTTCCTCTGCAGATGTAAAGCTAAATCTAGAAGAAGGGTTCAATGACTAAGGCAACATTTAAGTTCAACTCAGGATTGTAAAATCTAAAATAGAAATCTAAAAAAAGTTTCCTAATTTTTCAAAGTTCTCTACTGTCATGGTTTAACCCTGGTCGGCAACTAAGCACCACACAGCTGCTCACTCACTGCCCTCCTGCCCCCGGTGGGATGGGGGGGAGAATCGGAAGTGTAAGTGAGAAAACTCATTGGTTGAGATAAGAACAGTTTAATAATGTAATAATAATAACAATAACAATAATAATAACAACAACAAAATTATAAGGAAAAGATGAAAAAACAACAAAGAGAGAGAAAAATAAAACCCAAGGAAGACAAGTGATGCAAATTAAAACAATTGCTCACCACTAATCGACCGATGCCCAGCCAGTTCCCAACCAGTGGCCCCCCTGCCAACATCCCCCCTAGTTTTATTGCTGAGCATGACGTCATATGGTATGGAATATCCCCTTGGTCAGTTGGGGTCAGCTGTCCTGGCTCTGTCCCCTCCCAACTTTTTGTGCACTTCTAACTTACTCACTGGTGGGGCAGTGTGAGGAGCAGAACAAGCCTTGATACTGTGTAAGCATTGCTCAACAGGAACTAAAACACCCGTGTTATCAACACTATTTTCAGCACAAATCCAAAACATAGTGCCATACAAGCTACTATGAAGAAATTTAACTGTATCTCAGCCCAAACCAGTACATCCACTTGCTTAGTAACCTTATTGTGTACTAGCATGAGCAGTTCAGCATTTCAGACTGATTCACATAGTAGAGAAACAACTATATCCCCTGTGGTGCTTAATTTGGTGAGAGTGTCTTGAACTCAACTTATGTATGTGTAACACCTAGCTTTTCCTCAAATATAATTGTGACTGCTTTCTTTTAAAATATTCAAAGTTTTACGTGACAGTGGAGCCCACCCTTAATATTATGATCAGTGGTTGCAGCAGTTACTGTGGAAAAGAAAGACACAGACAAACAATCTGGAATTGTACTTACTTTTTGCTCCCAGATAAGCTCTAAACATTAGGCTATAGAGTTGAGATCAGACCTCTCCCACAGTTGTTTATGTAAATTATAGTCTTTATGAAGTATGCCAACGTAAACCAAATTACAGGTTTCTTGGTAAAAACTGAATTTGTGCCTATATAATTTATTTTAAGTTCTACACTAAATTCTTCAGTCTGTTTCTGTGTTAGAGAATTATTTTATTTTAATTATTCAGCAACTGTAACATGACTGTCCAAGGAACTTACAAGTTTTTCACTTGATCGTGTATTTCCATTTCACTTATTGCTGCTTGGTTGAATATATCTTTATGCCTTAATTTAGCTAGTTTATGTACAACTAGCAGAGTAGCTACCATATCATGCAATTACAAGTCAAAAGCTGTGGTTAAAAATTCAGATAATTAGCTTGACAAAGCAGCAGTAGTGTAAGAACGAGTTGGAGGTGGTTATAACATGACCCATCTCAGCACTTGGTTAACATGAAAAAACATGAAAATTGAAAAAGTTTCTAGAAAGCACTGTGATAGCAGAATATTATGGTTTGGCTTCCTACTTGTCTTTCTAAACCCTTTGCTAGTCTAAAAGGTAGTGACAGCTGAAATATCTGTAGACCAATTATTGTTTTAAAGGCACTGCTTTCTTTTTTTTTTCTGTCTTCTCACCTTTTGTTTTCATTAGCAAGGAAATGACATTGCCCTTTAAGTTCACTTATGTTTACAGTATGGGAATGAAAATACAGCTGTGAGTATGTAAGAATCCATAAAGTTGATACAAAGTAGAGACAAAAAGCAATGCTCTACGGACCAAATCAATCAAAATAAAATCTCATAAAGCTACTCACCGAGGTGTGTCCTATATTTTAAAATTCTGAGAATTTAGAGTTGTCACTTTAAATACCCAGTAAATAAGTGTTATTAAATTCACTTTTATAGAGCACTCACTTACAATGCGTCTTGTAATAATATCTTTGGTTGTGGGAAAGAAGGAAAGATGTGTTACAACCATATGGTATATGAAGTCGAAGAAGAAAGTTTAATAAAGGGTTGCTACAAGGTTGTGGCTCAGACTTTAGCTGATATTTAGTGTAAAGCTCCTAACTACTTCCCAATGACAAACTTAACTCATCTCACTTACAATACACTTAAGCTTTTAAATCAAAAGGACAGGCACCATGTCAGAATTTATAAAGGAGCTGATTATATTCCTCTGTATTAATTAGGTCTATACTCAAACCAGCACTGAGACTTGGAGCCTTGACTACAGCTTGAGAGCGCTTCATTCTTTATCTATAATAATAATAATTAAATATCTTTGCTTTGATGAAATGTTTTCAGTCTCCTTCAAGATTTTTAATGAACTCTATAAAGCAGAAACTGAATCATAGCTCTTTTGGGAAGCACTTTGGGGGCAGTAGTCTTTATGAAGTTAAAAGCCAGGGGTTCCTCCTATGCAGTCAGTGGCTCCGTTGTACTCAGAGCTACAGCCTGCACTGCAAGTAGGGCTGTAAGGGAATTTTCCCCTAAAATTTTCATCGTGGGAAATTAGCAAGCCCTGGGGTTTTTTTAATCTAAAAAATGAAAATCAAACCTCCTTGTTTTACACTTTTTTTCCCCACCAAAAGAAGCAACAACAGACCTGTGACAGTAAATTAATAACCTTCCCAGATTCCTGCATTTAAAAGAGTGAAAAGCCACTACCATTTTCCACACACCTGCTGTCCCAGTGGCAGCCCCTGCTATATGGCTGCCTCTGTGAGGAGGACAGGGCTCGTGGTGAAGCACCTACCCGGAGCTCTTGGTGGCTGGTCCAGCTCAATTGCCCACATGTGGTGAAGGGAGGGGGAAATCTCTCAGAGAAGACCCCCTGCCTGGGCACCCTCTCCATTTTGGCAGTGAGAGGCGAGAAAACCCCTTCCTTTGGGGTGTGAGGGTCAAACTGCTGCCCTTGGCCCCCCGGGGGGGAGGGGCGCTGCCACCCCTCACCTCAGGGCCTGGCCGTGCCTCAGACTGCAGGAACATGGCGGAGGGAAGGCTGTAGGCCTCACCCCAGGGGCGGCAAGGAGGATCGGCCTCTGCCTCAGCTGCCTGCTCCCTGTCAGGCCCTCCTGCCCCTCCGCCCCATGGCCGTCCCCGTCTTTTGCAATGCCTGCTTCTGTGAGCCCCGCAAGCCCACCCCACGGTTCAGCCTCACCAGCTGTGGCCATGTTATCTGTGAGATCTGCCTCCAGAAAGGTAATGGCTGCGGCAGGCACGGGCGGCTCAGCCCTCTGCTTCAGCGGGTCAGGCAGTGCCAGCGTGCACACATTTACCTTAACTGTTAGCGTTTCTGACTCACTGTGGAAAAAAGAAAGGCCTGAGCATTTCTTCCTGTCAATCAAATGTTATTGATAAACCTTTTCAATTCTTGCTATTGATTTTCTTTAAATAGTAAAAAACCACCTGTGACTGCTGCCAGATGAATCTGGCTGGAGCCATGTGGCTTTGAGAACAAGCCTTAGACACTGAAAACTGGAGGCTTTAATAAAAGCTGAGTCTGGAAGCTTATGATCCATGATTGCATTGGAAAAAAAAATAAGATGGCATTCTCTTCTGTCTAATTTTGGAAAGGGTATGATTTTCATTAGTGAAAGCGCAATTTGCAAAACATAGGATTTGTTTAGGGCAGGTTTTGCTAATAGTCTTAAGACATTTTAAATCTCAGTATTGTCACTGAAACGCTAGAAAATTTTCAGCAGCATTAGGAGGATTGGAGGTGACGTTTTGAAGCTCTTGTGTGTTATATGCAATTCCTGAGTCATATTCTGGGACTCCTGTGATGTGCTTAGATGAAGATCTGTGGAAAAGATAGTGGAATAAGGAAGTTGCTTTCCAAAAGAAAAGAACTGCAGACAAATATCAATGTTTTTCTTTTTGAGGTCATGCTAAATGACCTGGTTTTTGTAAGGGCACACAGAATAAATGATCAGTCTGTATGTCAGCATTGAAAACTTTTGACTAAACTTTTCACAGGATTGCTGTTGAGGCGAGAGGATCAAAAAATGCGGCTTCTAAATACAACTTGCAGGCTCCCAGAACCTGAACAACAGTTTTCCTTTCTGCTGTTAATATTGTTTGGCAGAAGAAAACCTGAGACTTTATATTTTTTTTTTCTGTGAATTCAATAATAATGATAGTATCAGGTTTAAAATGCATTTACTCTTTAAAGATGTTTATAAACATTGATCCTTAGAATCCTTAGAAAGGAAGCAGGTAGTAGAATTATCAATTATACAGATTGTAGTCATATGCATTTACTGGAAATATTTGCTAATATGTTTGCAAATAATCAAAGAGACATTTTAAAAAATGATAGTTTTAAAAAGTGATGTGATGAATTTTTCACTGGAAAAATTCACAAGGTAAAATTATTAATTCTTTGAAGTTAAGGTTTCATATATTTTATTAAGAGAGCCAGACTGGGCCCCAATCTAAAAACTCATATATCTGGTTGACTCTAACTCGTTAGTGCACTTAAAGCATACATTTAATTAAACCCAGGCAAGTAGTCCTATTTAAATCAAAGAAACTAAAAGTCACCTGCATTCAGTGACACTAATGATATTCATAAAATCATTTACATGAATGCTTATTTGCAAGAGTAAGACCTGATGACATTCACACACATTTTCCCTGTGCAACTATATGTAATGGTTATAGAATCAAATTCTTTATTCACGTTTATTTGCATTTCTTGTATAATCTTCAGATTCCTTCCACAAGCTCCAAACAAAGGTTTAGGCATCAAATTCTATTAAAAATGTATTCAATATGTATTGAGTTTGATGTATATTTTAAATGTGTCTTTACCTTACAGGCAAAAAAGATGAATGTTTGATCTGTAGAACTCCTTGTCGTACATTATTCCTTTCAAAACAGGTAAATGAAGCTTTAGTATTGTTGTATTACATTAGTCTGTAGTTTGCTTAACAACTAAATTATTTACATTACAAAATACTTCGCTTTTTTTTGCCAACTGTGACATGAATATTTACTGATGATCGGCTGGTAGACTTAGATACTTATGCACTGTACCATTTTTAGTTTTATGGATTTCTTCAAATACAAGCCTATGGAGACTCTTGGTTTTCAGTTTCTGCTGGACTGTAAATCACTCCAACATTTTCAAGAAATGTGACTGGCTACTGTGTAACATCAGTGACTACTTTCAAAATGTGGAAGAATGTTTATTGACTTTGGCATTTGTACATCAGATAAAGTGGACTGTAATGAATTATTTCATGTAATGGACTGAATCAAAAATCTGCATGGCAGTGCATCAATGTTTTCAAGTGTATTTGGTTTATTTCCCCTTTTTCTCTTAAGCTTAACTCTTTTCCTCATGGCCATGTGATTAAGAGAGGATCTGAAGTATTATTGGAAATTCTTGTTATTCACTAGAGAATGAATAGCTTTTAATTCCCTTTCTTGAGAAATCATTAGAAAGATTTAATTTTCCCATTTCTCCCAGGAACCGTCTTCTCCTTAGCTGATTTCATAAATGGGTTGTGAAAACATTTATATTTTCCTAGACCGATGCCTACCTAAGAGACAAGCTTGCCTTACAATGATAGAATTAAAATACTAAGAGCATTCAACACAGCTAACACCTAAGGTCCTACAAGGCTATAAGGCAATCATGTATATGAAGTAGAGGACAATTTGGGACTAACCCTAAAGTGGTGACCTTGAAGGAGGGCATGTTTTCTCTAGATATGTTTAAAACTGAGCTGATGTATATCTAAATACAGAAATCTCTACCTCTACATTCTTTATATAAAAAAGTAAAAAAAGTTACATTATATTTCATATTTGTAAACACAAAATCTTGCAGAACTGAAACAGGGTGAAGAAGATAATGCTACCAAAAATAAAAAATTGCAGCAAAACAACAGAATGCAAACATAATACAAAGGAAAAATGCACACAGTAATCAAATAAAAAAAAAACAAAAAGCCCCTCATAAAATTTCTAAAGGAGGTGTTTTAATAAACTTTCAATATCAGCCTACCCTGGCTGCAAGTTTTGTTATTAATTTCAGTCACAGAATAATTTAGATTGTCAGGGACCTCTGGAGGTCATCTTGTCCAACACCTTGCTCAAAACAAAACTAATTTTGAAGTTAGATCAGTCTTAAATTGCAGCATTTCAACAGAACTTGATAATTTTCTTCAAAAATACTGAAGGAATTTAAAGATGCAATGATTGGGATACTAACAAAAATATGTTTCATTAGAACCTGCCACTGCTCTGGAGGACTGAAAGGAAGCAAATTACCATATTCTTTAAAAAAGACATTAATGATGATTGCTTAGCCTTGATTAAGAACAGATAAAATGATTGGAATGATAATTAAAGATGCATATAAAAAAGTCATGGCTCTATAATTCACGAACCTGAGTGGAAATATACCTGGTAACCTCTATGAGCTTGATGCTATGGAAGAATTCCCAATGAGTAGGAGGTCCTATAAATGTGTTAAAACTCCTCATTAAATTGTATATTGGGGCAATCAACATCTACACATTAAATATTCTCATCTTTACAGTAATGCATGCTTGTCACCTTTATATGTTCCTTCTATGTCTCACGATCCCCGCTTGCGTTTTCCCAGAGGATGGTTAAGTGCTATGATAAATCAGAATCTTGCTGTTCATTATTTCAGAATATCATGTTAACATCTGCGACTCCTCCATGCAACAGATAAAATATAAACAGTGTTCTACAAATCTTTATTTTAAAGAGTTTTTAAATTATCAATGAAGCTGGTTGGTTTTCATTTTACTCAGATCTAATAGGTTCTTAAACCAAGGTCATTGCTTTGTTAGGACTCTAAATAGGTTTCTAGAGCTTGCCTACTATGAATTCACTTTAAAGATGCCAAATGTATTTTTATGAATACATTAATTTTTCTAGATGAAATTTTATTATCTTGTTTGTATTTTCTTTATCTAAATACCATTGATAGGTTAGAGTGTGCTGCCTATCTGCTTTTCTCTTTCTCTGTCTGCCAATTCACTCTGTGGAAATTTTTGAATGCTTTGGCTAATGTCAACCAAATTCAAAAGAGCAGAGGAAGTTTCAAATGCAATTAATTTCCTCCTGTGAGTTCTATAAAATTAGTAGCTGGGGAAAGCAAGGAAAAGCAGTCTAGTTCCCCTGGTGAGAGAAGTGCAAGTACAGCTCATCAATAATCAGAAGCGCATTTGGCAGCCACATGCACAGTTCTACAGTAACCAAACAGTGCATGCCACCTTTGCTCAGGTGAATTGCTATACAGGACATCGAAGGAGCTCATGTCAGAATATGGGGAACAAAAGATATAAATCTGTTGTAAATCCAGGTTATGAATTTAGCTCCTCACATAATTATTTTTCATACATATGAGACTCAATTCCCTCTTATTATTAAAAACATATAATATAAGCACACACCTAAAATAGGTTTGGCAAATGCAGCTGTTATGTAG
Source organism: Ciconia boyciana (assembly GCF_034638445.1). Classification (NCBI taxonomy): domain Eukaryota; kingdom Metazoa; phylum Chordata; class Aves; order Ciconiiformes; family Ciconiidae; genus Ciconia; species Ciconia boyciana. Next base: position 7,748,879 of record NC_132938.1, on the reverse strand, counting down.
TCTTGGATATTTGACTTTAAACTAGTGTCATACTATTTTTGGAGTAGGTAAAAATATTGTCTCTCTATATGTTTGTGCATTTCCAAATGGAGCAAAGAGTAATTCTTTTTTATTTCAATGCAATATTTTTAATTTAAGTGATAGCACTTATCTTTCTGTTTTCTTAGTAGCCTAGAAAACTGTTGCTTCATTCACAGGTGGCCTACTTCTCATTTGTTTCAATAATTCACTTTTCTTTAATTTTTCAATTTTTTATTCTCTTTGAGATTCTTAGTACTTCTGGGATTAATTTACATTTTGCTTGCAACAGTTTTAGTTATTTTTCATTGGATTTTGAAAGGTGGTTCCTTACATGAAGGATGCCTTTTTTTCTGAGAAAATCTTCTTTTATCATCTAAATATGTTGGGATTGTTTTTGATTTTTTATTCAACTTTGGGCTAGTCGTAAACCTACCTTCTATTATACAATCACTACATATGAAAGAGAACCTTCCAGTTTGCAGTTTACATGTAGATTTTTTTTTAAGCTAGATTCTTAATTTTTAAAAGCTGTTTACTGTTACAGTAGAAGATGATTGAAATATGATCACTGTTAGTAATATAACTATTTTAACTTAGTACTATGACTAGTGTAACTACTTGGGGGTTGTATTTTGTTTGTTTTTCTTATGAATAAATTAAGAATACATGTATTCTGGATTAAAGTAACACTTAACTAAGTTATCTACATTGCTTTGTAGATTTGGATAGATGTCCAAATGTCACTATCATTCTGAAATTAACTTTATATTTTGTAGCATTTCTTTCTCACTATAAATAATCAATATATACCTGAATTACAATGATAGCTTAGTACAGAGCACTTACTCAGCATTTTCTAAAAACATAGAGGGCCATTTGTGAGGCCACATCATGATCTCTAATTAAAAGTCTCAGTCATAAAATACTTGAAAAATTCAACTATCATTTTAAGGCTTTTTTCTTATGCTAGGATAGCACTCTGCTGCCCAACAGGCAGGAGAGATAAGGGGGTTGCAGTCAGCATTGGAACCATTTCGATAAAGGACTTTGAAACAAAACTGATTATAAGATGCATCCATATGGCTGGGGATGGTGAGAACCAAAAAGCCTGGAAAGTGACTGCCAGAAACCTGGCTGGTGGTCTGAAGGCAATGCCTCTTCCAGGGAACCACAACATCTTCCTTGAATGTCCTCTGGAAATTGTTATTGTCTTAGTTACAATAAGTATGAATGTATGTAATATATTTAAACAAAAGCACAAAGCCTTCCAGACGGTTAATAAGGACATTAAATAAAACTGGGCTTTTTTTCAATTTCTGTATCATCCTACTCTTGATCTGTCCGTTTTTTATTTATATACATCAATCAATTTAACACTTCACAAAATGCTTTATTTAATATAGCTTGTAAATAAAAATGCTAACATTGGTATACTTTCTTTTCTTGGTAGACAAATCCTGATATTCAAACACTGTTCATGGGAATAGAAACGTTATGCAAGAAATATTCAAAAGAAATAACACAGGTGAATCTGCCTTATAACTTTTTAACTCTATAAAATAATCAACAACAACTACTGATTTTTATATAAATGGGAAAAATATATGAGTGAATGCTCGAAAATGAATGTATGCCCGTTACCGTCTTTACTTCCTGAATTCCACAGTTTCAGAGTTCTTAAGAAAGCCTAAATTATTCATCACAGTCACTGCTTATGTTTTCAAACTCTCTCTGAGGACCACTAGTCTGGTTATTTTAATGATGTAAAATCACTTTCAATGCTGTGCAATGAAAAATTAGATCTGCCAGAACCTTAAACATGCCCAGATAGTGTGCCCTAATTATAGCAACAAAAAGTTACACAGTGAAAACCTGAGCTGGCTAAAGCCCTGAGCTGAATATGCTCGCTCTGTCTTTTTTTTTTAAAAGTCAAAGTGAGCAAGTTAACAATGATCCCTCATCTGAAAGGCTAGGCTTTATTTAAAATATGAACAATCTAATTCCTAAAAAGGAAAAAAACCCAAAACAGGTCTGCTTTTTTCAGACAGATGCAATAAAAGATTTTAAGGTAAATTTCCTCCCTGCCTTCTGTAAACTCCAGGCAGGATGCCTTCCTTCAAGCTTAGTTCCCAGTCCAGAACTTTAGTAGCTGTCTGGGTTAAACAAATACATACTAACTCCCATTGCCTCCTTGTTTTCTGCATCTCTTCAACTTGCTTTGGGACTTGTCCTTGTCCCTCTTACTGAGCATTTCAGTGGCATTTTCAGGCACTCTAGGTTGAACTGTAGTAGTACATCCTTTCTGAACCTACCTGCAACCTTCATTGTGTATTCTCATCTCCCTTGGGCTGGTACTTGTTTGATATTGTGGTGAGCTTGCTGATCCAGCGGAAAAGTAACCCAGGGAGATCACCTGCTTTCTTTAATGGTGATTATGGATTCACATTTGTTCTACTCTATGCTTCACAACCTTCTCCAGAGCTGAGCGTGGTCCCTTTCCTCAGCACTCCTCCTCCTAAGATACATAGGTGACACAAGGTAAACAAGAAGCTTTCCTCTGTCCTTCCATACACACTTTTTAACAGCATGTACAATGATCAGCAGTTATTCTGTAAGCTGAACAAATCCAGACAGCTATACCACCAATCACACATGAATACGAACTTCTGTAATGTGTCAAAGAAAGGAAAAAATGGACATGATCTCAAAAGACTAAGATGGGTTTTCTGTAGCTGAGATAGATAACCTATGGGAAACACATTGAAGTGTAATTAAGGCATTAAGGTATGTTCAGAACTTCTGCCAGCATCAAAAGACATAAGAGCAGCTTGTGCTCTGTTAGGGCAAAGGTTTACCTAATCTAATATCCTGTCACAACAGCCGGTGCTTAGGAAAGCATATGAGAGCAAGGCTGCCATGTAGTGATATGTCTTCAGAACAGCCTCCTAGCTTTCAACAGCTTGTGGCACAGGGATTTCTCAAGATGTGGTTGGTGCCTTTGCATTCAAAAGCTTGTGGTGGATACTTTTCCCCATGGAATTGTGAAATCATTTTCTGAATATTTAGCATCTATTACATACTACGGAAAGGAGGTCCACAGGTTATACATTGTGTGATGATGATGTCCTCTTTCAGGTTTTAACCTGCTACCTGCTAGTTTCATTTGATACTCTTGAATCCCATTCTAGAAGAAAAAGTAACCATTCCCATGCACTCCATCTGTGCTAATCATTAGTTTTAGACTCCTAACACATCCCTTCTTCAACGTCTTTTTTTCAGCCATGAAGACTCATAGTCTATGTGGTCATTCTTTTACTGAAACTCTTACATACCTCTGATTACTCTGAAATATTTCCAGACCTACTATATCATTTCTGAGATGTTAAGCAGACTCAGGATACAGTAACATACCTTTTTTTGAAGTGGAATAATGATAGTTCCTATTCTATTCGTTTTTTAACCACTTCTAAGATCTGATTTGCTTTTTTGACTGGTACTGAGCACTGAATTGACAATTTCACAGATTTCTCCTTTATAGACCCAAGACCTCATTTCTGAGTGGTGGGAGGCAGCTCAGAGCCATTACTTTCTGAGTGGCTGTTTCTTCCATCAGTTCTTCTGAAGACACTTCTGATCCTTTGATGAGTATCCAATGGGAACCTCCTAGGCTCTTCTACAGTGAATAAAAAGTAATCATTTCAATTAGGTACTCCACTACGGATTTATCACTCTGAGTGTTTCTTCTTGGTTGTCTCTATCCCTACACATTTTCTGGCAGTTTTACACATGCGAAGAAAGATTTATTAGTAAATTATTGCCTATTGTAATTTATTCCTCAAGCTCTTGTCTTGCCTACCTTGTATGTTTTTACTTTTAACCTGTCCTGGTTTATGATCCTCATCTGGACACAAGAAGTGCTTACACACCACCAGACAGTGTGTCTAACAATTATTTTTTAATTAACAGGATATTTTTACAAGGCAAGTTATAATGGCCAGTAAGACACATTACTTTTTATGTTGCCATTAATTTTATGTGTTTGCTTAGCACTAATGAATAAGAAACACTGCAGCTAAACTGGCTTTCCAATCTCTTTACCTTGTTATTGAACACAGTGCTAAAATATGAATTCAGTGAAATAAATCTACCAACTCTAGGGTAGATCATACTAGATGATTAAATAAACTTTATAAGACTTTCTCTATCAGTGATAATAATTTGGAATGTTTTGTTAGAGAGGATTTAAAGAAGATATGTTAAATACTTATTAAAATATAGAAAAATTTGAATACTGTGAAGTAGTTAATCACTTTTTTGCTGAGGTGGCATAAATGTAATTAGGTGAAGCTTGATATAACTGTACTTATTTTTAGATTTCAGAATTTCAAGAAAAACATCGTAAACATTTATTAGCATACCACAGACAAAAGGTAACTCTACTTGTGATTTTCTTTCTTTCTTTTTTTTTGTTTATGTGTGCCTTGTTACTTTGGTTTATTTTTAGAAAATTTATTCACCTTTCATTGGAATACTTAGAATAATTTATCAGGATTGCCTCATTTCTGTCATTATAAATACTAGTTTGTAATTGTTTAAAATCTATGAGCACTTTATTAATTATGGTTACTATTATTTAATAAAACAGATTTTAGTTGTGGGGTGACTGAGTTTAAATGGCGAGTCAAAGGACAGGGAGAGAAGAAACCAATTCACTGCATGGAGGAGAAAGTGAAAGAGGTGGGGAGAGATTGGTACTCAGATGATAAGCCTAGAGGAAAAGAAGACTAGGGCTGACAAAGTAAATGAGAAGCTTGAGCAATGGAGAGCAACACTAAGGGCTAGTACCCTGAGTGAGGGATAGCTCAATGGAAAGAGAAACAGGTATTGAATTTGTGACAATGCCTCTTCCTCTGTAGGTTGGAAAGAAAATTTCATTTTCATTTCTCAGCTACTTCTAAATATTTGGTAAAATAGTTGGCTGTTTCATACATTTCTAAGGACATGGCCAGGTAAATTACTTAAAGCTACTTGTCAATACTGGTGAATCAACCCAAAACTTAAGTGCTTTGTGGATCATTCTCCACTGTTTTCCATGACTGCATTTTGGGATCAGTCCTAGTGTACTGTGGAGTGGGTAGTTCTTTCAAGGTCCTGTCCTTCTGCTTTCAAAGCCAGGCCATGGAGGAATCCTGATTTTATGCCCCCTTCTAATCGATTGTACTGACTCCAGAAGGTAAAACTGAACCTGTAGGCAAAGTAAAATAAAGCTCTTAATAGAATTTTGCGTAAATAGAAATGTTATCTCCAAAGAATCTATGCAGAGTTTTGATACTTTTTGATGGTTAAGTTTCTAAGTTATTTACTGTTGAGATATTCATTTAACAGCGGTTGTGAAGTACTCAGGGATGCTGCTTGACCTAAGGAAGGTGTTTAGGTGATAGTACAGAAACAGCTGAAGGTTTAGCTGGTTGCTATTTCAATGGCACACTGTTTTGGGCGGTTTGGTTGTTGTTTTGTGTATTTGTTAGTATTTTAAAACTACTTGCATTGGATCAGGGTCAGAAGAGGCTGGTTGTCTTACATACTCTACGTGCAGCTATGGCTAGCACTGGTGAGGCTGTTTTGGTGGAGGAATGGTTTGACAGTGAGGCTGAGGTGAGAAAGGAAGAGAAGAGTTTCCCTGTGCAGTGATATACCTGTCTCCTTCCTGTGAGTTTCTGTTAGCAATGCTCCCTCTTTCAGGGCTACTGGGAGGGAGTCTGAAGGAGCTGGGGAAGGCTAGATCACAGCTGGCAGAGGCACACAGGTTGAGAGAGTGGGACCATATGCTCACACTCAGGGGTATAATCTCCATCTGAGTCTTCCTGCCACTGGCTTTGACATGAAGGTGAGTGGGAAAAGGATGGAGCAAGAATGATTTACAGTATAAATGGTTTGGCAAATGACAATCACCCCTGGGAAGGTGAGGAAGCACAAATCTACCCTTTGACACAAGTGCTTCTTCCTGCCACCCTCCACTCTGCAGGTCTTGGCCTTTGGGAAAGGTGGAGTACTGCATAAGGAAATTCACAACTAGGTTCTCATGTTTGGCTATCTTGTTTATGGTCTCCTTCCTTATTTCTAGTCTGTCATCCTTGTCGCTGTCAACCAACAGCTCTCATGACCTTGATAAAAGCTTCTTTGTTGCTGTTTCTGTGAGTTGTACAGGTACTGGGGTGCAGATGATGGCGTGTGGTGTGGGCACTTGATGGCCATATCAAGTGCCCTGGCAAGGGCACTTCCTGGCAAGTCTAGATTTCGTGTTGTGTTAGGACCCAAAGATATTGAAAATCAAATAGTTATTCACCTTCTTTAAGGCATTTTGGCCTTAAAATGATCCAGTCCTACAGAGTGACAGGGTAAAGTACATTCTTCCTGACATCTGTGCTGGTCACTTTCTTAATCAAACCTAGCTCTCATTAGGAAAAAGAAAAAAGAATACAAAAAAATCAGTTCTTAAATAAATTAGATTTTGTCTTTAATCTGTTTTGCAGAGTTTCACATCTGCAAAAAGAGCATAATATCTCCCACAAACAATATGATTTTTTAAAGGTATATCAGGTAATATTATTAAAGAATTCAAATAATATTGTGAGGAGAAGCATGAAAAATTAACAAGAAAATTCATAATTTGTCTTCAAATCAAAATATGAATGATGTGAAGTAATGAAGGACAAAGGTCACACAATGGAAATTAAGGATAAAATAAAGGTGCAGTATTGAGGCTATTGAGTAAGTTTTTACATCCTCCATAAAATATAATGTATGGTTATGTAATGAAAGACTGTAAAAAATACACATAGTAGGAAGCTGACCTAATGTTCTTGACCTTAATGTTCTTCAATTTTGCAAGCTCATAACATTCTTTAATGGAGATATTTTTGGTTGTGTCTATAACATAATAGGAAATACCCTTTGCATAAACTTATTACTAATAGATACTGCACAGAACTGAATAAATTTTGAATCTGAAATGAGAAATATGGGAACATGGTATTTGGTATTTTGTACAGTTATTGGTATTTTTTCCAGATCATTCCATATTAAATGCAACATAACTTTTATATCCGATATGGAAAAGAGGAAGAAAAATAAAAGCAAACTATTTTAAAGCATTTTTATTAGTATTCATTTATCCGATATTACAGCACACTTCTTAACAAAAAGTAATCAAACTAAGTCTGTAACTGCCAAAAAGAAGCATATCTTTTTCAGACTGTTTAATGGATCCATATAACAGCTATAGTCTTGCCCCAATAAATCTGCAATAGCAATGATACCTAAGATTAAAACCAATAGAAAACAGTCTTTCAACACTTTAGCATACTAATTGTATGAGAATGAAGTTGTATATCACACAAATAGATTTTGTTTAAATCTATGATTATCTCACAGATGGTAAAGTTGGAGGAATCTCTCAAGAAAGTAACACAACAAATGCATCAGATACAATGGTAAGAGGTTTGTAGCAGCAAAAGTAAATGACAAACAAATGCAGTAAAAGTAAATGACAAATAGTCTTTGTAATCAGACAACAGTAAGTTTAATTGATAAAACAATTAAAAAGTCATGCTTTGTTTGCCTTTCTCATATATTGTGTTGCATAAATAGAAGCAGCATATTTTTACAGAAATAAATGAACAGTGATTTCTGTCATCAGGTCCATTTTCTTCACATTAATCAAGCCTGTCCGGAAGGAATCCTTTTATTTTTAAATTCAAGTCAGTAGTTACTCTAAAAATGAACTTTTAGCAATCTCTGTTTTTTGTGATGAATTAAACATCATATAGATATTCAGTTTTAAAATTTTTATTTGCATTTACATGAACAAGTTTGTGTTTTTTCCAATGGGCTTTCCAGCATCAGCCTGGAAAGTACTATGATATCTTTCCTAGTATCTAACCCATTTGCAAAATTACCAGAATTTTGTAACATGATTCTCATCTTCTGTTTCTAGTAAAAATCAACTTACTGACTCATCTTAAATTAATCTTTTTTCACAAATGTGTCAAAGAGATAGCCAAGAGGTAGCTCATCATTATCCTTCTGCTCATTGACTGATACACCTTAATCTTTTCATTTTATTTATTTCCAACTTAAAGCCAAAGTTCTTATTGATCCCTAAATGCACTTTGTGCTATTACTTTTAATTTCATTAAATTTTATTTCAACTATTTGTTTGAAAAGATCACATTTTTAAAATCATTATGTAGTTCTCCTCAATATTGATGTAACTTTCTATCTTCAGAACTTTCTGTCTTCAGATTTCACAAACTGCAGGCTATTCCTGAGTCATTATGGAATATATTAAACAGGATCAGTTGCAAGACTAAACTGAAGGGGGTCATCACTAATAAAATTTCTGCACTGTCTTCACCCTTTGTTGTTGTTGTTTCCCTTTTAACATTATTTATGGTATACTTACCTGAATTAATTGCTCTTATCTCTGCTTTAAAGTCCACATGGCCTATACAGCACTCTGATGTTTAAATTGAATTAACGCAGAAAACTGTACTATCTTGCTACTGGTTAAAAAATTCTGCTTACCAGAACATAAAACAAAACAAAAAAGATATCAGATTGATCTACTGTGATCCACTTACAGTGAAATTATTACATTTTCCACATAACATTTGTTTCCATGTCCTATTTTATCCTTCCCATTTTCTAAGATTTCAAAAACTACTGGGAAAAAAACCTAACAGGCTTGGTCTGCTTTTCCCTTTTAGTGAATATGGGTAGTAAGAGTACTTAGTGTATAGTTACAATGTACTTCTCCCTATAGATCCATCTTCTTGAGAGAAGCCCTTCATGAATGCCACTTTATGAATACCAGTGATCAAGGACGTTGAAATGTCCTTAATAAGCCAGTTCATGAAGCCAGAAATTTAATTGCAAAATTTTGTTAATCTTTATTCCTTTTCTGTGTTTTTTCAGTATAGACTTTCTTTTGACTTTGACGTGCACATAATACTGTATTATGCTCTCTTATGCTCCTTGGTGTAATATAACTGAAAGAAAAACAGTATAAAGGAAACTAGGTATGTGGTGGATTATCATAGTTTATTTTTATCCACTGCCTCCTTTTCCTTGTCTGCATCTCAAATAAATAGCATCTTGGTTATACCAAATACAGAGTTCTTACTGAATTTCAGATTTTTCAGAGTTCTACCAAGAGAGTGTGACCTAGGGCTTCTACTCACATGCCCAGTAGACATACTCCTCTTATGTGTGGTTATAGGCAAAGGTATCAGTTTTACATAGCTGCTGGTGAATAGCATAAATATGCCAACATTTCTTTTGTTAACTAGATTTTTTAAAGTTTGGGAAATGTATACATTGAAATGAAGATTTTTGACTCAACTGTAGTTAATAGTTGTATTTTAACATCTGTTGTTCCATAAAGTACTCTGCCATAGTGTTATCCGAAATTGATATTGCTGTGCTTGTAATGACTGATACAGACATTATGATATATAGAAGTTAATAGCGTATCAAATATATTGCTTATTTTGCTTCATGGCAAATAGCGTCATGTTTAAACCAGCTATTGATGGATAAAATGCTTTGATGTTATGCTTTACTGACCAGTTAGACAAATGAACTAACCAAACCAGCTTCCAATTTATATCTGTTGTTTCTTCTGTTTCCCCCTTAGTATGAAACCTCCTGAACAAACCACACAACTACCATTTTCCAGTACAAGTAGAAATCCACTTTCCAGTAAGAAGTGTTGGTTTAACTTACTATGGAATACATATCACTGGATATAGCTATGTTCTAATAACAAATTTATTAATGACTTTAGTTCCTTCAAGGAAACAGAATGGTTACTCTTCATGTTGTCTTCATCCTAGTCATCCTTCCACTTCTGAAATGTAGGTAAAAATCCATTAATTTTCAATGAAAATCTTAACCATGACAACATACTGATATTTTATACACACAGACTTTTTTTTGTAGTGAGTTTAAAATAAGTATATTTTCTGATTTTGTGCTTTGTTTCTGCAAACTGTGTAAGTATGAAAAAACTGAGGAGGGTCTTATCTATCTAAGTGTACATAATAACTACTTGTATAGATTGCCTTTGTACTCACTGGGAAAAACTCTAAGGCATGATGCACCTTATTCTAAAGACTTTCTGGAGAGATAGATTGATTAATTGGTGAGGATCTCTTCCCATTGACTGTAGGGAAAATCTAAATTACTTGTACAGACGCCTGTATGTACTTTGTTATTGTCTAAAGTTAGATGTGATGAACCCCAGTAAGGCTCATTAAATTTTAAGTAAATCAAACATACAGCTTGCTCAAGCTAAAAGATTTCTATACCTGTGACTGTGACTTTATTTTTTATAAAAAATATAATTTCAGAATGCCCTTGTTGTGGAAACAAGTGACAAATATATAAATATGCATATTTATTCTGTCTTAAATACAAGAATAACAATGCTAATAATAAAAAAACTTTCTCTGTAAATGTCTAAACCAAAGCTCAGAATCAATAGATTTTTCTTATTGCTAATGGGTTTTGGAACAAGTCCTAAATGCTCATGTGTTATGTGTGATGTGTTATGCATTGTGTATTATGCTTGTCCATTATTAGTCAAATTTAACATGAGCATATAATGTAATTTTAGTCATTATAATGAATGTGTTATTTTTATTACAATGTCATACTTATTTTGACCTTTGTTGTAAGAACGGAGTCAATGGAGATTGATCCTGTACCTTCACCAATGAGGAAAGTAAGTGTTTTTTTCTGTATATATGCTTTTATTTATACATATGTATATATACATATATGTGCTTTTGATTTCTCCTACTCTGTTAATACTGCAAAAAATAGGATCCCTCCCCATTCAAAACAATTCTTATGTACATGCTGATTTCAGCTATGCTTGATGCTTAGTAGATGTCAGTAGGTCCCCAAAAAGGAACCAAGAGGAAATAAATCACAAAATTGATTTCTGGAATTATATTCTCCACGTGCCATATACAGGCTTTTAAACTTCTGATGCTAAACTAAATGGCATATTCTTGAAATCTCAGTATGTTTATATTATAAAAATATTGTAACTGTTTCCAAAATAAATGTCACTAATGCATGAAACTGCAAGTTACAATTAAATTTAAGTTCTAATATATTAAGGAATGGAAATATAGGTAAGATTTCCACCTTCACCTGAGCTCATGTAGATGTCTGTGGTGCAGATCTATGCTAGCATCTCAGGATTTCCTTTATGGATTGGTTATATCCATAGACAGACCTATAACTGAGGATATAACCTATGGATTAGTATGTGTGATTCATCTCATTCTAAAGGACACTTATTGGTCTCATTCCTGTTTCTCTTCCTTGACTATAAATGGAATTTCGGGGGATCAGGGTGGATGTAAATGCTGTCATTGCGGATGTCTGAAGTTACAAGAGGTGAATCACTTGGCACTCTTAACTTCACATCACACTGATTTTCAAAACATTCCTGAAATTTCATTTATGATGGATAAAAGTTTTTTTTAAGCTTAAAAAACTTAAGAAAAAACTTTCTTAAGTTTTTTAAGCCATTTGTGGCTTTTCTTTTCATTATCTTTCACTTTCACAGTCATTATCATTCACCTTTCATAAACAATTTTGTTTGCTGCTTGACAAGGTGATCTTGCTTCTGTCTATGCTCAGGGGCATCAATATGTGTATAGTATCTTCACATGTTAAGAAAAAGCTAGGTGTAGAAGCCAATGGTCTGAAAGCAGTTTCACTTGATATTTGAGTAGGAAATTGCAAGCTTTGAATGACGTCTCTAAGATGAGAATGAAAGCAGGAGCTTTTCACTGTATTAGCATTCTGATTAGGGGAGGTAACATCCAGGAACAGATGCTGGCTTAAGAATGGAATCTCAGCCCAGAAAATGATGTAAGTTTCTGTCATGGTTTAGCTTCAGTCAGCAACTAAGCACCACACAGCCACTCGCTGACCCTCCCCCCTGCGGTGGGATGGGGGAGAGAATCAGAAGAACAAAAGTAAGAAAACTCATGGGTTGAGAACAGTTTAATAATTGAAAAAAAAAATATTGTAATGAAAAGGAACACACTGAGACAGAGAGAGAAACAAAACCCAGGAAAAAAACAAGTGATACAACCACTCACCACCTGCCGACTGATGCCCAGCCAGTCCACGGGCAGCGCTCACTGCCCCACAGCCAACTCCCCCCAGTTTCTATACTGAGCATGACGCCATATGGTATGGAATAGCCCTTCAGCCAGTTTTGCTGTGCTCCCTCCCAGCTCCTTGTGCACCTGGCAGAGCATGGGAAGCTGAAAAGTCCTTGACTAGTGTAAACATTACTTAGCAACAACTAAAACATCAATGTGTTATAAATCCAAAACACAACACTATATTAGCTACTAGGAAGAAAATTAACTCTATCCCAGTCAAAACCAGGACAGTTTCTGATATTTTTCTTGTCCGAATGTGACAGAGAGGACTTCTTGGAATAAAACTAAAATAAATGTACATCCCCCACCCCACCCCCCTGCAGTAGATCTCGAAAAAATAGTAACTTAATTCTGAGGTTTTGCATTTTAGTGCTATGAACAAGACTGGCAGTGGAGAGCGCCAGGAATCTGCAGGCTTTATAGACCTCAAAAATGTAACACTGTTGCTTAAAATACCTTAATAATTAACATACTTATTACACTGTAATTAATACCTTGCCATTCATTTAGCCTGAGACACCGACCGGTCCAATAAGATTATCATTAATAACTCCACCGCAAGATGGACGTATGGGTGAGTAAAAATAAAGTTTGTAACTGGATAACATTTGTATTATCTTGAGAGGATTAATAAATTAAAATCCATACATTAGCAATTTAGTGAGCAAACTTGAATTGTGTTGAGGTATAAGGAACTTATCATGTAGACATTGATCCAGCAGATGGGAAATGGTTAAAAATGAAGAATGAAATAAGTCTTCCTAGTACTGACCTACTCTGTTCTGTGAATAATTACTTGTAACCAAAATGGTTTTTGCTAAGCAATCATAGTCAACAGTTGCAAAGAAAATACTGTAATAGTGTGTATGGTTGAACAGAACAGGTGTACTTGCGATATATGTTGTTGACCCTCTATTAACCTTCATAATTATATGTTTATAGTTCCCAGAGATTAACATTGTCCATAATGTCATGTTAAAAATCACATGAGGGAAAGGGGGGAAACTAAATTCAAGTTACAAAAGTATTTCATAACAGAAGTGAGGTCATTAATGTGCGATCAAGAATTTCTTCAGAAAGGTGATTTTTTTTTTTTTTTCCCAACATATCACTGTAATAGGGTATAAGACATTTTACCTGCCTGTACTTTTTTTCATTCCTGGTCTGTTGCAGAGCTTGGGTAACACTCTGATGTAAATAAGACATGAATGACAGCCTACTGAAATTAGTGCAGTCTGCTAGAGTACTGTTTATTTGTGAGTAGTTTCCCAGAATTCCTAATGCTCTGCAGGTCTACCATTCATGTGTCCCTCCCATTCTTGGTTTTACATTCAGCATGTATCTGTAACAGTCCATTCTCAGGCAGTCTTTTAGCTGGCTTCAGCAGTTAATAGAATCTATCTCCAGCCACATAAGGATGTTTTACATGGTGTAAACATCCCAAAACAAAGACAAATGCAATTGCAATGCAATTGTAATGAAGGAGCAAAAATTGCTTTTTCTATGTTATGTCTGATTTATATGTTCAGATCCTTCCTAAATGCATGCTTGCCTATAAATTTATGGATAACAAGATAACGAGAGCTGAGATTAACTATTTTTTATTGTGTCTAAATATAAATAGATATTTAATTAGATAGTAAAATTATATGTAGAACAATTATGTGTTCAGCACATTTCTGAATCAACCCATAAAGTTTTGCAGTGGACAAAGCTCAATGAATCAAAGCATACTTGCAAAAGTAAGGGCAAGTAGAAACAATGCTTTAATGGTGCACTAAAGAATGTCTCCTTCTCAGAGATGGGTGGGGTAAAAAAGAATAGCTGAAGAACTGGAGCACCTCAGCAGAGCTATCTTGATAGTCTAATAATAGCCTAATAAATGAGAGAAGATGAAAGAAACCAACATGTGTTTAACTTGAAAAAGATTTGCAGGAATGGTGCAATATGATGTTTTCATGACAGCTAAGCTCTATGTAGGATTAATCTATTGAGACTAAAGAAAATTTTTCACCTTTACCTTCTGTTGGAGTACTGCTGAGGACTTTTGATAGTTATACGTTTGCTAGATCTTCTTCCATCAAGAGGCACTGGAAGACAACTCATGCCTCAGCAAATGTGTTGTCTGTGCTAAATTGTAAAAACACATTATTAATTTTTAGGGCTTTTTTAATAATTTTAATCCTTTCTCAAGTGACATGGTGACTTTATTTTGTCAGCCAATTCCTTATCTTTCATTGTCTATTGTAATTGTGCACCATTTTTAATTCTTGAATAAACCGATCATGAATTTGTCCCAAATAATGCAATTAAAGTACTAATCTTTGTTTCCAAAGTTATCTCCTAAGTAAAATGGGTAATTCATGTTCGTCCTGTTTTCAAACATTCGATTCTTACAGGTAGCGTATCCTACAGAAATTCTCAGTCATCTGGAATTATGTCAAGTCAAAATAGTAGAGCAGGATCTACAAGGTAATTAAATACCTTTTCAAGATGTTACTGTCTCCTATGAAAGACTGATATTTCTATTGTCTGGCATGTATTAATCTGTATGTTTAAAGGTTATATTCTATATCTGAAGAAACGTTATTGTGCAGGCTAGCTATCACGTATATGAATAAGTTTGTTATTGTTGGAAGGTTTTATTTTGAAATCACTTTCTTCAAAAGCGTGCAGAGATAATCTGAGTTCCTGTAACTGTGGACACCTACAGTCATGGTACTTTTATACAAAGGGTAGTCATTTTATAGTAAAAAAGTGCAACAACGTGTCTGCTTTATAATTCTTCTAAAAATCAGAGATGACAACACAATATCTACACAAGAGCTATTCTCTGAATAACCTGAACATCTTCATGCAGTGTGTAGCAGGTGTTTCAGGTTTTTCATCTAAACATTGAAAATGTCTCAAACTGTGAGAATTATTAACATCAAGAAAAAACTTAAAATGGTTCCAGAAAAAGTGAACTCTTGTTCTCTATAATCATTAAGCCAAATATATCTTCCTAGCACAAATTTAAAATACGTATAACAAAATATTTCTTTTTTTCCATCTCTAATTCTCAGATCATCTGTTTTGTCTTTCTGCTTTTTAAAATATGTAAGAATCCTAAAAAGGTAAAGATCTGATAAGGAATATGTAGAACACAATACTTTGTAGCATTTTCTATCAAAATATTTGCACTATGAATATAAGTGGTTTTGAAATCTCTTGTACTATGAAAGTAGCCTCAAATCATATCCATGAATTAATTTCATTAACAGGTCCACACCTATAGGACTACCACATAGTGGATGTTCACTTACATCATCATCTGGATCACAAAGTAGTAGAAGGGGGTCATGGGCTACTTCTGATTTCAGAACCCCTCAGTTGTATCCATTTACAACACCTTCCCCACAGGTGTCCGTAACGAGGCATCCAATCACCATCTCTGGACTTCTGCAAAGACAACATTTAGGCAAGTATATTATTTAAAATAACAACATTTAACACTTCCTGAAAAAATTTCAGTATAACATATGCTTATTACTTCTTTACTGGAGAACAGTAAATAAGAAATAAATTAAGCAACACAAAAGTCATATTTCAAAACTCGAAGTAGGCTATCAGCAAAATATGAAAAATGTTGATGTTTATGACCAGTATTTTGCCTTAGCCTTCTGTGCAATAGAATATCTGCTGTGAAAATGTGTTCTTGCTTCACCCCAGAATAGTATTTTAACAGACATTTAAATCTAATAATTTCCATAATAGTTTTCTAGAAAAATACCAGTTCTAAATAATGCAAAGCATATAATAATTGTGCAAAAGCTAGTCTTGCAACAAATCTCAAATAAGGAGTAGAGAAAAGAAAAACATGAGTGGAGGAAGCAGTGAACTCAGTGGGAGTCATAGCAAGACTGAGATAATCAACAGGAGTCCTTTAATAAAGCAGAATAGTTGAGTTGACATGCGGGAAAGAAGGAAAAAAATGCCTGTAATGAAAAGAATGAATAGGAGACAGTTCCTGTATGACTGAATGGTGTGTTGTAGGAAGTGGGTGACAGTTGACATCTCGCTATGTCCAGCAGAGAAAAGAGGAACATAAAAGGAAACTGCAGTATTCTCAGAGTAAGAAGTGAAGTATTAGTCACCTGGTTATTAAGAACTAGGGAATATTAATGGAAATGAACAAATGAGTGAACTAGTTCTGAAAATGAACAATGGGTAGGGAATGAGCAGATGATGAGACAGAGAAGAGGAAGGAAGATGTGTTAAGGAATAGAAAAAAAGGTGAGGATATTAAAAGGGTTGGGAGAAGAAAAGGAGCCCAGAACAGTGCATGGGACAGAACAAAGGCTATAGAGGAAGCAGATTAAAAAATTTATGAAGAATGAAGATAAGAATGCAGAATATTAGTGTAAAAGAGGAAGCAGGATGGACTAAAGGAAAAAGATGAGAGGACAGTAAAGGCTATTTTTCCTGTGAAGCAAGAAAAGTAGAAGAGAGACACTCTGGATAGTTACAACAAACAGACCAAACAAAAAAGCAAAGAATAAGAAAATGATGTGAAGAAAATTAAAGAAGACAAAAGCATTTTCTAGTATTTTATTTTTATGTTTTATTAGTATTTACTTCATTGTACTTCTCTGTCACATGCTCTGTATCTTCACAGTTTGGGAGGACAGGCTTAGATGATAATAATGATCATTTGTTGCTGGCCATTTTTCCCATATTCTGTATGATATTAACTTTATTTCTTTTATTATTACCTATTATCCCGTCACAGACTTCAGTAGTAATCCTCCCAATCCCGCAATTTTTTCAGTCCTAGTACTGTTCTCTCATTTGCCAAATTTTCTGTCTCAACTTCACATTTCTTACAGATCTGGCTGTCAAGACACACATAAATATCCACAAGTGACAGTAAAAAGGGAGATAGTCCAGAGTATTATTTGTTAAGTGCAGCATAAAACTAGCAAAAGCAGCTGCATAGTGACCAGCCCAAGAGGGGTGTAGGTAGGAATTGCACTGGGGCAGATTAATTCATAAAATCGTAGAATCATATAGAATCATAGAATCATGGAACAGCCCAGGTTGTAAGGGAGCTTGAAAGATCATCTGGTCCAACCTTTTGTGCTAAAGGGAGCCTAGATGAGATTATCTACCACCCTGACCAATCACATCTTGGAAACCTAATTCTCGTATTGCAAAGTTCACATCACAAGTGAATTTTTTGTTATTTACATTAAAAGGATAATTCAGTTATAAAGCCATATTTTTCAGTCCCTATTAATAAATGTGAGCTTTCTATTGCAAGAGTAACACATCCTAAGCAGTTTTTAGTTCATGAAACTTCATGAAACCAAAATAAAGATTTTTTAAGAAATTCACTCATACTCAAGTTATGAATGCTTATAGCTTGTGGAAGGTTACATCATAATTGTTTTTCTTGTGCAATTTCTGGACAGTGATATAGCATGTGAAATAATGCATGAGCCTGATGGAATCTGTAAATAATATAGTAGAAATCAAAGTGAAAAAAAGCAGCTATATTGAACTTAAGTATTAGTCGTCTTTGAGCTATATGTTTACAAGTTAATTGCAATTCATATACAGAACAATGCTTTGGACATTCACTTGTGTAGCTGAAATTGGAATATGGCAAAAATGCTTTTACGGAAAGAGAAACCTAATTCTTTTATATAAATACAAAGGAACATATTTAGATTCATAAAAAGAGCTATACAAAAGTTCTCATCAAAATGTATGGGTTTTATTTTTAGTTTTTGAGAATTTTTCACTTTCTCTCTTCCTTCAATAAGTTCCCAGAATAATTTACATGAATAAAATTTTCCATTAGTCTTACTAAATTTTTTTCCATTTGTACTTGTATTCTTATTCTAGGATCGACTAATTTTGGAGGACATTCAACAGAAAGATAAGGAAACATCTGTGAATTGTTTTGGTCAATAAGCATCTGGAGAAGCCCTACACAGTCTTTGGATATCAAAGTATTTGTAATTTCTATAAAATGTCAAATTGGCATAAACCAGTTAACTGTTCAGCGTGAATAATGTATTTAAAAAACCACTGATCTTGCTGATTAACATCTACAGTTGTTTTAAACAGGAGTACAAAATCCTCTTACTGTTTTTAGAAATTTTGTCTTAAAATATATAAATAAACAGCCTTTATTAATTAAGTGTTAAGACAAAACATGATTACATATTCAATGACCATTTCTTGCTGTGAATGCATTGAGCTGCAACAGAACTCTATCTTTAAATGGTTGTGCCTGTACAATATTAAAGATGAGCTCCAGTCCTAAAAAAAATTTTAATTTATAGATTTTTGATTCCAGAATTCCAAATTTTGGTTCTTGCTCAATAGGTCACTTTTTGTTTGCACTGTTGAAAGGGGTAAGGTTTGAGGGATATTACATTCTAGCAGGCTCTGCCAAGCTCATAATACAGTATCTATTCCACGTTCCAAGAAATTTACCATTTGATTTAGGTAGTAATGATTTCTTCCCAAAATGGAATTAGATGGGGAAACTGGGATGAAGAGAAAAAAACACAGTGGAGACTGCCTTTACTCTCACACAGGAATAGCAACTGGAGACTCTGAATGGAGGGTGCTAGAATACAACCTTTCTCTTTTGAGAATAACTCTGACAATTCTGAAATTCCCACCATTCAATAACATTCAATAACTCTGAAATTCCCACCATTACTGTTTATGTCTGGCAACATTTTGGTATGAGTCATCAAATATGCACCTTTGTTTTGTTTTGGCCCTAACTTTACCTGGACTATTTAAAAAATAATAAAACTAAAAGCTGAGGTTTTTTAGATAAAGTCCCCTAAGTACATGATAAGTTTCTTTTGGGTTCAAATGTTTTGCTTGACCTAAAAGAAAAGTTAGAACAGAAAGGGGAATATAAAGGAGTTTTTTTGTGATGCAGAGGCAAAATGTTAATTCACCCAGAAAACAGAAGAGTGAATGATTGTTCTTACTGTCTCTGAATTTGATTTTATTGTTCTTATATCATCTCCGCAGCTAGCTACTGCAATGAGTTTTAACTGGCAAGTGTGCCCCTTGAATGAGAGTAAAGTAGATGGAGAAACACCTGTTTTGTGAACATCGCTGGAGCAGGGGCTTCCATAACAAATATTTAGCTTCACATTTCCCTTATTTCAATGTAAAACTGCTTTTACTTTTTTACCGTGGGAAAGTTTGTGTGTTTTCTCCTCTCCAATATTCTCATACTTCCAGTTTTTGAGGGGATTTGTAAGTAAATTTCCTTTCAAGCAAACTTCCATTTAAAAGATTTAGTTTTACGATTCCACGGACATATACAAGTAAAGGAGTGTGGTGTAACTTTTTGAAATTCCTACTCTCCTTTAGTTCCAGATGAGCTAGAATAGCTTGAAAAATGAGGCTAGTAAAATATGATTGCCAGCTTCCACATGAATTGTGCCCCAATGGTTTTCTGTTTGTTTGGATCACAAAATGGTATTCTTTCTAATTTCTATTTTACTACACTGCAGAGTCATCATCCAAGTCTGCAAAGTCATACTATAGCTTTTAAAATTGCTGAAAGTTGCATTCCACAATCAGGTGAAATATCTTGGTTTTATTAGTTTTGTTTCTCCCTCTTCCCCACACTCCCCCCCCACCCCCATCAATTCCACAGTTGTAAATGAAGACAGAATTTGAGGCTGGCAAAGTTGTGTTTATAAATGGGACTTGTCTGAAGGTTCCCTGGAAGGAATCATATAGGAAGGAGTCATATATGCTAGTTCTACAGAACTAACAATAATAATAAAATGCACCCTGTCATTCAAAGGTGTGAATAAGTATACCCAGAGTGCTGAATGATTTCTGTGGTGCTGCTCATGCAGTGGTTTCCACACAAATTCAGTAACGATCTTCATGGCTCTGGTAATCTTCACCAGTTCACCTTTTCTGTGGTAAAAGCTCGACACAGGCAGAGCGTGTTTTGTGGCTGTAGGTTGAGAAGAGAACTTGGAACATCACATCAATAAAGACAAGATATATAGTATAAAAATGGATATTTATATAATTTTACTTCTGTTTTGAACTACTTAGTATCTAATAGTATCTTCTACCTAATCTATTTGAGCCCACAGTCCAATCCTTAAGGAAAAAAAAGGCTCATCTTTGGAGATGTTACAGCTTTGAAATGCATTTTGAAGAGAAAACAGAATGTAATTTCAGTTAAAAAAAAAGGCACAGGAGCTATACATGCTGATTAGAAATACCTTTGAATGGCACTCTCTTGCTTTCCAGTTCAGACAAAATGAAAATTTTGAAAACACAAGTTAATGAACTGACTATAATGTGAAATTTCTCAAAACTTACATCCAAGTGGCTCTCATATAGTGCAAAATAATTTCTAGAAAAAAAAATTAAAAAGAAAAAAAATTGAGGAATGTAATCTGCCATTTTTATCATTTGTTCAAAAAAAGTTGAAAATACTTAATTCAGTATTTTCTTCTTTAAGAAGAGGAGAAGAAAAAAATCTAAGTTTCCTCTATCTGGCAATAAGCACAAAAGTTTCTATAGTCATCTCTTAGGCATCCATCTTCACTGAATTTTTCTTGTTTTGGTGAGGAATTAACTTCCTTTAATCTTTAAGGAAATTTGCAGTACACTAATGATACACCAGAGGGTGCTAACTTACCTCTAAACAAATTTATTTAGTCCTACCACTCTTCTGCGTAAGTGGAGTAAAATCTGTACTATTGTAGCCTTTTCAGTTTGGAATTTATATAGAAAAGCTACAGATAATAAAAAGAAGAGCAACAAAGTGATGTAGAGTCTGAAGATAAAACATCAGAAAAGCACCTGAAGATGAACAACAAATGTGAGGGACTGAATGAACTAAACTGGAAGTTAAAAATGGGAATTCAGATACAGTAGTCCACAAATATGTGAAAAGTAAAAATGGAAGCAGGCTGTAGTCATGCTGGTGGGGTAAGCAGTAGTGGTCTGAAAGACAAAATTATTTAGGCTTGATATGGGGAAACTTTCTTAACAGAGTACTTTGGCCACGCACTAGTCTCTCAGGATAGGGTTAATGCACCATCACAGTGGGTATTCAAGACTTCAGAGTTAAGATGCTGGTGCTAAAGCTGTGGTGCATAGCTTTGAGAAACACAGAGACTGAACTGGCCTCCAGTTCTTTTCAGTGTTTCTGTCTGCAGCTTTCTGGCTTTAAGTCATAATAGTCATATCTTTTGCAGTTTTCTGGGAGAGAACAGAAGAGTATATATTTCACTACAAGGGTGTTTTATGCACATACAAACAATAGCATAAGATTTTATTACAAGTCAGAATCATGCTATTCATGCAATGGGGTCACCACTAATGCTGAAGGTATCCTCTTGTTTGCGTTATCTTTGCCAACTTCAGCTTCATTTCACAGTCATCACTTATCTTTTTCACAAGGTGACGCTTATACCATATAAGGTAGCATCATGTCTATTTATTGCTTTGTAATACAAAGGAAGTCTGTTGCAGACAAATGCTTAGTCTGTTAGACATAATACCTGATACTTGCCAAGTAGCATTTTCTACAATTGTGCCAATTAAAATGTGAAATTGCTACCACTTATTTTTGAACTCTCATGTTCTGGCAGTTAGGAAAGAATGCCATAACTCATCAAGATGCAGCACTGTCGGCTGATCTATGATAGTCCTATTTTTCCTCTAGAATTTAACCTGCTCGTGACCTGAGGAAATGTAATTTGATAATTCTCTCCTCTGTGGTCTCTGTGTCGAAAGCGCCAACATGCTTCAGTCTGTACATCAGCTTTGTGTGCCTCTGGAGCACATGCTGTTTCTGATGGTCAGACGTGCCGTTCTGCCAGACTCTTCCTACAAATCTCTTCTGTGCAAATAGAAACATCCATGTGGCTAGGAGGACACTGCTCATGTCCATGCTGTGAGTGTTTGGGATTCTTTCATATTGCAACTTTAGGATTGCTAGGTATTCCATCAGCTCCAGCAAGCTTTAGCACGATGCAGTCACTAAATCATCTGTATCACTAGAACCCCTGACTGCTACAACACTTTGCAGGGAAAACTGCATGATTTGCACCAATATGCACCAGTGCCCTTCATAAAAGGATCGGCTTGCTGAATGTCTTCATGGAGAAGGTTAGTGATGTCCTGCCCCAAGGATCCTTTGGCTATTGTGCCCCATGAACTCTGGTCAGCTTTTCCTTCGATTATGCCTGAAGCCCTGATACTTTGTCCCTTGGAAAGATGCCAAACATTTGTCCTGGACTCATGAGAGTACAGTATTACCAGGGGATACTGGAGGGGATAGGGAAAAAACTTTCTTGGGACAAAGCGATGTTTGTGTGGTGGCAAGGTGGGGAAGGACATGACTGTGCATGTTAAAGGCTTTTCAGTGTTAGGAGTTAGTGAACAAACTGTGTTATCAATTTACTTTCAATTTACCACCAGCAAAAGAGGAAAACTCTCTATTCTCCAAATGAAAAGAGTTGCTTTCCTTTTCTATGCAGGACATGGGAAAGGTCCCTCACAACCCTGCCCGTAGCAAAGAGCAGTCCCCTGACCTTGCTGCTGTATAGCTGTTCAGAAGCCATAAAAGATTGAAAAGAGGCTGTTCTACATCCTGGTCCACCTTGCAATACTCTGAAACCAGGCACTTACCCCCGCTGCTCTGCCAAGGCCTACATACAAAAAAACCTCTGCAGAAGATCAACAACTCCGAGAGAATCCACTTTAATTCTGGTACTCACCAGAATTAGAGGATCACCCCATGCAGGCGGTATTTTGCTCTAACCAACACAGGGCCTCTCAAAGAAAGGCATACAACACATTTCCTATCAGGGCACAAGATCAAGGGCTGTCTATCCCCATATTAAGGCATCTGGAGGAAACAACACAAAAGAGAAGAGGAAATCAGTCCCACTAGACATTCCTAAAGGCTTTTTCTGGCCCCCGCCTTAACCGAGCACACATTTTAGCCATGTTTGACATCCTTGCCCAGCTCAGTGTTGAGCCAAACAGAAGCTGCCTTTGGAGATGGTCTAAGTACATCTGCGTCTTTATGCATTTGGCTGTGCAGAATATGGTGAAAAAACATTTCAGCCATGTCCAGCTCCTCTGAACTCAACTGATTTGAAACAGGCAGGACAGAGCTTGAGAGTCACAGCGGGTGATGGCAGGCAAGGCTTCATGAGATGGGAGTAAGGAACAGATGGGCCATTTGGGATTACCCAGTCCAGTCTCAACTATGTTTTTGACCTATATTTGCAAACAGGACCCAGCCTGGGAGGGGGACAGCTCTCTGTGGGTTAGCTGTTGTGCTAGCGGTTGCCTGTAACATCAGCGCATTATAAATTGGGGACAGTGCAGAGGAGGGGCAGGAAAGCCTAGCTGGGAGGTAGAGGGAGGAATAAAGGGATGAAGAACAAAAGCAGCCGGGAGCATCAAGGAATGTTTTCAATGTAAACAACCTCATTCCAGTCTTGCTCAGCTTTTCTCCTTGTGTGTACTCAGATGTTCATGCATGTTCTCCTTTCTGCTGTTGCCCATGCAACATTAGTGGTGGGTTGATCCTGGAAGGCGTTTAAAGCAAGGAGAGACTGTGGAATACCTAAAGGAGAGCTGGTTAAATGCCCCTGCTCAAGTCGTGTGCTGTCTTGTGCTTTGATACCATTCTTCTTGGAACAGATATGCAGACCTGGATTGCCTTATTTATTTCTGTCATTGTAAGCTCTGAAATGGGCATTTCCAGCTTTCTATGTATTTATTTTCCCTTCTATTAGAATCTCTGCATTTCCTAGTAATGGCTAGCAGGTCTCTTACAAATTATGCAGTGTTTCTAACTAAGGAATAAATAGATAAAGGGATAAGAAGCGAGGCCAATAGCCTTCATAATGTAGAGGACTTGCACTTTTTCACACGCATAGTGCAGTTACTGTTACTTCTGACAGCATTTCACAGCTTACCAATAGTCTATAGAGTGTGTGGGTGAAAGTAACACAGCCTAGTAATGTTTCAGCACCATACATTAAATCTTTGCTGAAACATAAAGAGAGCTCTAGTTTGTGTGTGTGAAATTACCAAGTTTGCAGATTATTAGCGTGAATGTAAAAAGCTTCTAGCACAGCATACGGTAAATACATTAGTGCTATATTCCAGAAAGCATCATTTTCCCAAGCTATAGGTCTTACTGACATATGTGGTGGAAAGGCTAGTTCTGCCAATTGTCTGCTTCTTTCATATCCTCCAATTTTGGTGTAAGTTTAAAGCAATATGCTTAATAGCCTTAGTCTAGTATTTTGAAAAAATTGCAATACTATCTATCTGTGTGGAAAGTCACATATCAATGACATTTGGTTGGCACAGTGGGTTTTGAGAAAAATGGCAAGGGAAACAGTTGGCAGTGAGTTTTGAGAAAAAATGTATCAGAAAGTGTGAGCCTGTATGCAGTAAACTCATGTTTTATTTGCTCATATATCACTTTGTCAGGGTTTTCAATAGTTCTTGTGGAAAATGTATAAATGAAATATAAAACACCTTTTACATATAGTAAGGATTTTTCGTTTAACCTAACTGGTGTTCTCACAACCTATCCCATATACAATATGCTGGGAAGTACAATATTGTCCTCCTAAAAGAATTACATGAGTCCCCAAAGTAATGTCTTTGTTAAAGAGCCCATCCATTCACATTTTGCAGGACATATATGAGGCAGGGGTGGGTGTGCGTATGCATAGGCTGAACGACTGGTACCCTGCCATGGAAGCGCATGGACATGGTGGATCTGTATCTTCACTTGCTCATGTAAATATTGATGCTGTGATTGCAGATTTAGAGGAAAGCTGCTGTACATTTCCAGTTCAACTCCAACTGGAAACTAGCAAGCCACACCCCAGCTGCAGTCCCTCTCCTTCACACCATAAATCACAGCCAGCTAATAATAATAATGCTAAGGCGTCAGACTGCTGCAGCCTTTTTGCATGCTGAACGAGACAGCAGCCTTTTGGGGTTCAGGAATAAGGAGTTCAGAGTCTCACTGGTGGGCTGAAATTGGCAGCTTTTGGCAGTCTTTGTAGGAATGTGTGGATGGGGCAGAAAGTCCTCTTCGTGCTGGCTTATGGAAACCTCTTTGGAATCCTTGCATGGTGGTGCCCCCACGCTTCTCCTCCCGTAACACTCAGAGTGACTTTTCTACGGCCTATGATTAATCGTTGTAACACTTCGGCAGTGAAATCTGCTCCGTGCATCCTGGCTCTGTAACTCAGACCAAGTGGTGACTTCATAAGTATTTTTCATATGTGCAAACATTTTAATGCATTGCAACTCGAGCCCTCTTTCTTTGGGGCAATCTTTGTCTCAAACTAGTATTCCCTTAAAACTCTTACCTCGGTTGTTTATGATGGAGCTACAAATATCACCACTAAAGATACAAGCTGTAAAATAAATGCCATAAATATACGTATGCTGTATACAAAGTACACGCACACTGAAAGCCTTCCTGTTGTTTGCAATGGTTAATTCACACACTATTCCTTGAGAATCAGTTGAGAAAGATATAAATCAGAAAATCAGCTCCCTACAATATGCTGTTGAGGTAGTTGCAAATTTTCTACATTGATTGTTAATATGGCGACCGAGTGTTTGAGGGGATGAAAAAAGGGTTGGAGAGAAGGCAATAGCTCTTGTAAGACTCAGCTGTGCCTGTCAGAACTGTTAAAAGAGTAATAGTTTTTGTTAGGCAATAAACTGGAATCCCTGCCGTGCTTCATTTAGTTTCCAAAATTCATAAATGCAGCCTGTTTCCAAAAAATTAATTAGCTCGTGAGTAAAAAAAAGCACGGAAGTTTATGTAGAGTGCTTTAGAGCTTTCTTGTGATATGCTAATTGATGTTTTATTTTACGTGAATTACCATTCAACAGTATTGAACTATTTGAATACACCATGTGTAAGTTCATATTACTGCATAGATCACATTTAATGAGATACTGCTGTACTAGCTATATATTTTCCCCAACTTTACATAGTGTTTAATCCACATTCTTTATACCCCAAGACAGTGAAAATTGTGACTATTCAGGGAATACAACCTCTTACATTTTCCTTTTAAGCAGTAATAAGCAGATCCTGAAAGAGTATATTAACACAGCACAGCTAAAGCCAAGTCAGTGGGCGCAGGCCAGATTTTGCCATCGAAGAGCCTGGCACCTAGCAGTGAATTTACTCCAGCAAAGACTGACAGCAAACAGCTCATGAGCCAGTGGTCTCCCACTCACGTGCCCAAAATACAACCAAGTGGGGCAGAAGTGATATGTGAGCCCAACCGTCTGAGCAAGAGGGAATTTTATTGTTTGTGAAGCTTTTTGGGCGGAGGTGCCTGGAATATAACTATTTGCTGCCAACAATTACTTTTAAAATAGAGCAACAAGTCTCTTTTATACTGAAGGGAGAGAAACAATTTCTATGAAAGTCAAGCAGGGGTGAAACACTGCTGGCCATGCTCACAGTTCCTGCCCACATCCCGGGTTTTGGTGGTTTAAAAAGAGATACGTGCATGTGTTTTGCCACATAATTTCATAAATAACCAAACTTCTGGCAATCAGATTGTTATAACTGGGAAGGTAACAAATATAAATGTTTGCTTGACAATTACTAGAGGTTATGTTTGTATTCTTTTCCATAAACCTGATATTACTGTTTTGGCAATACCAAATTTATCTTTAACGTCTGATTATTTAGCCTAAAAATAATATTAAAAAAATAACAAAAAAACGCAGCTTACTTTAACTTTACAATTTATTTAGAAAAGTCAGACAAAAAGTTCTAAATACTTTGGTATTTAGATAAATGGTAGTAGCTACATATATCCTTTCTTGGGATCCCAGTTATGTCTCATTATGCTGTTCTGTCATAAATATTTATGTGACATGTAACTTTGATATTTTTAAGAGAGGTCTCAGTGATTTTCCAGTAAACATTATGTGCAAGCTGGAAGGGAAGAGAGAGCACTTATTAGTTCACCATTAAGGGAAAGCCACCAGCTGGATGCAATAGTGTTCAGGCACCGGCGAAGCCCCATGGGCTGGTGACAGTAAAAATCCACGCCTGTGTGGCTCAGTCACATCAGACACACAAGAATCCACTCCACCATCAAGGTTGCTTTGCCGTGAGGAACCTGGGATGTCTAATTAGCTGTGAACTCTGTCTGAACTTTTCCTTGAGCTTAGTGCTACATTGTGTAGCCTTCCTAGTGTCTAACAGGGGTGAAATTGCACTGCAGCACTAATCTAATTCAGGTAAAAACAAACAAAGCATGAGATAGCCGTCTGCTGGAGGCCAGTCTTTTATTAGTTCCTGTACTCAAAGAGGTGCTTGTTCATTTAACCCAAAATAGCCCTTTTTGTCTAGTACTTAGTTTAAAAACAAGCAGCAAATCATTTGCGGTATTGATCTGCAAAACAGCGTAGGGAAGTTAGGTGTGCGAGTCCCATGCCTGTCGCTGTCACTGGTCTTTATGTGGTTTTCAGCAGCAGAACTGGTTTTCAGTGAAAAGAAGTGAGTTTTCCAAGCTAGGCAAATTTTTTAAAGTTCATGTTCATTGAAAAATAGGTGGGCTTTTCATATTTTTCCCGCTTGTCAACCAAAAAAGGAAGATCATAAACACAAAATGTTTTACCCGAAATAGTATATTCTTATTCAGAGGACAGTAAAACAGGTATCCTGTCTGCCTCCTCTCCCATCTTTTTCTTCCTGGGAGAGCAAGTGGAGCTAAGAAAGCCAGGATGTCACACAGCAAAGGCTATGGCGAACGAACTACTCACCCAGCCTGCTGCACCTGAGCAGGATCAATAGAAGAACAGCTACTCGCCCAGTTTTCAGGGGGCTGAGGTGGCATCTTTTCATTCGGTAGCGCTGGATATTCCTTCCAAGGATGTCCATATAACATGAATAGGGAAATGAATTCAACCATTTGTTTTCAGAAGCAAAGAAAAACTTTCTTTTGTTGCTACTACATCCATGAAAACACGGTGGGACCAAATTAAAGCAAAATACATGAAATAGAGAAATATATTTTGTTATTAACATAAATAGCATTTCTGGACTAATTTTCATATCTAACCAGATGTTAAATGTATCCAGTCCATGGGCCTGTTTCTACGCAGCACAAAGTGAGATCTTAGGATGTGAAGTGGAATAACCAAGGAATTTACCTCATTTTCATTGCTGTTAATTTAATCCTGTGAAATTTCCAGTATTCAGTACAGCAGAACAGAGGTAGTGTGAAACCAACTGAAACCTCCCGAAAACCCTTTACACAACACAAAATACGAATCTGTAGTCTGGTGCAAATCTGAATACAGCTTGCAAACCCTGCAATAAGTGGGAACAGCATTTCCTTGTGGCCATGGTAGAGATAACAGGGTTGAGTTGATGTAAAAGCAAAAAGCACTCTAAATAATGAACTGCTGAGTAAGACTGAAGTCCGGATTACAGCACGTACCTTATGGCTATCAGCAAGCAATACAGTGAATGGAACTGGTCTCTGAAAAATGCATTCAATAAGGGAAATTGCCCCACCTGTAGCTCATTAACAGGATTAAGTCCTGATACAAAGTGACAGTCAGGATTATTTGTTTGGGCAAAAAGCTCCCTCTCTTTGTAGTTTTTGGC
Organism: Ciconia boyciana; assembly: GCF_034638445.1. NCBI lineage: Eukaryota > Metazoa > Chordata > Aves > Ciconiiformes > Ciconiidae > Ciconia > Ciconia boyciana. The sequence continues at coordinate 7,719,905 of NC_132938.1, read as the reverse complement.
ATATCCAGCTGGCTTTAACAATATGGATCTGAGACAGCTAGTGTAGCTTTAATGTTAAATTAGCCAGGGTTAAAAGCTTGCCAAGGCCAGGCAGAAACAAAGTGTTCTTTTTTGCAAAGTTGGCACATGGGGCCAGTTTCATTTCAGTAGCACCCATGTGGTAGGTACTCCATTTCCCGCATTCACGGCAGCATTGTTCCAGGTATTAGATGTCATTTTGTCACCAGAGCTGCACGCTATTGCAGTGTGAGGGAGATCGTGCTCTCCGGGGCCGAGCAAACAGTGTAAATGGCCCACTGCTTGTTGGGAAACAGTCCTCTGCGCTTGCTGGCGCTCGGAGCGGCTGAGCAAAAGGGGAAAACCCAAAGATCAGCCCTTTGTTTAGAGGAAACTCACGCTGCAGAAATCTGAGGTCTGTTCTGAAGTCTAAACAAGAGGTAAAGGCTCAAGTCCTCAGCTGGTAAAAATTAGTGCCGCTACTGTGAACTTCTGGAGCTGCTGCAGTTCAGTTTATTGTAAGACAGCTGGAGCGTGGTCTGCAGCGTGTAACTGATTCATTGCTGCGTCGTTCCAGCTCCGCATGGAGGAACCGGCGCTGGTGAGGCGGCTCATGCTCCAGTGCTTGCTAAATATGGCTGGTGGTCTGGATTTAGCTTCGGAAAATAAATATCAGAGGCTATTATAGCAGTTGTTACATAAAATCAAGCGGATCATAGTTTATCTCCCTTTTTGTATTTGGAGGCTAAGGTCTGTATTTATAGAAGTTAGACAGCAGAGGTTGTGTCAGTGTGTTCAGGGGAATTATTTGTGTATTCCTGTACAACAGCATAGCATCCAAACTGCAGAAATGTGTTTGCTATTAGTAATGAGTGCTTGCCTTTCTAAATGCAACTACTGCACAGTGTTCCCTTGCCCCTGCTGCAGCCGCCCCACTACCATGCTGCCCAAGACCAGCATAAACCTCTTCTTGCCCTGAGAAAATAATATGGAACTAAAACATAAAAAAAACCCAAATATTTCTCATTCTCCATAATTTTTTGGTATGCATCTTTTTTCAGAGCTTAATCTAATGCCTAGGCCTGGTGGGTTAGGAAGAAATTTTCTTTGGAGGTTACCCTAAATCTGCTCATTTGCACCTTTTTTCCCACAGCAACTAGTGTAAGAGCCATGAGTTGGAGCCGGACCAGACACAGCGGCTGCCGTGCTTCTCTCCAGGGGTGCTGCAGTGCTTATGCCTTTGGGGTCATCCAGCCCAGTGATGCTTATGGTAATCTGGATTAGAGAACTGCTATTTATTGTGTTTAAGAGAAATCAACATTAAACCCTATAACATTCTGCAATGCCAGAACATGATAAACTAATATCTTAAATAAAATGTGAAGTAAACATGGTAATTTAAAATGTATAAACCATTGTGAACTTTGGCATTAAGGGGGCAGAAAATGCTGGAAAAGTTTGCTCGTGTCACAGCTTAGTGAAATCCTAATGATTAAGAATCAGGCACGCAAGATAAAAGGAGCAGTGCTGAAAAAAGAGAAGAGTGATGCATTCAAAAAGGTTGATCAAAAAGCAGAATATAGTACTTGCCAGAGAGGAGGCTGAGGTAGATATGTGAATCAAACTGTACCAAATCTTTACAAACCAAACTTGTTTATGCTTCTTGTTCTAGCATTGAAAGTAAATGGGCAATACAGCTATAAAAGGCACCAGAATCTGTCATCACTTATAGCCAGAACAAGGCCGTGGATAACGGACTATAATGCAATCTAAGTAGCACTGCCATGAAACCAGAGTAATTTCATTTAGATCAGAGGATTGGGTTTGTGTGGTATAGACTTATGAATATAATAATTCTTAGTCGTGACACATTAGCCTGCCAATGTACTATAGCACTCTGAGCTTTTATAGAAATGCCATCCTCAGTTACACGTTTTGTTTTAGTCCGTGCCCTGTGATATGTATTAGATTTGTGATACATATGAGCCACTA